>NC_086316.1:53575669-53944562 GCF_963924245.1 Chroicocephalus ridibundus
GACATGATCATCATCCTGGGATCTTGATATGTTTTTTTTATATATTGTATATATTTCTTTATTTTCTTTTTTATTATTTTATACATGTATTAATATTTTTAATAAAGTAGTTTAGTTTTTTTTTCCTAAACTCATAAGTCTCTTTCTCACTCTCCCTCCTCTCTTTCGAGAGAGAGGTGGGAGAGAGCATCTGTTTGTTTGTTTGTTTCAGTGGCCAGTCCGGCCCAAACCATGACAGTCCCTTCCAACTCTAACCATTCTATGTTTCTATGATTCTATGATTCTTAGCCCTCAGCATCTGCAAGGTTTAGCTTATTAGCAATAGAAGAGGTTTAGATAAAACTATAGCAATTTATATTCCCTTAGGTTAAGGTCATGTCCATAAACAGTTACCAAAGGTCAGCTGATGCACAGTAACTTCCCAAATGGTGGCAACATGCTTATGTGTGTAAGCAGCTCTAGAGTTATGTTACCTTTCTTCTCTTCCTTCAGTTAACTGTGCTCCTGTTCTCTGCTATGTGTCACATCTGTATAACAAAGCTGTAACTATAACTGTATGTGAAAAAGTAATCTGAAGATTATACCTTTTGTATGTCTGGAGACAATTCAGGAACGCTGGATGTTAGAATGAACTTTCAATGGCTGATGAATAATTCCTTTTCATGGTGCAATGGGGCTCAACATTTATATCTTGTATTAATTATTTCCCAGTTGTGCAGTAAGAAAGAATCCCCCCTTATTCAAGCTACAACGGTACTACATTGATCTATCACATTTTGCTAAAGTAAAATCAAATAATTGACTCAGATAATCCAGTATTTGCCGCAAGTGATGCCAAAATGATGGGAATGGTGTGTTCCATTCATCACAGGTAAGAGAGAAAAAGTGTTCCTCTTCTGTAAAGATATGACTCATCACAGATGGAATTCATACATTTACAGAATAGTATGGTCTTTCAGATACTGATTAAGTCTCAAGTTAAAGGGTTGAAGGGACACATATGCTTATGCGACATGACACCTCCAACCTACTCGCTGACAGGGCAGTGTGAGGAGCAGAAAAGGCCTTGATGCTGTGTAAGCACTGCATGGCAGTAACTAAAACATCAGTGTGTTATTAACACTATTTTCGGCACAAATCCAAAACATATCCTAATACAAGTTACTATGAGGAAATTTAACCCTATCCCAGCTAAAACCAGTACAGTCATAAATATAAATGTCTTCCTATAAATTGTTGACATTGTAACAGTCGTATAATACCTCTCATGAAATTTTCCTTCTTCACAATTTTCATTTAAAAAAACAAACAAACAGTTGGTTTTTTTTTTTTTGTTTTGTTTTGTTTTTTTTTATGGAAACACAAATATTTCCATTTGGGGAAGAAATATTAATTAACTCTCATTTTTCATTGTAAGTAGGAGAATTAGATTGACAGGCTAAGATTTGTTACAAGATATTTCAGACTGTGAATATTGTACATCCCATTGCAACGGCAACAGTGGTTATTTGACTGAATTACTATGTTGCCACTATGGGTCATAGAAATGGGAAAGTTTTCACCATGAATTTGAAGTGCCTATTTCATTTCCACAGAGCTAATGCTATCAATCCTGAGAATTCATGCTTTTACTTTTTTTTTTCCTTTTTAGAAATCCAAATATGTGCTTACCAGTTTTTTTATGAGAAACATAGGCTTAAAAGGGACAGAATTATGAAATATCTGTATATTTGATTACTCGCCACAGGAATGACAACACTAAGCTCCATTCATTGCAAATTAAACAAAATAATTAATCCTTTTTCAAAGGTCCCATTATGATAATGAAGATCGTATAAAGAATTGAAACCAATGTGAACTTTCTTTACATGTGACTATATTTAATTATTGGACTGGTTGCAGAAATGTTGGTTAAATTCAATAGCATGAAGAATACTTTTGTCAAGTGTATACTTTCCTGCTTAATACTGTGCAAGCTTCAAATTGAGAAGTAAACTGAGAACATAAAGATTTTTCCAAATGTTTTGGGTTCCCAAGAAGCTTGTATTTTCATTAGAACATTCTTCCGGGCAAATATAAGTGTTCAAACTGGATATATTCTTTGTTGGCAAAACAAGCAACTTTAATATTCTAACCCTCCTGTGAATGTGAAAGGCAGTCTGGGAGTATACAGCCTTGGTTTCCTTGTTTAAGTGGAACCTTGAAACCTTTACTTTTCACCTGATTTCTTTCTTTCTCTTTTTTTTTTTTTTTTTTTTTTTTGAACTTGTACATATTAGAGTGTCAAAAATCATCAGAAATGGATTGGCTTTTCCAGACAAATGCCTCTAAGTTTCCAGAGTAGTTGTATAATATCACTAAGAGCAATTTTTGTAAATGGTCTGTCATCCAAAGTTTGAGACATCCATTGCATCTTTAAAGTATAAGACAGCTATTACTGTAGACAGCTTTGGAAATTTATGGGCTTCTTGTGAAAGAAAAATACAGTAGCTGCAGACCTTAGACAGATAGTATTACAGGCTTGTATATATTCTGCCCTTTACTTCTCATGCACTCAGCTGGCTTGGGAAGAAAATAGTCTTGTCAGTGCTTGAAATTAGATATACTAGTCTAAGAAAAGTGTTTCCTCTATTGCTGATGGCATCCCTATATGCTTGCCCTCTGAAATCATCATGATCTATGTAGGGCTTTGTGGCTTCAAGAGTTGTCTTCATCTTCTGCAAATAAACCCTATTAAACCAATCAAATTTTCCTGGGAAAACTTCTTCATTGATGATACGATTTTAAAACAGCTGACTACTCTTAAAAAGATAATGTTACCAACAAAGGAAGTGACATTATGGGTGGATTAACTAGATTATGAAATCTGAAAGGACTGTGGTGTTGTACCGCTCTACATCACTGACAGAAACGTTTTTGAGATTTAGATTAACAAAAGCCTAGTAAATGACCTCACATCATAAATTTCATAAAAAACAGTGAGGTAAGAGCATAAAGGAGCACAAACCAAATAGTACCCCAGAAGCATCTGTACATGTTCAAAGAGGAATTAATTGTTTTAATACCAGTTGCACTTTTTAAATTGTTCTGGTAGTCACCTGTAACTAGAGGAACTTACACAACATTTCCGATTCACAAAATGTAAGGTGAGAAGGTACCTGAGAAACATGCAAAGCTCCTCTGTTTTACTTTGGCTCATCACTGAGAGTGAAAGGAAGTGTGGGGATATTCTCCTTTTGGTTCTCCAAGAGAAGTGGTGAGAGAGAAGCTGCTTTCCCTCTCTGGTCTTCCCTGCTGTCCTTTAAAAGCCATGACTATAGTGTAACTTTGCCCCCCTGGTTTCTCTTGCTCCTATGAAGGAAGGGGTAAGGAAGAGGCTGTGGCACTGCCTTTCCTTGACTCAAGAGATAAAGAGTAGGAAAAAGCTTCATGCTTCTCTTTTTTCACTTGATGATGGAGGGCTTTGAATGTAAGTTAGAGGTGAGAAATTTGCAGTCCAGAGAGGGCTGAAAGCAAAAAAAAAAAAAATAATAAAAGCAGACAACACCTGTTCATGTAAGGAAGGAAGGGAAATTTCTTTGAAATATCTTGAAGTCTGGCAGTATTCTCTGAAGATAACAATAACTGGAGTTCAGGGGTTTCATGGACCCAGCAGAAAAGAAGTGTATCGTGCAAAGAGACTAAGCTTATTCTGAACAGTAACTATCTGTAGTTCTCCCATGAGTGATTTATATTTCCTCTTTATATTGGCAATGTTGTGGGAAGAATATCCATGCTTTTTTATGACCTGTGTATAAGAAGTCTGAGAATGGTTGATTTATTTATTGTAAGGCTGATATTTAATGAGGGGGTTTGTTTATATGTTTTGATTTGCATTGTGCTTTAGTATTGCTATCCTGGCCACTGCGTACTGCAGTATATAAGAGAAAGTACTAGTGAATATTACGGTGTTTTAACCAACCATTCTTATTTTGAACTTATACACCTATGAACTACAACAAAATTACTGCTTTCATTATTATTTTATGTGAGAGGAAAGATGAGGGGCTCCAAGTCAGTAACTATCTTTGCCTAAAGAAATAACAACCTAAATATTCCAAATAGCATCCATAGGACTAATTTTTTTACAGATAGGTTTAATTTTCCTATCAAGGTAAAATGTGATATAAACAGGAATTGAACTATGATCCATGAATCCCAGTGTAATTCTTCAGCCACAAGACCATCCATCAATATCATTTAATTGCCGGTTTGGGAAAACTAATATTTGCCCTGCTTTGCTGCGACTTGTGTCCTAAAAGAAACATAGAGGATGTGAAATGGAGAGCTCTTTTCATGTGCTCCGGTTCCTATAACTACTTTCAACATCTTAATTGTGCTTTTACATATAGTTTTACAGTCTCAGTGCTGTGCAATTATACATTTGAATATTTTGTATTTCTTTAGTAATTCTAAAGCAAGAAGATTATATGAAGATCTGAAAAGGTATTTAGGGAGTCATAAGCAATAGAGGGAGGATAGCAAATAATTGATCGATATATAAATCAAATTCTTTTTCTTAATAATCATTGTGCTGCTTCTTTTAACCAACTGATCTCATAACACAAATAATAGACTACCATAATGATTGGTGTTTTAGCAACTGATACAATGGGATTTCTTGAAATAAGCATGCTGTAATATATATACAGAGATAGCTTCTGCGTGTTGCACTTACCTGAACAGTCAAAAAGCAGTATAGTGCTAGACAGTTGTTTTCTTGTGGTAAGAAGCTTGTGGGAGTAAAGGGAAAGAGAAAATAACCTTGATTCAAATGTTGTCTAAGATGAAAGTCTTCTGAAAAATGGCCTTTCATTTTCACGCTTTCATTCTCAGAATAGAGAAAATTGCTAAAGATCTCTAGTGTGATTCACACACAACATATTTTGCAAAACATATTTGCTTATAAGTATTAGTTTTTATTTTAATTGTCATCATATTTATTTCACTCTTCTTCCTTTTAAAAGCCCTTTGGAACAGGCACCTCATTTATCTGTTTTGTGAAATGCTGTACATAGTTACAGGGCCCTAATTTTGAGTGTACCAAAACAGACATAATAGGTACGTTTAATGTGAAAACTATATGTCAAATATATTTTTACTACTGAGTGAAATGATGAGTTCATGTAATGGCTTTCATTGGTCTGAAGTATCTCTGACTTCCATTGTCCTCTGGTAATAATCACCTGTTGTCCTGATTTCAGCTGGGACAGAGTTAATTTTCTTTCTAGCATCTGCTGTGTTTCAGATTTAGCATGAAATGAATATCAATAATGCATATTGGTTTAGTTGTTGCCAGGTGAGGTTTGTTATTCAAGGACTTTTTTCAGCTTCCTACAGAAGAGAGAGCATAGACAGGACAAGCTGTACAAACAAATATTCTGTACTGTAGACGCCATGCTCAGTGTATAAATGGGGATTGGCCAAGTGGTGAGAATCTGTGATAACTGCTCAGGATGGGCAGGGCAATCAGTTCACCGGGTGGTGAGAGTGACTTGTGTTGTATCGCTTTATCTTGTATATTCTTTTACTATTATTATTATTCTTACTATTGTTATTATTAATCTTATTATTATTAATCTTATTATTATTAATAATAATAGTATTGCTATTATTACTAGTACTATTATTACTATTACTATTATGATTAGTATCATTATCATTTTTATTGTTATTTTCCATTATTGTTCTATTAAACTGTCTAAAGACCACAAGTCTTTAGACTCTCAGCCCACAAGTTTGGGTGTTTTTTTTTTCCCTTTCCCCTCCTTTTCTCCCTCTTATCCCTACACTTCTGTGGGGGAAGGGGTGAACTCAGTGAGTGGGTGCGTGGTCCTAGCTCTTGTCTGGGATTAAACCACACCACCTATCTTCTAAGCTGTATGGTCTCAGTTTAGAAGAGGATACACATATATTTTGTAAACCCATTTTGATCATTAGGGAAAATTTCATATAGTATCTGGGGAACTAGTATGTTCTTTACACTTGGGTGAATAGACTGGCGTGGTGGGCTTTACTGTTGAGATCCTTTTACAATTTGGAAAATTAGTGCCATCACCTAGTTCAGTAAAAGTTTGTAACTGGAGCAATGGTCTTCACTCATACTCTTTCTGAGTAGACAAATAGACAACATTTGCAATGTTTTTGAACACTTAGGCAGAAGAGATTTATGGAAAATATGAGAGTAATCAAACATATTTTATATGAAGAAGATCGATTGAAAGAGATGCTTCATGGCCAGAGGGTCTGGGTTAGGATTTTTTACAGAAGCAGCCAAGTTCCTTTGAGGATTATTGATGTTTTAACGCCTTATTACTTGAGGCTTCTTTAAAACTTGGAGCCATTTTACATATCAGCAGTTTACCAGCCCTTCTGGTTTTATAGTAGGTTTTTCGTTTATTGCTTGTTTGTTTTCCAGACATTAACCTAATTTCTCTCTTGCCTTGTACATAATTTCTGAAAGGCAGGTTTTATTACATCCTACTCCTACTTAAATTTCCTTAAGTAGGTGATACCGATCAAAATTTTTCTAATGGAACATATTTTCTCACAAAGTTACTGATTAATGAAATTACTGTAATATTTTGGTTTTGATGCATCGCTGAAGAAAAAAACCTAACTTTTTTGAAGATTGAAATTGTTAAATGAGAGTGCTATGCATGAATAATCCAATTCTGAATTTTGATATGTTTTTTTTTTAGTTCAGTACTGGAATTTAAGACATTGAAATAAAAATAAAAAACAATCCCTTTTTTGTTTGTTTGTTTGTTTTAAATCATTAAAACACAGCATTTTTTTTGCCTGGATATTTATTTGAGTTTTGATTTGTATCATAAACTTTGGGCAGGTTGTGGGTATGCTTGTTCTTTAATAGCCCAATATGCATAACCTAACAAATACATTTTCTTAAGATTTTGGGGGCAACACCCTTTTTCTTTCTGTCTTATAGCTGCTATGTCTCTATTAGAAAAGATTAAAACAACACAAACAAAAAGAAATGCCTAGCATGGATTCTTACTTCAGAACACTCAGGGTGTTCATGACAGATTCTAGAATACTTAAATCCTTCCACCAAGTTTTCTTTGGGAAATAGAGACAGTAAAAAACTAAATATACATAGTAGCATAATAAACTTCCAAAAACCTCCAAGATTTACTAGCTATGGATACACAAAAAACCCCTCTATAATTAACAAGTAAATTTATAACACTAAGAAAAGCAGATGTCATAACTATTTAAACAAATCAGTCTGTAAATAGTCTAGAAAAAAAAATAAATCAATTTTTGTAAAACAAATATATATCTAAATAAGTTATCTCCCAAGACCTGTTGTGTGTTCTGAAATCTGAGTATGGACTTGTTGAGACTTGAAAGGTCAAAGTACCTTACTGTACTATCAGACAGGATCCCAGATCCACAGATCTCTGCCGTTTCTGTAACTTCCTTATTTGCCATGTGCAATGAAAGCAGCTTGGCTAATTTATTAGGAGCAATGTGTGAAATTGAAACAAATCACAGACACATAGAATACTGAGACAGTTTCAAAGCCTGGTCTGGAGTTTTACTTATGTGTTTACCCAAACACAAGGGATCTGCTAATGAGGTGGGCCATTCTTGGGCCATAGATGTCTCCTGTCTAGACTATTCAAATATGAAGACATTTCTGGTTCTGTGTTTGACAAGTAGTCTAGCTAATTCAATAAACTTCAGTGAAAATTTTTGAATTGTATGTAATACTTTGTCATTTTTTATTGTAATGCAAGCTTGCCTTTGAATTAATGAGACAGGGAAATAAAGTTGCTGTATTAAGCAAGAAACTTCACAAGTAAAACTGTTTTAGGATGCTGTTTCTGTCTTTCGTAAGGTGTATGTTCATGTGAACTGTAGGTAATAAAGTCAGTCCACAGTGAAATGTTCATGTTGAAGCCATATATCGTTAGAATCGAGCCACATGCACCAAAGAATTAATGAAACCTTCTGTGTATTTTTTATACCATGTGGAAGTATCTGATAAGGTAATGTCTGATGATAAATTGAGTTTATGGTGAACTGCTAGATTCAATCTTTGGCTGTAAATCTCCAAAACTAGCTTCTTTCAACAGAGAAGCTAAAGTCACTGCAGTGTACGCCAACTGTCACTTGAATCAAATTCATCCTGACAAGGATAGTATCTCTTGCGAAATCTTCCTTAAATGGGGTCACAAACAGTTCATAATGAAAAAGCTGAATGGAAAATTTTCTTCTACAATAATAGAAAATTTCCTTCAAATATATGTCATAAATTCTGTTGCATCTCAAAATTTCTCAAATTTTCTTCTGTTTGATTTTATTTATAGTGTAATATTACAAAATTAAATTAAATTTTGTCATAATAATTTTCTGAAGGAGAAATGGTTTGGCCTTCTTTGGGAATTCTTTTTACTGTCAGGCCTCCTGAGCACGTAACCCCATTTGCTGTTTCGTGAATATTTGTTTGATAAGGTTCTAAATGAAAATAACAACTGATAATTAAAACTGTCATGATTGATTCATTATGGTCTTAAGCTCTTACTAAGAAGATTCCTGTATATTTTCATGTAGTATTTATAAAGCACACGCCTGTTAAATATTCATCTCATTTCCTTGTCACATTCAAATTCTGATTTAGGGTTTGAATCCTGTAGTTTTTTCCTCACAGAAACCTACTACTCAATCAATAGGAACACTTGCTAATAAGGAAATGGTAACTACAGATTGTGGCTGTAAATAGGTAAAGCTACTGCAATAGTTGTACTGGTTTGGAGGCTGCGTAACTTTTGGCTTGAAACAGATGGAGACAGAGTATTGTTCTTTTAAAACTGCTTCAGTGACAATATTGTTAATCGTAGAGGAAAGCATATAGGAAGAGATAGGTCATTCAAAAGATGTTTTGTAAAATGTGAATGAAGTACACGTTGGCCTATTTTTGTGGTGAAGCATACGATTTATTTTTCAGTTCTGTATTCCTTGCAAATTTGGATTAAAGTAACAGAATAAAAAAAAATAATTAACAAAACTAAGTTTAATAATGGTTTTGATAAGCACTTTTTTAAATTAAAATTGGAATTTCAATGCTTTAGTAAAGAATTTTGCTATTGAGAAACTATGGAAGGCAAAAATCATAATCAGATTACTTTTCATGTTGAGATTACTTTTCAAGTTGAGATACCAATGGGTGAATGGGCTGAAATACTTGTGCTCTTTTCTGGTAATCAGAGATAAAAAATAGCAGTAATTGGATGTTGAAGTTGACAAGAAATTAACAGAAGTATAGAAAAATTTAAAACACTGAGCTGTCTCAGAGAGAAGTAAAAGCTCTAAGTATAGAAACCAATGACTAGTAAAAAGAAGGTATATCGGAACTTAATGTTCAGGCTTTTTCATGCTAGCAGACTTGGAAGAGGACATGAAAAATGGTTAAATGAAATACTGTTTTTAAAAGCGGATGTAATCAATGTGCTGATTGCTGAAAGACTTAAAGGTTAGCACAGACTGAGCAGTGATTAGGTATTTTCAGGAACTATGACAACATCCAGTATTGCTGTAGACCGCTGCTTTTTAGAGGAGGGGAAGGAGTTAAGTAAAAAGTGATCTGAGGCCTTAAGACATGAGATAACAACTAAGAGCTATCATTGTCAGCTACTATATTAATCTTCTCCCAAAGTGTTTCTTCCTGGACAGTGTCAGAAACACAGCGGGGAAATAAATGAATTATTAATGTCCAATTGTTGGAGTGGGAGACGGACCCGGAGTAACGATGGAGTCTCAATATGAGTATGATCGTTCTCCCTTTATTCCAGTTTTCACAGAGTAGATATAGACAGGCAATAAGAGCACGCGCTAGCGGCAGCTATATGATTGGCTTACAGTCTCTGTTCACGCGCTGTCCATGCAGTTCATTCACCGATCAGATTGGTTACAAGAATTCACATAGTAAATTGCTTAGTCATTAGCACAACATGTTTTCTACCATCTCAGTTCCCGTTTTTCCCATGTACTAATTCCATCTTCTACCACCTGTTTTGCTCTTAATCTAATCTCTCATAGTAGGGAGGCTGGCTCACATGACCATTTTCTCTCAGACACATTCCTACATCCAATAGTGCAGAACATCTGGTGATCCACCTTATTAAAAAATGAGAAGGGTTAGTTTTGACAGTATCAGTGTGGACGTTCATCCGTATTGACTGATGCAGGGAACTTGCAGGGGGGTGTATAAAGAGGCAAATTGCAGAGGGACTTACCTACCTCTGTAGGGAAGGCAGATACCTGCACTAGGTCACAGGAGCCTCTCCAGGCCACACAATTACACTGGAAGAGCTTTGATTTATACAAGAAGTGAAACCTGTAATTTCCTAGCAATTAGCTCCACTTACTGATGGAAGGGAATTTTGTGAATTGATTTGTTCCTCTGGTTCTGCACTGTATTTTCTTGCTAGTGTGGCCATGAATGTTTTATTGAGAATGCTGATAATAATTAATTGCTTTGGGAAAGCCAACAACAGATTTGTTTTTGTATGCTGTAATCAACAACAATTATGTTAAACGTGTAAGCCTGGAAGGTGCTGAGTATCTCGTGTTCCTGTTGTGTCTTCCTGGTATGTCTTCTGCACCTTTCAATTTTGAACTTTTATTCATACAAAAATAAGTCAGATATTTCAAAATTAGATTAATACAAGCAAACAAAACAACCCATAATTACAGGCCTTATTGAACATATGTAAAGTCTTTACCGGATTGTATTTATTGTATTTTATCCCATTTCATATATAAACATAGAGAGGGCTGAACAAAACAATAAAAAAAAAAGGCACCACAAAAAAAGAAGAAAATGAAAACCCCAAAAACACGGAAGCAAAGGAGTTTCTCTAGGGAGTAAGCTTGTAACACTTTCTGCCTTTATTAGGGCAGTCCAAACTGAAGAATAACTTAATTTTTTAGACTTACCTTCAGGCCTGTTGCAAACTACGTTTCTCTGATGGTTGTGATTCCACTTGTTTAACATAGAAGGAAGTGTATGAGCTGTAAATTGTCACATAATGGGAGCTGTAACTTGCTGCATTTAGGGTTAAATAGGAGAACATAGGAAGTTTGTATATACAATAGGGAAAATGTCCAGGCAATATTGACAGAAAAAGTGAAAATACCACCATCAGTAATCTATTAATATTTAATGTAAATGATTGGATGAAAAGATGTGTTTAGATGCTAGTTGTTGCTTTTGCAAGATAGAAATACAAATCTTACTAGGAAATATATTAAACATGCACTTAGACATACAGAAAACTATACAGCATAATTGTTCAAAGGAGGAAAATGCATTTCCTGTTGTACGTACAGAAAATAAAAGTTATAAATTGATTTTGATGAATTCCATTTCAGTGACAAATAATAATCTAAATTCATTTTGGACAAGATGTGCAAGTGACTGAAGTCCACTGGTATTTATTAACTTACTTTTGAGTGTGTTTTATTTAGTAAGTCCGTTGGTTTTTACCACATAGAAAACTAGTGGAAATAGGAGAATTTTAAATTAGGAATGCAGCATCATTAGAGATAATATGACAAATGAAGTTGTTAGCTATACAGGTTTGTAGACATAGAAATGACTTCATTTGGTCTTAATTACTTTCAAGAAAAATGCCATCCTAATCAATCTGGGAATTACATGTTTGGATAGCATTTCTTTTCACCTACATCTTGAGTAAGAATGAGAATATATTAGCAGAATATTATAGTTATAAAATTTTTAAATTCAGTAATCTTCTTAATAATGACATTCAGCTACATTAAACAGTTATTTTTGTATGATACATGAGCAAATTCATACCATGTGCAAGCTCTAACACTAAGGGGTTTTTTTTTGAGTTATGTAGTATATTCATACATGAATAGTAATCTTGCATAAAATGTTACAGTAATGCTGACAGTTTAGCTGTTGTGTCTATTTTAGGTATCTTTGAAATACCATGAAGCTTTTAAAAACGTTTTGCTGCAGTAAATAAAAGTCACATAAAAGAGAAATGGCAAACCTGTCATCAAGATTTGACCCTGTTTTATTATTAGTTAGGGTAATGTATGTGTTAAATTACTTGAAGTTTTGCTGAATTAGCCTGTTGTGACTCATTTCTGAAAACTGCTGTTTATCAGTGCTTAAAATGCACTCTAATAGCTGTACAGCACACCTGTGTGTCCTTCAGCACTGTCTGGGTCTCCTGAAACAGATAGCTACTCGTGTGTGAGTTTTATTATAATTAAATAAATCTGATGCTGAAAAATTCTCTGGTCTGTGTGATATTGCTCCTGAAGTAGTAACTGGGCTTGTGTGATTCTGATGTCAAATTACTTCATGTGATTTTACAATCAATTTCAGTGGCATTTCACTAAACAATGTTCCTAATAGTTAAAGTGCTGAAACATCGTAAGGCAGCCTATGGATTTAGGTTTGCTTTTTCCTGAACCTGTTTTCTATTTCAGTTCATTATTTTCTTTAATAATGCATATGTCCCTCTCACCACTTTTTATGGAGTTATTTATGTGAATTCCTTCCTTTAGAAATAAAAAATAAATATTCAAATAAAAAAAAACACAAACAAATCGAGGAAGATGAATCCACAGAATTTTTTCATTTTAAGAATTTTGAATAACAAAAGTTATCAAAGTTTTGTTTTCCTCTTCTTCTAAAGAACAGAAGTTTCAAAATGTAAAATGCCCCTCGACAGGAAAATCACTTTCTGTCTACCCTTAATCACAATGCAGTCTGTATAGTCTCATGTATGTTTTGTCGTGCCCATCCGTTACGTTTTTGTTATAATAAAGAACTAAAATATGGGGTCTTTTTCAGGTCGTTGTGCAGTTTTAGTAAATTTTCTCATGAAAACATTATTAATCAAGTTACATGTATTGTACAGCCAAGTAAGTTTTGCCTATAGTAATGCTTTCCTGCCTAACAGACCACGCTGCATTCCTTACTTTATATGGATACATACTAAAGGACGTGAACTAAATATAAGAATAATAATCTATCCTTTAAAAATAAAATAATAATAAAAAAAATTTACTCATTAAAAGTGTTCATTAAAAAGGCAACTTATAATTAGAGAATTAAGAGATTTTGGATTCTTTGGCTCTCATTTTAAAAGTATGAAAAAGTAAATGTGAAAATTAAAAAAAAATGGTATATGAATATAAATGTGGTGGATATAACTGGATTTATTCTTATGTGTTTCTTGCAGTCTTAGAATACTACAGTTTTCTTACAACTTCAGTTGCCTGAAACAGCATTTCAGTGTAAGGCAGAATACTTAAATTTATTTAAGGTCTTTTATAGAATACCCAAGAAGTCAGTAAATATGTAAGATATAGCACAGAATTGATTGTCCTCATCAGACATAGAGATCATCCATAGTTTGGAATTTTTTTACACTTAGCAAACACTGGGTCCTATTTGCTCAAGTTGTCCAATTTGTCAGGTGTCTGTGATGAATTTTGGGAAGGACTTTAGGGAAAGAAAGGTGCTTCCGTGGTGCCAGTATTGTATGCATGTGCATTTACCTCTCTATCCTTAACAAGTAAGAGTCTGTGCTTTCATGGTTAATATGACATGGGAACAATATTATGTAGTTATTTGTTTGCGTTATTCTAAGGACGTGCATTTAACAAAATTAGGAAAGCCTTACTTGAATTTGTTAGCATTGAAATTTCTCTGGATTTCTACATGTTTGGAAGCTGGAATAACATAGCAATGTCCATATGCAATAATGCTATCAGTAATTAGATCTGTCAGTAAAATTTGGCTGTCAGTGGTTATGACCTATGAATAAGTAAAATACACTGTATCACCCATAACTCTGAAATGTTCAACACATAAAAGAAAGTTAGCTTTTTTGTATTTAGTAGAGATGCTTAATGTTAAGCCATAGAGTCCTCTCTTACACTAGCCTCAACAATGCATGAAATAGTATATTCATTGGTATATTGATATAACTACTGCAAAGCATAAGCTGAACAACAGGCATTAATTCTCACACCACAGAAAGTATACAATATGGATGAAATTCCAAGGTTGGAGTTCCAAAGTGAGGCATATGGAACCCATCAAAAGGAAAAGTCAAAGCAACGCACTTGGTTGTTTTGGTTTTTTTGTGCTCTTTTTTTCCATCGTATTACCGCCAATATTGAGCTGACTAATATGCAATAAAGCAATAATAAGAGTTTTTCTACATGCAGAAAACAGCTGAAGTGCAAACAACATGTATTCCTTTGGATGCAGAATGAAGAATAAAATACATGTCTTAGCATGTGGGTTCAGTTTTGGAGTCATCTTTCAGAAACTGGGAGAACAAAAAAGAAGATAGTTCATTTGGTTACAGAACTGATATTCAGACTTCTTCAATGACATCTTTTGGTCTAACTCATTGAAGACAGAGTCTAAAATGAAGAGTAAAAAAGTCATAACTTTTACTCATTGGGGAAAGAAATCTGAGTTCAAGAGTTCAGTGTTCAATACCTTTTTCCTTCTCCATCAGTTTTATAACTCCTCCCATATACTTATGTACCTAAGGGGCACAGAAGTTGCATACCTCCATTTTGTTATTAATTTTATTTAGGAATCTGTTATGTTTTTTTCTTGTTCATATTGAGGGGTGCCACTATCAATCCCACTTACAAATGCTTAATGTAAGTGTATTTTTTTTGTTTCATTTTTATCCTCTCAAGAGTGCTAGAGATTAGTTGTGACAACCCTGAATGTTTCTGTGCTTAACTTGCTTTCTTAGGTGTGTGTCTTGGGGCAGATCCATAGTGCTAATAGAGAACAAATAAAGGAGTTCTGTCAAGTTCTGATAGAGTTTTAAAGTCTACGTGACTCAGTACAAAACCGTGACTGGTGACTGAACAGTTCAGTACCTGAGAACTGTAGAGATTTCATGGATGCAAAAGTTGACCATTTTAGCATTATACTCTGATAATGTTAATAAGCCCAGTCTCTCAGCAAGGTGTTTTAGTTTAATTGTACTATCATCCTAATATTTGTACTGCCTCTGGGTGGGAAATAAGTTCTACCCTGCGGTTACTGAATTCAAGCAGAATAAATACATGGATAGCTGAAAAAGATTCTGTAAAACTTGCAGGGCAAGTCCAGTAGTTTATGGAATTGACACTACAATACTTCAGCCCCAGCTCTAGTCAAAAGGGCAAGTGGTTTACATGCAAATTTTGTCTCTTTTGCAAAAATGCTCACAAACAAATCTAGTTTGCCAGTGCAAAGCCCACAGAGCCCCCAGTCTTGCTTCTAATTCACACATAAAACCGCTCATAGAGACTTCGCTGGTAGTAAAGGAAAACACATTTTTCCTTAGAATTGTGCAATTTTGAAGTATTAGGTGTATCTTTTACTATGTGAAAGTTTGAAGTTTAGAGTAAGATCACTAGCCAATTGATGTTCTGAATTAAAAATTAAGTACTGTTTGCCCTTTCTTACTCTGCCTCTGAAATAGCAACAAAAGCAAAGTAACCAGCACAGCCAATTTCTAAAGTTGTTAACCTTTTAAAATATTTTTGCATTGCCTTTTCTCAGTTGCTCAACTGTTGCTCTATTTCTAGTTCACTCTTTTCAAATAAAGCTCTATTTCTCTTGCTTTTGCAATAAGTGGCAGAATTTTGCTCAAGATACTGTACCACTTTTTAAACAGGCACAGTGTTGTAGCCAAAGCTTGTGACACTACCAGTTTGGCTAGCTTTTTTATTTATGTCTTTATAATCTATTATATTTGTGCAACAAAAATTAATCTTTTATACATTCATCTTTGCTGTATATTGGAACCCCAAAACAGATAAAAATCAGAAGTAAATGAAAATAAAAGAATGGACTTAAATAGTCCCTACATGCTATTAATTGGGCACTGCATTTTAAATATCTTCAAAATTTAAGACACTATAATTAGTTTGGGTTTTGTTTTTCTTGTTAAGTGAATGTCTGAGTATAAACACATTTTCACACTTAGAGAAATTATTTCACTTATTTGGAAAAAACCCAAACCAATACAAAACACATAAGCAACTCTTTGACTTACTCTGATTCTTATGGAATTCTGTGGAAATAACCTGAGAAAAATATCTCCAATATTGGTTTAATAAACCTTACTTATTCTAACAACAATAAATAACATACTTCAATTTACGATAAACTTTTTCTATTTTTCAATAAATATTTACTTCAAATTGCAGAAAACAAAAAGAATTAAACATGATTACAAATTACGACTATAAGAACAGGTTTATCAAGTCTCATTTATCCTCATTGGCATGTGAGTAAATCAATTAAAATTCCAGCAGCATCAGTTAGTGAGAGGAATTGCCTCCTTCAGTTGCTTCTTTTGAAGGTCAGTGAAAAAATGCTGAAGCAAAAGGAAACTGTCTTTCAAATTCAGGAAAACATATTTCATTACATCTATCAGGTCAGAATATGCCCCAAATGCCTGAGTTGTGTGTAAAACGTATGGGCTGATTTGTTGGTACAAATGTTATAAAAATAATGTAACTGTGAGCATTTCACACTGAGCTGAAAACTTGATGAAGTTGAAATGTGTTACAAATTCAGGTAGCATTGCAAGTAACACTTGGTTAAAAAGGGCATATAGAAACGTTTTCCTTCAGTTCCTCTCTCCTCTGTTGTTGAGGATCTGGTGCAAACTGCTTCAAACTCTCTGTAATTAATCTAGTTTTCAGTTGCTCATTTTTTTGTTTGTTTGGGGTTATTTTAGCTAAAAGTAAAGGCAGATTGTCTGTTCCCCAGCTCCACCCCTGCATTGTATGACCTGTACCCAAATAGCAGCTTTTTATTGCTACTGTTTTTCTAATGTCCTACCTAGGGATGGGTGGTTATTAAGGGGAAGAACAAAACACCTGGCAACAGAAAGTGTAAAGAAATGTCTCCTTTACCTCCTTCCTAAGAAGCCCAGTGAAACACGATGCTGAAGTAAAGGTCAAGAAAAGGTGGTCAGAGTGTTTGTATTGCAGAAGTTACATGACTACTCAGAGGCTACACCAGTTGACATAAATTAGAGCATCTTTCAAACTGCTGTAATGTGGCTGAGACAGCCACATCATAACTGGCTTAGCTGCATCCTGTTCAGCTCTTTAAACAGAATGTGGATGTCACAAGCAGTCTTTTTGTAAGAGTGCATTAACAGTCTCTGTAGCCTACATAGATTAGAAGAAACTACATATATTCTTTCTGTATTACTAGAAAACATGATAAATGGATATTAAATAAGTCGGAAAGCAAATGTAAGAATGACATTTTTTATTAAAAATGAGGAGAAGTTCTTCAGAGACAATTGTAGTGATATGAAAAATTTCAGACTATCTTCAGGGAAATTAGTCAAAATAGCTGTTAGCTGGATTTTATTCATAAGTATTTCAAAGAAGATAATCATGAGGACAGGAAATTAATTTTTAGATGGAACAATTAAAGATCAATTGTAACAATCACAGAAAAGCATCCAAGGCTCTAGAGATACCATTCATTCCTCGTTATTATTAATTAGAGATAATCAAATATTATGATATTTAATTAGTTGTAGAGCTACTTTGTGTTTTCTATCCATAAAAAAGGATACAAATGGGAAAGTATGAAATACTGTGTCCTGGTTTGAGGACATACTGTCAGATGCTATACGAAATGTTATATTTGAAATCTAGCTGTTCAGCTGTGAACATGCTGCTGTTAAGTTGTATTTTAGTCTGTGATATGGGCATCTTTTGGCCAGAAGTAATGTAGGTCTATATAAATAGATAAGTAAATAACAGTATTTCAGAAAAAAATGCACAGTAAAACTCCTTAAATGGAATATAATTACCAAGACTTTAAATGGACAAAACATGATGTTTTGGGGAAAGCAATATTCAGACCTATGGCAAGTACAACCCTTTGGCGCAAATGACCCAGATAGTTGTATGTAGGTGGAGATGTTATAATCATAACTGAGGCTCCTGGAGCCTGTTCTTCAGTGAGCTGCCAAGATTCTCAAGCGTATTCTGAACATGAAAATTAAGTACTCAAAGGGCTTTGCAATGAATTCCGGTGCTTGAATGAATCCCAGCTACAAGGAGTTTTAATCCTCAAAAATATAGTCTTGTGCTTAAATACTTCAAAATGATGGCATCAGTAAATCATTATTATTGCCTTGCCAAGGATCAACTCTGCAAGGTGCTGAGCAAAGTGTCACTTATACAACAAAGCTTTAAAGCGTGTGCTTAGCTACGTAACACCTCAGCGAATAAAGCCTTAAGTGACCTTTTCCCTTTATACTCTAAAAGATCACCACCCGCGGTGACTGGTTTCTATTTTGGCAGATAGATGTAACTTGCAAAAGGTATTTACTAAGAATCTTTCTTACAACATTCAACATTCTGATTTCCAGTCTAAGAAGGACTACAAGGACAGAAGTGCATGGGAAAAGCAAACCACTTTGAAGAGAGTATCTGTTTTCATTTCAGTCTGTGAATCTGGTTAAATCTGCTTTAAAAGGTGAAAAGATAGGGAAAAAAATCTTTTTTTGAGTTGCAGAAAAGATTTCATTCAGATTGATTTTATTCTCTTTGATGACTGTCATTTCATTTGAACAGGCTCTGCTGTCATTAAGGACATAAAAAACCCACTTCTTCTTTATGGCATTTTTTTTTTTCATTGATTATACACATTAAATTGAGATTTTATTCAGAGAAACAGAAGTGTTGATTAATGAGCCCCAAGAACAGCTCTTAGGGTCACTAGAACTTAAAAAATCTAATTTTCTCTGTGACCTTGAGTACTAGTAGGTCTCCATTTTTCAGTCAATACAGGAGGAATATGCATGTGTATCTACAGATTCACCAGCAGCAAAAAGAAGAACAGGGGTGGGACCTGGTGGAAAAGGCTGAGGTACTGAACGCCTTTTTCACCTCTCTCCCAGACTGATAAAAACTGTTTTCAGCAGTCCCAGGTACCTGAGGCCAACATGAAATTCTGAAACAAGGAAGGCTTAGCCTTGGTGGAGGAGGGTTAGGGAACATTTCTATAAACTGGGCATGCACAGCTCACTGGGACCTGACAGGATGCACCCGTGAGCACTGAGGGAGCTGGGTGACGTCATTGGAAAGCCACTCTCAGTTATCTTTGAGAGGCCTTGATGATTACCTGAAGTCTCTGAGGACTGGAAGAAAGGAAATGCCCCTGCTATTGTCAAGAAGGGAAGGAAAGAGGACCTCGGGAACTACAGACCAGGCTGCCTCACCCCAGTCCCTGGGAAATCTGTGGGGTAAATCCTCCTGGAAATCATTTCCAAACACACTGAGGACAGGAAAGAGATCGGGATTACTCATCACTTGTTTACAAAGAATAAATTATGTCTGATCAATCTGATAACCTTCTACGATAAGATGACTGGTTCAGTGGATGAGGGAAGAGCAGCGGATATTTATCTAGATGTTAGCAATGGTTTTGACACTGTTTCCCATCACATCCTCACAAATTAGCTGAGGAAGCATGGGCTTGAGTAGAATAGAGCAGAATAGAACAGAACAGACCAGGCCAGACCAGACTATTTCAATTGTAAGGGACCTACCATGATCATCTGGTCCAACTGCCTGACCAATTCAGGGCTGATCAAAAGTTAAAGCATGTTATTAAGGGCAATGTCCGAATGCCTTTTAAACAGACAGTCTTGGGGCATTGACCATCTATCTAGGAAGCCTGTTGCAGTGTTTGACCATGCCTTCAGTAAATGCTTCCTAATGGCCAGTCTCAACGTCCCCTAATGCAGCTTTGAACCATTTCTAAGCATCCTGTCACTGGACACCAGCAAGAAAAGCTCCTTCGATACTCTGGGGTAAATCCTATCAGGCCCCATGGACTTATGAATATCTTGTGGCTTGACTGGTGGACAGTGAGTTGGACTGAAAACTGGCTGAATGGCTGGGCCTAGAGGATTGTGATCAGTAGCACAAAGTCCAGTTGCAGGACAGTCAGTAGTGTTGTATCTCAGGGGTCAGTAGTGGGTCCAATATTGTTTAGCATCTTTGTTATTGACCAGGACAGTAGGACACAGTGCACCCTCAGCAAATTTGCAGTACATACCACACTGAGAGAAGAGGCTGATACACCATATGTGTATATAGCCATTCAGAGTGACCTTGATTAACTGGATAAATAGACAGACAACAATCTAATGCTATTCAAGAAAAGGAATTGCCAAGTCCTTCCTCTGGGGAGCGAATAACCCCATGCACTAGCACAGGCTGGGGGATGATGAGCTGGAGAGCGGCTTTGCAAAAAAGACCCAGACTTGATGCGCTGGTGTACACCAGGTTAACCACGAGCAAGCAGTATGCCCTTGAAGCAAAGGCAGCCAACAGCTTCCTAGGCTGCATCAGGACAGCATCACCTACAGGTTGCTATAGGTGATCGTTCTCCTAAGCACTGATGAGACACATCTAGAGCGCTGGGTCGAATGCTGGGCTCTGCAGTAAACAAGAGACATGGACATCCTGAAGTAATTACAGTGAAGGGCTGCAAAGATAATCAAGGGACTAGAGCATCTGACATACGGGTAGAGTCTGAGAGACTTGGGAGTGTTTAGCTTGGAGAATGGAAGGCTCAGGGGGATCTTATCTATGTGTTTGAATACCTCATGGGGTGTAGTAAAGAATATAGAGACAGACACTTGAAGTGTTGCCCAGTAAGAAGGCTGGAGGCAATGGGCACAAAGTGAAGCACAGGAAATTCTGTCTGAATATGAGAAAAAACTTTTTTACAGTAATGAAGATCAAAGGCTGGAATAACTTGCCCAGAGAGGTTGAGAAGTATCCATCATTGCAGTTATCCAAACCCATCTGGACAGTCTGCTGCATCTGACCCTCTGCACCAGGGTGGCACTAGGCAATCTCCAGAGGTGTGGGCTAGCCATAGCATTGCTGTGATTGGGTGATTTATCTTTTGTGAAAGGTGAAACGCATTTGGTATGGGAGGCAAATACAAGGCACATGTTATAAATTCCTAAGTCTGGGATTGGTTTTTGTATTGAATGAATACATTGGACCTATAGTACAACAGAGGTTTGCTGACATATATTGTCCATATTAATTATTTAATGATTATACAGGATTCTGAAGATATAAGTGCTAATTATACACTATCTGTTTCTGAATGTGAATTTGTATTACTAGTTATAATGCTTTGACTGGTAAAAGACTTGAAAGCTTGCACGCATACCGTTATTATGCTCTCCTCACATATTGTACAATAAAAGCCATATAAAATAGATAATGCACCATATTCTACTTTGTTTCATAATTTGAGTGAAAAACAACCCTATTACTTAATCATCTCTCCTTTTTCTCCTTTAGATGTCATTAACGAATGTCTTAAACTCCATGAATAAGTAAAATTATATATTCGGAGTGTAAATGTTTTAAAACTCCAAAAAGCATATCTAGAATAATTTAATTGAGTCCTGAAGATATGTGGAAAATGAAAACTGCTCCTGGCAAATTAATAGTAGCTCTGAATATTCAAGTAGCAAAGAGTGGAAAGTGCTGTTATAATTAGGATTAAATTAATGTAAGCTGCATTTATAGATGGTATTCTTAGCTTTTTGTGATATTTCTTTTAGGAGCATGGTGCTGTATTCTTATTGCGTTTTTCTAATGAATGAGTGATGCTGTGCTTGTTAATTCAAAGGATACATTCTTTTAACATTAAGATTGACAGCAACTATGCAAAAATGATATCTTAAAAATCTATTTTAAAAAATGCATGTCTTATTCTATCAGCCACTGTTCTTTTTCTTTTCTCTCACTGAGCTTTTGATTATGTTTTGATATTGAGCATAGAAGTAGCTGCAGCCATATGAACTAATATAGGTCTTTTAAAAGAGGTATGTTTTTTTTTTCTTAAATGCATTAGCAGCGAATGCACTGCACAGAAGGTGCAACTGGTAAATTGTGCTTCATCAACACTATAAAATAAGTTACTAAAGTAACAGAAATTATATTCAGCCAGGACAATATAACATTCACAAGGGTTTTAATAATCAAATGAAAAACTGCAACATTCAATATAGACTGGGGTAAAATCCTATTTAAGGTTATTAAAAAAATAGCAGCCTAATAAATAATGCTAATAGAATTCTCCTTTTACTGATTTCAGTTATATTAATATTTTAGTAGTGGGTTTGGGTGCATTTGCTAATATATTTGTATAAATAAGTCTGTCTATTCATTCTAAAAATACTATTATACAATAATGACATATCTATTGCATATCCTGAAAGACTTAATCATAGTTTTCATACCAAGTTGCTATGCTAAAAATGTAATTTTTACAATGCAGAAAAGGCCAAGTTGAAATGTCATTCTCTTTCTGTAACACTGGTTGGCATTGTGCACACTTGAAATGTTCAGTGCTTTGTTTCTGAATGCAGTGAATCTTTTGAGGCATCTCATGATATAGTGAACTGTCAAGAATATTTACATAAACAGAACTCCACTTTAAGCAGTACTACATTTTATTTCTGTATTCTTTTTTTCTTTAAAAATAAAGCATTGAGAGCGTTGTTTTAGTTTGTTGTTGAATGAATTTAAATGTCTAAGTTTTTACTTATTTTTGATAGAAAATTATTTTCATTTCTAAGAAAAAAACATTGAAAATAATAATGAGTGTTAAGTAAAAAGGATATTCATTGAAGTAGAGGAGATAAATGCATAAAAATTCAAATTCATTATCTTTTAGGCAACTTTGATCATAACTCATCACACCCCAGCCACATTCAAGAAGCCCAAATGTCATTCTTTATGATATAATATACTCAATTTACTGTTATGTGTTAATACTAATATCTAATTCTTTTCTCTCTGTCTGTCTGCCTCTGTCTCTCTCCGTGGCTCTCTCTATCTGTGTCTCTCTTCATGTCTCTCTCTTTCTCTGTGTCTCTCTCTTGTTTCTTTCTCCGTCCCTCCCTCCCGCCACCCCCTCTCTCATATGTAAGCATCTATGGATTTGAGAATTTCAAGCGGCAAGAAGCCTGACTGTAATTCAAAAACTGAGGGTTTGTCCATATTGTACTGTTAGCACCAGGCTCCGAGAGCCTTTGCGTTATCAGGGAAATAGATTTGCTTTCTCCCATAGCAACACTATGGGATTTGAAAGCCAGCTTTTACTTACAACTTTCTAATGATTTGAATTAAAATTCACTCTAAAACTGGACTAGAATTTCCAAAAATGAATTGAAATCTTTACTGATGTATTCTTAAAATCTCTGTTCAGAGAATGTGAAAACCCATATGATAGCATTTCAAATCGGGGGAAACATAAGGGACTTCTGTCTTTTTCATAGAATCACAGAATGACTGAAGTTGGAAGGGACCTCTGAGGTCTTCTGGTCCAACCCCCTTGCTCAAGCAAGGTCACCTGAAACCAATTGCCCAGGACCATGTCCAGGTGGCTTTTGAATATCTCCAAGGGTAGAGACTCCACAACATCTCTGGGCAATGTGGTCTAGTGCTCAGTCACCCTCACTGTTATAAAGCGTTTTCTGATGTTCAAAGGGAACATCCTGTGTTTCAGACTGTGCCCATAGCCTGTTGTCCTGTCATGGGTGCCACTGAAAATATCCTAGATCTGTATTCTTTACACTTACCCTTTAGGTATTTATATACATTTATAAGATCGCCCTCTGAGCCTTCTCTTCTCCAGGCTAAATAGTCCCAGTTGTCTCAGCCTTTCCTCATAGGAGAGATGCTCCAGTCCCTTCATCAGCTTAGTGGCCCTTCACTGGAATTGCTTCAGTTGCTTCCTATCTGTCTTATACTGGGAAACTCAGAACTGGACAGAATACTCCTGCTGTGGCCTTACCAGTGCTGAATAGAGAAGATCACGTCCCTTAAGTTGCTGACAATACTTTGCTAATGCATCCTAGGATCCCGTTTGCCTTCTTTGCAGCAAGGGCACATTGCTGGCTTATGTTCAACTTGGTGTCCACCAGGAAGTTGCATCCCAGATGGGTGAACCTGAGAATGTATTGGTTCCTAGGGTTGTTCCTCCCCAGGTGAAAGACTTTGTATGTCCCCTTGTTGAACTTCATGAGGTTTGTTTATTTTTTGTTTACATTAAACACAGGTGATTTTGAACCATTAATTCTTTCTATTTGTGGAGTATTTTAATGAGACTTTGTTTATGATAAGATATTGATTCTTCTTGGAACATCAGAACAAATACCTTGAGTCTTTTCTACCTTTAATTTACACATGTTCATGATTCCCAAAATACTTTTCTGTTTTTCATTGCAAGTTTTTTAATGACTGGAAGAATCTTTGTGTTCATGGAACATGTATTAGGGTTACAAACATATATGATAGTTACATACTGATTATTTTTGAGCAGTTCTTTGCATATACTTAAACACTTGTTTAAATAAGAAAAAAAAAATACCCTATTACAACCCGAGAAAAAAAAAAAGTAACTAAAATCAATGTAGGGCAAGTGCAACAATAACAAAAACAAAAAATCACACTTCCCAGAAACCACCCCCCCTTAGGCAATATCTTTTTCTTCAGCAGCTTTTCTAAAATGGAAAATTTGCATCATGTCCTGAAAGTCAACACATCTGTATTATTGCAAAGTAAGGATGAAAAGAAAGTATTTAATGAACAAATGCATACAGTTGTAGGATATAGCTTTCACTTATAACTGGGAAAGTCCATTTGGGACCATGTCATTGTGTGAGGCAGGAAGTTGGAAGCACTTGGCTATTTTAAGAAAGGAAGCAGAAGCTAAATTTTAGATTATTATTTTCTAGTATATTTGCTCTTAACCACATCAATTAGGCACAACTTAGAAAGGAACTTCATTAGCCAGAAACAAAAGATATAAAAAAAAGACATTTTGCTGTATTAGGTTTTTTTCCTATTATAGCTATTCTGTAGTTCTTCTGCAGACTATTTTTAGTTAAACTTGTGTCCTTTAATTGTTATTTATTTTTGGCAGTATGACAGCAAGTTTTCAGTTCCTTCACCAATGTATTAATTTTATCTCTACCCTCCATTGTACATGAAGCAAACTACAGTTGTAATGAAATCTCATGAATGAGGTGGAAAATTAAGTTCATCTTTAATGTAATATGTTAGCTAACCATGACATGTTAGCAGTTGTTAAGTCTTGTTTATTTAGCTGGTATTGTTGTTGGATTCACCTTTCTAGAAGTTTAATTTCAGCAATATGTACCCTTCATTACAGGAGAGCATGTGCTGAATGTCAGGAGTAACACTGATTGACTCACTGAAGAACTTCAGAGAAATATTTCCTATTCCACGGTCATTACAGTTTTCTGGTATATTTGAAACTATAAAGAAATAATTTCACTTGGACATACTAGTTATGCTAATGATTATTATATTACACTGTGATAGTATTATAGTGTGATAGTGAAGCCCCTTTGAAATGTCTGGCTGGTGCTTCTGAGAAATCTGACATCTGTTAAACAGTTTCAGCAAGAGGAAAAGAAGGTAGTAAACAGTCAAAACTTGTTCTGATTACAGGATTATGACCAAATGTTTATATGGATCAGATTATTGGGAACATTGATTTTCTAATTACAGTTAAGTTTTAGTACTCAGATTTATTGGTGGAGGAGCTGATTGGTAGTGGTTCCTGATAATTGGAAGAAGACTAATGTCATAGCCATCTTCAGAAACAAGAAGGAAGATCCATGGAGTTACAGGCCATTCAGCCTCACATCGGGCCCCAATAGAACTATGGAGCAAATCCTCCTGGAAACCATTTCCAAACACATCAAGAATAAGATGAATTGGAAGAAGCTGGTAGGGATTTACCAAGGGCAAATTACACCTATCTGAACCCATTGCCTTCTGGGATGAGATGACTGGTTTGGGTATTTAAGAGGAGAGAGTTTTATCTCATTTACATACAAGACCTTTGGCATCATCTCTTACAGTCAAATTAGTGAAGTCTAGAGTGAATAGAGGAATATAAGTATTGTTCAATGCTTTCATTAGCAACTGGAATGACAGGAATAGGTGCACTCTAAGCAAGTTTGTGCTTAACCTCAAATTTGGTGTCAACACCAGTTTTGGGGAAGTGGTTAATATGCTGGAAGGCAGAGTTGAATAACAATTTATAGGAATGCGGAAGAGCCAGAGAAAGGGGCAAACAGGCTTCTTATGACATTCAACAAAGAGAAATGCCAAGTCCTACACCTGTAGATTAATAAACGCCCCACACTAGTATAATCTTGTGGCTCAGCAGCTGGAAGGCAGCTTGGCAGAGAAAATGATAGGGGTCCTGGAGGGCAAAAGCTAAACATGAGCCAGCTCTGTGCCCTTATGGCAAATTAACGCTCCACCTCCTGGGCTACTTTAATAAGGGTGGAGCAAGGAGGCTTAGGGAAGTGATCCTGTCCTCTGTTCAGTATGTGTGAGACTCAGCCAGGAGTGCTGTGTCCAGTTCTGGCCTCCCCAGTGCAAGAGACGTGGAAATACTTGAGTGAGTTCAGTCAAGTGTCACGAAGATCATAAGGGGATGAAGCACATGGTGTACAGACAAAGTCTGAGGAGCTTAGTTCCTGGTGAAGATAAGGTTTTGGGAAGATTTTATTGTGGTCTTCACAATAGGAAACTGTAGATAAGATGCAGCCAGCCTCTTACAGGTATACAGCGAAAGGCCAAGGAAAACAGTCACAAGTTGCAACCAAGAAGGTTCTGACCTTGCATAGGGAAAAACTTTTACTATGTAGTGGACAAACATGGTTGTACTATGAGAGAGGTTGTGGAATCTACGTTGTTGTTGGAGATATAAGAATATCTAGTCATTATTTGACTTGACAGAGCCTGAGACTCCTGGTCTAGCTTACTCTGCTGCAAGGAACTAGTCAGACTAGATGACCACAAAAGGTCTCTTATATCCTGAACTATCCTATGGTTCTATCAATTTAACATTTAAAGACTAAAGGAAAAAATGTGTATCAGTGTCCAGGTTTCATTTCCTAATAGAGACCCATAAGTTGAAGACGGATACTGATTTCGTCAAGTAACAGATATAGAATGAGATTTTGACTACGCCAACAATCTCACAGAATATCTTCTAGGGACTCTGCTATACGTTATTTTTATTTTGCCTGATTTAGATCCACCATAACTTACTTAGCTGTGTTAACTAAAATATATGTCAAGCAAAGTAAAAGTGAGCCAGTCAGACAACTGATTTTCAAGATGAGGAGGACTGAAATCTCAGTCATATGTCTCGTAATTAAAATGTTAAAAAAGATAAGAGATATAGAATGGCTGGTCTTAACTAGACTGCTTAATATTGTTTTGGGGGAACCCAGAATAATAAAGTTAATTGCAGTTTAAATTCAATTATAGAATTGGAAATAGAGGTGATATATATTATTTTACCAGTGCTTTCAAAATCTCTGCACTCTCTCAAAAAATTATAATGATGTTTAACAATTAGGGCCACAGCTAAATCAAGTAGTGGTTTTTTTTTTAATCTTTTACATTACCCTCTATGATTTGTAATAGCTTGTTGTGGTTTAACCCCAGCCAGCAAATAAGCGCCACCCAGTCACTCACTCATTTCCCCCACAGAGGGATGGGGGAGAGAATCAGAAAGGTAAAAGTGAGAAAACTATGGGGTTGAGATAAAGACAGTTCAATAGATAAAGCAAAAGCCACACAGGCCAGCAAAGCAAAATAAGGAATTAATTCACTGTTTCCTATTGGCAGGCAGGGCTTCAGCCATCTCCCGGAAAGCAGGGCTCCATCACACGTAACAGTTACTTGGGAAGACAAATGCCATAACTCCGAACATCCCCCCCGTTTCTTTCTTCTTGCTCCAGCTTTATATTGCTCAGCATGACGTCGTATGGTATCGGATATCACTTTGGTCAGTTGGGGTCAGCTGTCCCAGCTATGTCCCCTCCCTACTTCTTGTGCCCCGCCCCGCCCCCCCCCCCCCCCCCCCCCCCCCCCGCCTACTTGCTGGGGGCGTGGTGTGAGAAGCAGAAAAAGCTTTGACTCTGTGTAAGCACTGCTCAGCAATAACAAAAACATGCTTGTATTATCAACAGTGTTTTCAGCACAAATCCAAAACATAGCCCTGTATTAGCTGCTATGAAGAAAATTAACTCTGTCCCAGCCAAAATCAGCACATAGCTCAAAACACACTAAGCGCTCAGGGCATGTGTAACCCTCTTACCCTCATTTGGTTTAGGTACTATATATGAAGTGTAACTTTACATCCACTGGTACCCAGGAAGACAAACACTCTTTGGCATTCTGTTATTTACAAAAAGAAAGAGCAATAATACCTTATTTTTATTATGGCTGTCAGATAATTATTATTGTAAAAAACAGGACTATTTGATTTATAAAATTCGACTTTTTATTTAGCCTTTTTGGTGACAACTACTCTTAGCATAATTTGCTTTTGAATCAAAAAAAGTTTATGATTTTTTTTATGTATGGCTTTTCAAAAATAGCTTTTATGCCACAGAGAATACTGAAACTACTAAAGATGTTGATCTTATTAAAACACCTTTAGTGATCTGCATCTAACTGTTATGGATTGTATAAATGATCCAGTTAATATGAAATTAATTAGTCAAACTTTTTTTAATGTTTTTTCAACCCTCTGAGATTGTTGATTTTTTCAACCCTCTGTGAATGTTGATTTTTTCAAGACTATGTTATCTCATTACCTTCTTAACCTAAATCACTCTTATTTTGTTTTATTTCATGGTAGGAAATCCCATTTAAATTTATCTTCAATAATTTTTAATTCTGCCTCAATATTAGAATTTTATTTTCATATTATATTAATCATTAAATTCATTTATGTATTTGGAAAAGTGAATACAATAACAAACACTACTAGCTAGAGCTGCATTTCTTAGCTGTTATCACAGCTATGGAAAAAAATGAGCAAATACAGTTAGTTTGTTGTGGAATTATGAGGAGCTGGAGTTTAGCTGAAAATATTTTCATGAAATACTGTTATTAGAAATAGGGCTGTTTTTTTGGCTTTGAAAACAATTCATTAGGGCAATACTTGAAAAATGTGGTGTTGATTTCAGGGGTTTCAGGTATTTAAAATAAAAATAAAAATTCAACTCTTGATGCTCAGCCTTTTTCATTAGTTCATAGTTCCACTGAAGTTAATGAGAATCCATGCCATTAGCAGAACATGCAAGCTTAGGTAGCTTAACTGCTGTACCAGGATATCATTAATTTTGGACCTGTACAGAGAAATAGATAACTTCTGAATCCAGTGGAAAACGTTGCATATTACAATTCCAAGTGAGTGTAGGTGTTTAAGACTGAGTCTTCTTAACAGGTTGTGAAGAGATACTAACCTTTCACAGCCCTAACTTGCTGGTTTGTTCTGTATTTGAAATGCCAGTAAAAATATTCAGCACAAGCTTGCTTTTTTTCTGTTCGTGATTTTTCAAAGGGTCTGTTCATTACATGATGAATTTCAATATCAATATTCAGGACCCACACTATACCTCACAAATAGACTTTTTAAAAGAATTGATAGAGGATTTTGTTAGTGGTGGGGTTTGTTGTTTTTTGTCTTGTTTTCTGTTTTGTTTTGTTTTGTTTTTTTCTGAAGTGAAATACCCAGAGTCTCCAACAGTTGGCAGGGATTATCCAAGATAATGGAATACGTGTTTTGCATGTCAACAGATGTTTTAGGGAAAACAATCACCTATGGTTTTGTATATAAACTTAAGTTTTGCCAATGCAGAGTTGACATTTTCAAAGAAAATCCAGTTCATTGTATGCAATATGTTTCAGAGTAGAAGTTTTGAAACAAAATCTTCTGATCAGATGCGTGGGAGTTATGCTGTCAGAGAGAGGCCTAATTGAGCGCAATCTGAATTCCTGGACGCACTTGATATTTATTGAATGACTGTAATTATCAGGTTGGCCTGGTGGAGCGCCCAGGTTTCTTTCCTCAGAGTTAAGAAAGTTCTGGCTCGAGTTCTGTGCTGGAAAGAGAGAAGATGGAAAAGATGATAGACTGTCACTACCCCTGTTCTGGGCCCAGGGGAGTGATTTTTCCTACCTAACGTTCCCCCAAGTGTAGTTTAAGAGGGACTGAAATTTTATGTCTGGGTATGCAGATGTCAATTACATCTGGTTTATTTGCAGTTTTCTTGAAGACATTGCTACTGAGCAACCCTAGACAGAAGGGTGTAACTCAGACTGAAGGAGTCAAAGAATTGAAAAAGCTATGATGGGTTGCATAGGGCTTGCCTGGGATTTCTTGGGGACCAGGAAAGAAGCTGGGAAATTCTATGCACACCTGAAAAATATATGACTCATTTTAATGATTCTTATGAATCATAGGTTCTAGGTTACAGTGAGGTGCCAGATGAGGTTGAGAGTGAGATGCAAAACCTGCTTATAAGATGACAGTGAGCTACACCAATATATCTATTCACAAGTTGTAACAGAGTAGGATTTCTGGGTATTATTTAGCACAACTGTATATTTTTATATTTATAAACCTTTCTGTGACTTTCTAATATTCCACATTCTGTGGAGTTATTTGTTTAGTAAAGTTAGAACATTTTTCAGGAATTACAACATTTAATGTCTCTATCTGTCTTGTTCTTTTTTTCATAAATTGTTTTAAAGGAAACTGCGTGTAGTGTAGAGACTACAAGTTTTCCAAGAGATTTGGTATATATCCTCAAAATACTAAGCTGAATGAAGTCAGTCTCTGCCTGTTAGATGACAAATTACTCTCTTTGTGCATTTCCATTTGTCTAATGATCCTGTGCTATAGTCTGCAGCATTTATTTGAAAAGAATGGGATCTGGTCAAAGATTAGTGTTTAGAAAAAAAAGCATCAAAAACTCTTCCAGTTTAATAGGGTAAGTAAAGGTCCTCATTCTTTAACAAAACCAGAGCAAAGCAAAATGCTTTCACATAAATTCACTGATTCAACGTAGGTAGTAAATAGAAAACACGTGCAGTTTATTTAGGTAGGAGATTCCACACTCACGTGTTTCCCAGTCTGCTGCTTTTTTATGGTTTATATATTGGTTTTGGTACACTTGTTTGTTAATAACTGCATTAGTCACCTGGATGCAGTCCTGAGTAATGTGCTCTAGGCAATCCTGCTTTAGCAGGGGAGTTGGACTAGATGATATCTAGAGGTCCCTTCCAACTCTGAAGTTTCTGTGATTCTGCGTGATTCTGTGTGGTGCCGTAGTTTCATCACTCAGTCTCCACAACTTACTGGGACTTTCATGAACAGAGAATCTTCCAATAAAGTTTCCTTTTTAGTTACACCACATTGGTGATAAAGAGCTGGTGGTCTAGATGGAGACATTAATTATACAGACATAATGCACCAAGGTTTAAATGGAAACCAGATTTTTTAATGCTAGGTCTTGCAGAACATTTAGAATCATAGAATCATTTAGGTTGGAAAAGACCCTTGGGATCATTGAGTCCAGCCATCAAACCCACTCTACAAAGTTCTCCCTTACACCATATCCCTTAACACCACATCTAAACGAGTCTTAAACCCATTCAGGGATGGTGACTCCACCACCTCCCTGGGCAGCCTATTCCAGTGTCTAACCACTCTTTCTGTGAAGAATTTTTTCCTAATGCCCAGTCTAAACCTACCCTGCTGCAGCTTCAACCCATTCCCTCTTGTTCTATCACTAATTACCTGGGAGAAGAGACCAGCACCAACCTCTCTACAATGTCCTTTCAAGTAGTTGTAGAGCGCGATGAGGTCTCTCCTCAGCCTCCTCTTCCTCAAACTAAACAGTCCCAGCTCCTTCAGTCGCTCCTCATAAGATTTATTCTCCAGGCCCTTCACCAGCTTTGTTGCCCTCCTCTGCACTCGCTCCAGCACCTTGATATCTCTCTCATATTTAGGTGCCCAGAACTGGACAAAATACTCAAGGTGTGGCCTCACCAGTGCTGAGTAGAGGGGGACAATCACCTCCCTCCTCCTGCTGCTCACACTATTTCTAATACAAGCCAGGATGCCATTGGCCGTCTTGGCCACCTGGGCACACTGCTGGCTCATGTTCAGCTGCTTGTCAATTAGAATGCCCAGGTCCTTTTCTGCCAGACAGCTCTCCAGCCACAAGCCTGTAGCGATGCATGGGTTGTTGTGGCCCAAGTGCAGGACCCAGCACTTGGCCTTGTTGAAGCTCATACCGTTAGCATTGGCCCATCGGTCCAATCTCTCCAAGTCTCTCTGTTGAACCTCCCTATCCCCATGTAGATCAACACTCCTGCTTAACTTGGTGTCATCTGCAAACCTGCTGATGATACGGTCTATGTCCTTATCAAGGTCATCAATAAAGATGTTAAACAGAAATGGTCCCAACACCGAGCCCTGAGGGACACCACTTGTGACTGGACGCCAGCTGGATTTAACTCTATTGACCACCACTCTTTGGGACCGCCCATCCAGCCAGTGCTTGATCCAGCAGATAGTATGCTCATCCAGGCCAAGAACAGCAAGTTTTTCCATGAGAATTCTATGGGGAACAGTGTCAAATGCTTCTCAAAAGTCTAGGTAGACAATGTCCACAGCCTTTCCCTTGTCCAATAACCGGGTCATCTTGTCATAGAAGGAGATCAGGTTCATCAGGCAGGACCTGCCTTTCATAAATCCATGCTGACTAGGCCTGATCCCCTGGTTGTCCATTATATGACTTGTAATGGCACTCAAGATGATCTGTTCCATGACCTTCCCTGCTACCGAGGTTAGACTGACAGGCCTGTAGATTCTCGGATCCTCCTTTCTGCCTTTCTTGTAGATGGGTGCTACATTTGCTACCCTCCAGTCCATTGGTACCTCCCCAGTTAGCCATGACTTCAGGTAAATAATGGAAAGTGGCTTGACGAGCACGTCTGCCAACTCTTTCAGCATTTTTGGATGTAACCCATCTGGTCCCATAGACTTGTACGCATCCAAGCGGCATAGCAGGTCACAGATCACTTCCTCTTTCATTGTGATGACCTCATTCAGCCACCCCTCCCTGTCTCCTAACTTGCGAGGCTGGGTGCCCAGGGAACAGTTAGTTCCACTGCTAAAGACTGAGGCAAAGTAGGCATTGAGCACCTCAGCCTTTTCCTCATCCTTTGTGACTATGTTTCCCTCTGCATCCAGTAAGGGCGGGAGATTTTCCCTAATCCTCCTTTGTTGTTAATGAATTTATAGAAACATTTTTTGTTATCCTTAACAGCTGTAGCTAGGTTGAGCTCTAGCTGCGCTTTGGCTTTCCTAATTTTCTCCCTGCATAGCTTTGCTATATCCTTATAGTCTTCATGAGAGACCTGCCCTCTCTTCCGGAGGTCGTAGACTCTCCTTTTGTTCATGAGGTCCAGCCAAAGGTCCCTATTTAGCCAGGCCGGTCTCCTTCCCCACCTACTTGGTTTTTGGCACACAGGGACAGCCTGCTCCTGTGCCTTTAAGACTTCTCTCTTGAAGTATGTCCAGCCTTCCTGGGCTCCTGTATCCTTCAGGGCAGCTTCCCAAGGGATTTTGTCCAGCAGTCTTCTGAACAGGTCAAAGTTTGCCCTCCGGAAGTCTTAAGGTGGCAGTTTTACTAACCCCTCTCCTTGTTTCTCCAAGAATCAGAAATTCGATCATCTCATGATCACTGTACCCTAGACGGCCACCAACCTTTACTTCCCCCACAAGTTCTTCCCTCGTAACAAGAAGCAGGTCCAGGAGGGCACCTTCCCTGGTTGGCTCACTTACCAGCTGTGTGAGGAAGTTATCCTCCACACATTCCAGGAACCTCCTGGATTGTTCCCTCTCAGCTGGGTTGTATTCCCAGCAGATATCCGGGAGGTTAAAGTACCCCACAAGAACAACAGCAAGTGACCGCGACATTTCCCCCAGCTGCTTTTAGAAAGCTTCATCCACGTCACTGCTTTGGTTGGGAGGTCTATAGCAGACTCCCACAGTGATATCAGCTTTATCGGCCCTTAACCTAATCCAAACACTCTCCACCCCATCATCACTATACTTGATTTCCGAGCTCTCATAGCATTCTCTAATATAGCATTCTCATAGCATTCTCTAATATACAGGGACCACCTCCACCTCTCCTTTCCTGTCTGTCCCTCCTGAAAAGCTTGTAGCCATTGATTGTGGCACTCCAGTCGTGTGAGGCATCCCACCACATTTCTGTGATATCCACTGTGTCATAGTTTCCCTGGTGCATCATGGCTTCAGGCTCACCCTGTTTGTTGCACATACTGTGTGCATTGGTATAGACGCACTTCAGATGTGCCAGTGACTCCAGCACCTTTTTGTGAGTGTGGGCCCCATTTCCCACCAGATCCCTCTCAGGTGCTTCCATGATTTCTAAGCGTCTGTCCCTTCTCTCAAATGAAATGGCAGAGTGAGAGTCCTCTCTAGCCCACCATCCTTCAAGCCCTGGCATGCCTCCCTTGGGTTTATTCCTGACAGGCCCAGTTATCTCCCCTTCCCCCCTCATATCTATTTTAAAGCCCTGTCAAGGAGCCTTGCTAGCTCCTGCCCCAGAATTCTTTTCCCCTTCTGGGACAGGTGCGTCCCACCTGCCACCAGCTGGTCAGGTGACTCATACAGCACCCTACGATCAAAAACCCAAAGCCCTGCCAATAACACCAGTCCCGGAGCCATGAGTTGACCTGTTGCTTCTTCCTGTTAATTTCCTCATTCATGATTGACACTGAAGGGATAGAGGAGACTACAACTTGTGTTCCTGACCCCTTAAGCCGTCGCCCCAAGGCTCTAAAATCTCTTTTAATTCATTTTGGGCTCCTCCTACCCACTTCATCACTACCCACCTGAAATACTAAGAGGGGGTAATAGTCAGAGGAGTTTACTAGGGCCAGAAGTCTGTCCAACACATCCCTGACCCGTGACCCAGGGAGGCAGCAGACTTCCCTGTGAAGTGGGTCTGGATGGCATACTGGCCCCTCCACCCCCCTCAATAGAGAGTCACCCACAACAATGACCCGTCTACTTTTCCTTTTGGAGCCAGTTGTGATGCTGGGTCCATGGCGACTTGGTCTTTCTGACATTCCTGGCCTGGCCATCCTCCTTTCCAACAGCCAGTTCCTCCTGCAGGGCTTCATATCTGTTCTGCAAAGGTAACTTTTTTTTGCCTCTAAATCTAAAAAAAGTCAAACTAAATATCAGAGAGTTAGTTTCACCAGGAGTCCTCTTCTGTCACAGAAACTCATCTGAACATGATAGAATGCTGTGGTGCAATTGGCATACAGGTAGCTGACATTTATTTGGAGAAGTCTTGGATACTTTTACACAGAAAGTTTTTATTGGTAATGTATTGCCCTAGCTTTCTTTTCTGTGGAGTCAGAAACAGATAATTCTTTCCTGAAGAGGTCAAATGAAAAAAGACATCCTAGCTCAGTGATAGGAATCTGTCAGGCTTTTTTCCTTGTTGATTTCCAGAAGCCAACTGTAAGTTATCAAAGGCTTTTAGTACCACAGACTATTAACTGTATGAAAAAGTCATCATTTTATGGTCACATAATGGAGCTAATAGCCTCCTCTACAAACAATGTACCTTCTTACAGAAGACACGTGAGTGTGTGACCTGAAGTATTTTATGTTCTTTAAATGCAATCGTATACCTGTTTATCTTGTATCTGCAGTCAAAATTGCACGGAAAGTCTTAAAGAAATAAAAATAAATTCCTCTTCTATGAAAAAAGAATCGAGAAGGAAGTTAGGTCAGACCACGTTGTCACCAGAACTGTTGCATATTAAATGAAAGACCTTCTAGTGCATACAGTAGTGTCATCAAAAGGGAGTATCATCAACTATCCAATTCCAGGATGCCTAGAAATCACATCTTTTTAAAAAAAGATAATATGTTTATCAACTGAACTTCTGTTGCCATAACAATGTGGCATTTAAATTTTCATGGAAAAGGACTTGACGTCTCTTTCCAGTACTCAATAATGGTTTACAAAAAAAATATGTTGTTACTGCCATGCCTTGTATGACCTCTGTTGAAGGAGATATTCACAGTGAATGAGGGAACAGTGCGTGATCTCTCTTTTACTGTTTGAGAAAAAACATACCATTTCACTCAAAACTAAGTATTGTTAGGACAGACAGCTGATAGGAAGTGGTTAGATTTATAAAATTATTGAGGGAAGATTCTTTGTTGTTTTTATGAGTGACCAGAACCTTAGTGGACATGAACTTTGCACCTCCTCCAAATGCAAATTCATAACACTAAGCTCTATATACAGTTTTGTTGAAAGTATATATATATGTAAGACTCCTGTTAGTCTATAAATAGACAGTCAAGTGACACATCTTGAGGGTTTCCATATACTGTTACTCAAGTTCTTTTTTTCTGGTAGTTAATAAGCAATAACACCTAACTTTGAAGTTGATTTCCAAAACCACATTTTTTTTCTTCTTAGCAATGATTTGTAAGATGTCCTAAAAGGGAATGTCTCTTCAAAACTGTTTGAAATGGTATGAATCTGTTTATCACATCAAAATTATTTCTCTGACAGCTTATGAAATTATGTTTATAGAAAATTTACTGTAATGACTGTTCACCCTTTTGGCACAAAGCACATCTGCAGAAAACTTAATAAGAGGATAATCAAGGAAACAGAAAAAAAAAAAAGGAAAAGAAAATGCAGTCAGTCAAAATCAATTGTTTGGTAATTCTTTTTAGAAGTAATGCATACAGTGTTTTAATTTAGAGTTTATAAGCATATGCTGTCATTTGAAATTTGTTACTATTTGAGCACAGCATAAATTGGTTTGGCAGAAAAGTTGTAACTGTCCCCTTTAGGCACGCTGGAGATGAACGTTTTGAGCCAAATCTACTTTGATGGAATAAATTACACTGAAATGTACTATATGGTGTGAATTTATTTCAATTATCAAGATAAATACTCCACAGAAAATGCTCTGTTATCTGCCCAAAGGAAAAAAAATAATTTCTTAAACACTCTTTTCCCTTTGTGACTTTGCAGTTCACTATGTGTTGTGATTTGATTTTTGGGAAGTGTAAGATACTAACAGAAATTTTACTCTTAGATTTTCTCCAAAGGGTCATGGAACCCCTTCTCAGATGATACATAAATGATTCTTTGAAAATCAGTTAATGATGAAAATTCTGCCATAGAAGATGAATGAATTTAGCTGGTCAATATTTGCCCTGAAATATGAAAGGGCATATCTGCCCCATTGGAGGAGTATATAGGAAAGTGGTGCATTGCTGTGAATTTCCTATATTTTTTAGCAGATGTGGAGAAAGATAATATGGTCATAAATCTTCCATATACACAGTAAACCAAAATTTTCAGTTATGTGAAGCTGGCTGATATGAATGCTTTCATTTCAGGAAAAGCACATGTTCATTAGGGAAAACAATGTGTTTTTTTTACTGCAGGAAAGGATATGGGGAGAATTAATATTTATTTTATTGTTATCAAATTAGGTCAACTTATTTTCCCATTTTCATTACAGATCTCAGATGGTTTCCTCTGTTAAGCACACCTACTTAAATTTAACATGAAAACTGTTAAAAAGGAAAATTAGCTGGAAGGCTTATATTCTCTAGGAAATCATATCATCATAGTTAGTATTAAAGATATTTATGAGAAATCAACTACTCTTCTACTTTTCAAATTGTTTTCTCTTTCCTCATGAGTGAATGGCTGCCAGAAATGTCTATGGTATTTGGATTTGACTTTGAAGAATGGGGTTTGAAAAAACAAATACAGACTAAATGTGGGGAAAAGGCCCAATTTTATGAGATTACCCTTATATACCACTTAATGGCAAGGTTATTACCCACACATTAATAGGCAAAGGTATCTCATGAGTTAGTTCCTACAAAAACTTCTAGTTACAGAAGGAACAAAATCGTTAACCATAGACTGTATATTTTCCTGAAAAATCTTTTAATACCTTAAGAACCTAGACTAAATTTCAATGATTATGTAGAGCAGCACAGTAATTCTTAGTTCTCTTACTATAACTGGAGATGCTCAGTGCACAATTATAAAAAAAATGCAAATATGTCCCCATGTTTTACAATTTAAACGCAAATAATAAAACCTCATGTGTGCTCAAGGAGTTCATCTGACGTTTCGGGATGTCAGAATATAATTTCTGTAGAGTACTAGAACAACATTTTTTTTTCATATGTCTGGGTGGATGGATTTCAGAGAATGTAATCTGTAGAAAGGCAAGATTGTGTTTCTGTAACTGCTTTTCTTTGGCTGGGTTTTTTTTTGGTTAATGCTAATGTACACAAAAGAATGTACATGTAGAGCAGTAGATTTAATATTTATACTATTTGTTTGAAGTCATTGTAAAGGCATGATCCTGACGAGTATAACCTCTCGTGAGGAATGTTTGAAATATTTTTGTGCTTTGCACTGGTTAAACAGAACTTTGCCCTAAGATATAAATAAATTGGAAAATTTATTATGGAAAACCTCTATATTGTCTGCTGTTGGTGTTGTGTAGGTTTACAGGGAATGGCACGAAAGATCATGTTGGATTTTATTATGCCAAGATGAATAAAATCAAAGCCCCAAAGACTGAACTACTAGTATGAAGGTCATGAAACTTTGGCCTTTGCTCTTCGGCATTGAGTTGTGAGGGGTGAAAAAGACAGCATTAATGTGGCAGAGTTATTTATTCTATTATCCTGAAATAGTGAAATGAGAGAACGGTGATAACCTAAATGTCTGCAGTAGAAAGAGAATATGGTGCAAGTGTAGTAACTCTTAAAGGAATAAAGATAACAGAGAAATTCAAGAGCAAGTTGGTTTTGCTTTAGTCATGTAATTATAGAAAGCTTTCCAGAAAGGTTTTTTTTTTTTTTGTGTTGACTAGAGAAAAAACAACAATTACGCAAATGCTACTGAAGTTCTGGCATCTGCATGCATGTTTTATATCACTTGTATAAATTTCTGAAATGGTTTAGAAAAATATGCTGGTGTACGCATAGCTGAGTCTAAAATTTGAGCTTAAATGTAATTGCATGAATTTAAATTTAGTGTAGAATTTATTTTATTTTATTTTATTTTATTTTATTTTATTTTATTTTATTTTATTTATTTATTTTTTAGAATAGGAGGAATCAAGCATGACATTAGAGATTAGTGAACAAGAAAAGTCTATTGATATACTGTACTCTGGGGTAATTGATAAAGAACAGTGATCCTTGTGAATTTAATTAACTTCATTGTCTGACTTTCTAAGAACTTGATCTTACAACATGATCTTAAGTTACTTCAGGTAACAGTGACTTAGGTCAATCAACATTTTGCTGAATAAGCTTCTTTTCATGTCACAAGAGCTAGAGTAAAGACAAAGGAAGAAACTTTTCTATTTCTAAAAGCTTCTCTTTAGAAGGCTGGGTTCAACAAGTGGGATTATTAATTAAAAAGTGGTGTTGAATAAGCCTGTTAATAATTAAAAATTATTTATATTTTACTCATATACCAAAACATAATTTTGCATTTGAATGTAATGATAGCAACAATTAGTAAACGATATGTACTCCAACTTTAGCACGCTGTTTATACTCCTGGCACTGACAAAAAAAAAAACAAAACCAAAAACAACAAAAAACCCAAATTTGTTGGTTTTTTTCATACATACAGGGTTTGGGTTTTTTTGTTTTGCCTTTTTTTTTTTTTTGTCCCTTTTGAAGGGTTCATATATAATCACTAGTTTTGAAGAAGCTAGTATAAAACTAGCTGGATGAAATATATGGCCCCTCAAGCAGAACATCATAAACAGTACATCAATGACGACCATGCAAACAGCACTGTTGAAAAATATACTTAATTAAAAAATCAGTTTAGTTTTCTGATATTCAGAAAAATGTTTATTTACAAAGGCAAAATGTTAAAGAACTGTTTTGACAGAAGCTGGATCCAAACCAAGTTGCTGGAAATTGTTCTTTTCAGCAGTGTTTACAACAAAATTCTTGTTCACGAATGTACACCTTTAAGAACTGTAATACATGTAATGTATTTAATGTGTACAGTAAAAGATCATTGGTTTGATTTTTTCCTGAAGCATACTGCAAGGTGCAGGTAAACTGTACTATTGCCATGAGATGCCGTTTAGCCTTAAGGTAGTCTTTGTACTGGTATTTTGGTATTTGCCAGATACCAAACATACATACATACCAACGGTATGTATGCATGTACCAAAGAAGGCAAAAGACGTATGAACTCCAACGTTTTAGCATTTTGATATTTATCAAACCCTACTAAAACATTATATTCTTAATTATAGAAGTATTCCTATGGGTTTGACCTGACCAAAATATTTCTTCAATCCATTTCTGTATAAGACGTTTTAGTATAACAAAATAATTTATTTTTAATAAATGCTTGTATGATTAAAAGCTTAATTTTAACTTAAAATTTCAGTTAGATTTTTTTTTTAAGATTTTTAATTTCCACGGAATCTCTTTTCAGGTTAGCTATAAATAGCTTTGGGGAGGGAGGTAAGTCAAAATGTTTGAAAAGAATGAAACCTTTATGTTATTATGGAAATTAACATCCAGATAAGTTCACTAATTCTATTCATTAAGTACCACGAAAAAACAACTTGTTTGTACACCATGCAGGAAAAGGAGATCCCTATACTGAAGCTGATCCAGAAGGAAAGAGGGGTTTAATGTGAAAAGAATGTTCTTTCCTCAGCAACATGATGTTTCAAGTGAGAGCAGTTGAAAAGGCAGATTTCTGATTCTGTTTTTTACCAATGCAATTGTTAAACTCACTTTCTTTTCAGGACCAGTATGGTTAATTCAGTTCTGCTATATATCTTTTCCTGGGATTCAAAGTTGATGCACTCGAGACAGTTGCTATTTTCTCTTGTACTCTAAGGAACTAAAGACAAAGAAGAAAACTACCCTATTAATGTCCTATTTTGTGAATCTTCAGTGAAAATATTTTATTTTCTGCATTTACTGACATCAGAGTAAGGAACCCCTTCTTACTGAGCTGTTTTAATACTATATGTGCAGCAATTAAAATGCAGGTTTGCTGGGGTTTGTTGGTTTTTTTTTTTTTGGTTTTGGTGTTTTTTTGTTGTTTTTTTTTTTTTTGGAGGGGTAGGTGGACAGGAATTTAAGAATCTTGATTTATTACTTTTCATTAACTCTGTCAAAATAAGTGCCACTGGTTTCCTTCCTTAAATACCACTGTTTTAGGCTGCATAGCAATGATCATCTCTGCATTGTAACTACAGCAATTTCATTAATGTATTACATGCATAACGCAATTTTATGAAATTCTGAGTTTCATATACTATTTGTCAGACTTTCTCTTCATGAGAGAAATCCTTTATCGACTTTATTGTCTCCTCCAGGAACCAACTTTTGAGGCTGTGCTGCTTGCATTGCTTACAAGTCTTGAAAGTGAGTAACTGTAGAAGATAAGGGTAGCCTGACTGAAATTCAGACATATCAAGCCTATATTCTTTATAGCACAGCAACAGGAAGCAAGCCTAACAATTCATACCATTTCTAATAATTATTTTTAAAACAGCTCTGTGATTTTCTGTGATGATCTGTATGAGAAAGTAAGAATTTAAGCCTCTGTGTTCTTGTTTCGGTTTTACATATACTCCAGTGTAAGCAATACAGTAGAAATTTTATTGTCAGAAGGATAAGGAAGAAATGCTTTCTTTGCAAACTTTTTAATGATCAGTTTCCGTGTAGCTTTCTGGTAGCATTATTACTGGTTAAGGCTACAATAGCAAGGAGAAAATGTTAGTTCGTAAATTGGAATTTTGTATTCCTCCGCCTAGCAATGAATTAGAAGTTTCATTTTCACTTAACCAGGTAAATGGGTATTATGTTGTAGCATACCGTATTGCAATATTGCATACAATGCTGTAAAATGTGGGTATACTATAGACATGGTCTACTAACTTAGGCTTTATGACTTCCAGAATAGGAGAAGATATTCATGGGTATTAATATGTTTACATGTATAATGCCTGCGTACTTTTTTTTCCTGTTCTGTCTCAGAACTAGCACAGAATGTAATTGCAAATAAGCTTTTTCAAGCTGGAGTAGTATCTTTCAATGTCTCTAAACTGTTTTGAATAGAATGGATTTCTAGAAGTTCTTACCTCACTTCTGAAATTTAATTGGGAATGCTAATGTTCATCATTATTGAGAATCCACTTCTATTTTCAGAACCATAGCACTGGAGAAGAGACATTTGCCTTTTCTTGGAATGGGCAAAGCCTATGATATTTCATTAACTGAATTAGGCTAAGTACCTTGTTAAATGGAATTCTAGTGGCTCTAAACTGCAATTAGGTGCAGGAAATATAATTCAGAGAAATTTTTCCACAGTGGATGGAATTGTTGGGTTTTTCACATCTTGCACACAAACTGTTCTCAAGTAACCAGATAGAACTAAATGTCTTTCTCTTCATAAATCAAAAGTTCATTAAATTAGTTTATTCATTCAGAACTTCATATGTAAATATACAAGCCTACACATAATCCCACAATAAAGTTCTGCATTGCCTTCTAACTGATGGAAAACTATGGGGGAAAAAAACAAACACTGTTTTTGTTTTTGTTTTTGTTTTTGTTTTTTTGCCTAGAACATACTAGCTTATTAGAGGATGAATGAAAAGAACACACAAATTCTCTGTCATGACCATAGAATTATTTTGATTTTGAGAGAGAATCTCCTTGAATCCATGCTTCTGCAGGGTTGCAATGTAATTGTGCTAGGATTCCAATTCAGAGATATATTGCTTATCTATTTTTTGAAAATGTCTTTTGAAAGTCTGTTCAGATGCTTCATTGTCAATTAGGAAATAGACTTCCTAGTTCTAATGCCAAGTAATAATTTTGTTGAAAATATAAGTCAACTTCTTATTTAGTCTTGCAGAAATAGAACAGTATTAACTGCCTTGTGTGTGTGAAGACAATGAAGTATACAGCATTTCATAGAATCATAGAATCATAGAATCATAGAATTGTTGAGGTTGGAAGGGACCTTTAAGATCATCGAGTCCAACCTTTAGCCTACCCTGACAAGAGCCACTTCTAAACCATGTCCCTCAGTGCCCCATCTACCCTTTTTTTAAACACCTCCAGAGATGGTGAATCCACCACCTCCCTGGGCAGCCTATTCCAATGTTTAATAACCCTTTCAGTGAAAAAATGTCTCCTAATATCTAATCTAAACCTCCCCTGACGTAACTTGAACCCGTTTCCCCTCGTCCTATCACTTGTCACCAGGGAGAAGAGGTCAGCCCCCATCTCTCTACAACCTCCTTTCAGGTAGTTGTAGAGGGTGATAAGGTCTCCCCTCAGCCTCCTCTTCTCCAGGCTAAACAACCCCAGCTCCCTCAGTCGTTCCTCATAAGGTTTGTCCTCCAGGCCCCTCACCAGCTTTGTAGCCCTTCTCTGGACACGCTCCAACACCTCAATGTCCCTCCTGTAGCGAGGGGCCCAAAACTGAACGCAGTACTCGAGGTGGGGCCTCACCAGTGCCGAGTACAGGGGGATGATCACTTCCCTAGTCCTGCTCACCACACTATTCCTGATACAGGCTAGGATGCTGTTGGCCTTCTTGGCCACCTGGGCACACTGCTGGCTCATATTCAGCCGGCTGTCAACCAACACTCCCAAGTCCTTTTCTGTCGAGCTGCTTTCAAGCCATTCTGCCCCAATCCTGTAGCGCTGCATGGGGTTGTTGTGACCCAAGTGCAGGACCCGGCACTTGGCCTTGTTGAACCTCATACCATTGGTCACAGCCCATCGGTCCAGCCTGTCCAGATCCCTCTGCAGAGCTAACCTACCCTCAAGCAGATCAACACGCCCGCCCAGTTTAGTGTCATCTGCGAACTTACTGAGGGTGCATTCAATCCCTTCATCCAGATCATTGATAAAGATATTAAAGAGAACCGGCCCCAGCACCGAACCCTGGGGGACACCACTTGTGACTGGACACCAACTGGATTTAACTCCATTTACCATCACTCTCTGGGCACGGCCATCCAGCCAGTTTTTTACCCAGCGAAGAGTACACCTGTCCAGGCCATGAGGACATTCAGGCCATTTCCTGCTCTTCCCTCTTCTAGATTACAGAAAATCAGTTCCTTCAGGCTAGACTAAGAGGCTAGGTATTCCATACTTCCTAACATTAAGACCTGCTTGGTTTTTACTTAAAAACTCTTAAAAATGGTATAGAAAAAAAAAAATTTCCAGTACAGAACAACACTGAATAGCTATTGTCTGGTTTTCACATAGAGAGCACTTACTAGAGGACACTGTCAGAAAGTCATTTGATATTTTGGAATAGTGAGGCATTCAAACTGTGATCCACTATAACAAAAGGTTTTGGTAGATCTGCTATGCAATTGTTGATCTTCCATTTTGCTTATGATTTCTTCTTGCTGAAAGTAGTACTTTGTATTCTTGTCTTTACACTTGTTTTGGTGGCATCACAACCTTGCCCCCAGTATATTAAGATCATGCTGAATTTGGAGTCTGTACTCAAACCTGAGCTCAGTGCTTTCAACATTTTTTAACTAAAGTTAAGGTGTCAATATTAGTGAACAAAACCTAGGATTTTGCTTTTTAGCTTATTTTTCACGTTTCTTCATGGGTTTTAATTTATCTGTTCTTAGAATATTTGCCATATGGAACAATTCATAAAGCTTTGCTGAAGTCAAACTGTATCATCTGAATCATGGACTTCTTTTATTTATTTATTTTTAGTTATGCAATAGGCCAGATAGCCTATCAAGAAGGTGATAAATCTAATGCTATTAATTCTTGCATATCTCATTATTATCCTTGAACTATTAAAAATAATTCTGCTTATTAATAATTTGATTTAGTATCTGGATATCCAAATCAGCCTTTCAGGCCTAAAATTCCTAGGTTCTCTTTAAAAAAAAATGAAAGAGCTAACTTTGTCCTTCTTCAGTTCCCTTTGGACTGGTTGATGTTGAGTTTTGTAGTATCCTATTAATTGTTCTCCTGGCTTGGCCGCAGGCAACTTGTGAAGCGTTCCTTCTAGACCATGGAGAAGGAGGAGGGGTTGGTTAGTCAAGCAGAATATCTGACAGAAAAGGGAGAGCAATATGTGCGTAGTCTTTGAGTTATTTGCTTTCTTCCTGCAAGTCCTGGAAAGTTTTTAATATCCTACTTTATTCAGAGGAGTAGAGCTCACCTTAATATAGGCTCCATAAAAACACATACAAGTTGAGGTGCCGCTGCAGAGCTTCAAAGGAACATTGCATTATCATAGAATCATAGAATAATTTGAGATGGAAGGGACCTTTAAAGGTCATCTAGGGCAACCTCTCTGCAATAGGGAGGGACATCTTCAGATACGTTAGGTTGCTTAGAGCCCCATCCAACCTGACCTTGGAAGTTTACAGAAAGGGACACCTATCACCTCTCTGGGCATCCTGTGCCAGTGATTCACCACTCTCATTGTACAAAATCTCTTCCTTATATCTAGTCTGAATCTACCGTCTTTTAGTTTAAGACCATTAACCCTTGTCCTATTGCTACAGTTATTGCTACAAGTAGTTTCTCTAGTATGAAGACCTTTATACGTTAAAGATACCTGCTAAACGAGGTGAGGTAGTCAAAGGAAAATTTTCTGTGATACTTGACAAATTAATAATTGCACCATGATTGCGAGTCCTGTTGCTGAGTATTCTGTATGTTGAAGTTAACCCCTAAGGGTACAGTGCATTGAGGGAACAGAGGTACGAGGTGAATTTTGAAGTCTTTGCTAGTAAAGGGAGAGCCAGAGTTCAATATGACCTTCAGATTGGAGAAATGGTAAGGGCAAACCTAGCCCATAGCATTAAAAGGCATTGAGTATTTCTGACAATTAAGTTATGAAAAACAGTGTATGAGATGAAGTTTCAGATTTTCATGGACACCGAAAATAGCTATTTTTTAATTTGATCTATTTTATGCATAGTCAGTGTTGCCTGTGCTGCACAAGACAAAGATTTTTAATCTTCAAAAAGCAGAGAATGAAGAGAACTGTGAAATCTGTAGGATGGAATGCTTTAGATTGCTTTATAGCTTACTGAATGTCCTTGAGAAGGTGATCGTGAAGATTGTGGGCTTTACAGAAGTGTGTTGTTTTGTTTTGGTTGGTTGGATTTTTTCCAAGGAAGTTGATTTTATCAGCGACTGTAATATACCAACCATTGTTAACATATTTATTTGCATGACATTGCATATTTAAGATACTATCCTACTAATCCTAACCAGCTGCCAGTGGAGTAGCTATTCTAGCATGCTACTGAATTTTGAAAAAGAAAGTGTCGGTATACTTGTCAACTGCACAGCTCATGTGAAACAGCTGTTACGCATTCTGAAATACTGTTTCATGTTTCTCTAAGAGTTGTAGAAATACCTGTTTTCCTATGACAGATACAGTACATCATAATATTAAGCTTACTTTAAGATTAAGGCAACCAACCCCATTGAGTTTTATTGTTTGGTTATACACTCTGGCTATTTAATCTTTTTAAGTGGAAGAAATTAATTAATGTAATTAAGGATCTTAAGGGTGATGAAATGTCTAAAATATATACATTTCTGTAGCAAAATTTGCCCTCGTGCCATATTAGTAGAATATTTGATTAAGTCTAAAATATCACTGGCCTATGTTTACAGTGTTCTTATTAAAATTCTCATGCCTGTGTGTAAAAGGTTAGATGTATTAGAAATAATCGTGGCTTTTTAAATCTTCTGGTAGAGATACATTGATATCTAGTGATCACAAAATCATTCTTAGGAAGAGAGTGTTTAACTAGTATTCAGTAACAGTGCAGTCTGCCCCAACTCCATACTTTACATTATTTACTTTTTCTTTTTAATAGCCCATAATCTGCCTTTTATGTTTATATTATTTCAATGTCTTTAAAAAAGCTTTCTTAAAACTGATTTCTGCTTTATAAATTCTTTGGTTTTCCTCAAGGGTTGATTAATTTTATACATTGATGAAAAAAAAAAAAGAAAAAGAAAGGCTTCCTATGTATGGCTGCATTTTGTGTCAGTATTTCTCAGTCTATGTTATAATTATTATCTTTATATGTTGTCTTAGGAAGTGAAAGTGATGCACTGTAGGAAATGATGGCTTTCTGTTTTGCTTCTTCTGTGACTACTCTCAAATTTTTGGCATTTACATCTGTATGTTTTTTGTCACAGTGAGAGAATCTACTGATACATAGATTTGTAGAGGATGAAAAGGGTAAACAGAGATCAGAGAAATGTATCATATTCTTACATGGCAAACCATAAAGGCTTAAACATAATTAAATTTTAGAACAGAATTTTTCCTACATACAAATTTTTGCATAGCAAATTACTCTGTGTGTGAACAAGATTGTATAGAATGGTTTTAGCTAGCCTGCACACGACCACTGAATAAACATATTAAGTCATAATTAACATGTACTTTTCATTTTCAAAACAGAAATTACTTACAAGGCATTTAATTTAACTGTAATACATCAGATTTTTCTTATCATTGCATCAAAAAACCAAACTTCCTTTGCTGGTGAAAGGTACATTGTAGTTAGATAGGACTCCACAGATAATGGGTTACTATCACTGCTGATTTCCAGCTACTAAGGAAAAACACTCTTTCATAATGTTTTGGTTTGAGTTTATATTCAGTCCTGAAAAAAACAATTGCTAAAGAAATTAATATAAAGCAATGGGGAACTGGCATCATCTAGATGTGTCTATGAATAGACATAGAGTAGGAACACGTCACAACTTCAGACTGACAGGATAATCACTTAAACGGGTGAAGTTTCCACTTCTATAGCTTGAGTTATACTCTCCAGAATTAACTTGAAAGCTGAAGTAAATCTTTTGAAGCATTTCTGTAATATGAAAAGGAAAAAAGTGCGCAAGCGGAAAGGAGGATGAAAATATAATTGTTCAAACTTTCTTTAAATTTCTAAAGCAAGATTTTTACAGACTTTTGATTATATTTCAGTTAAACAACATCTTACAGTCCTGCCAGCTGCTTAATTCATCTTTGTAAAAGTTTCATATCAATCTGTGATCGAGACTTATTTTTATTAATCGTTAATTAGTTACAGTACAGTGTTAACTTCTTACTTATATATAACCACATCATTTCTAAACTGGACTGAAGAAGCGGATCTTTCAGGCTGATTAAGGAAGATGCTATAATGTTTAACTACAGGCTGACATAGGTGGCAGTTGAATTTCATAGAAGAGCAGATACACAGGACTTTAAGTGAAAGAGCCTAATGTAAAGCACATTTAATATTTTTTTTTGTCTTCAAGTCACGTGAGTATGTGTCCTAATATTAAGTAAACATAGAGAATAAAGTTACAATTGAATAGTTATTTGAAACTTCTTGAGTGAAATGAATTGAGACTTCCAAGGTTTTCATAACTTGAGTTCAGTAAGCATTTTTTCTGTACCTGGATACAGGTTAAATTGAGATTTATCTTGGATTCATACTTTAACAGTGCTCCTTTTCTTTGTATTAGGCACCGGACTCATAACTTGCAAAATGTTTTTCTATATTTTCTCATGTTATGTGGTACCTCTAGAGGGAGTTACAATAGACTCAGTAGACCTATGTGATTATGTAATTATAAGAGTCACAGGCTTAAACAAAACTTAGAAAGAATAAATGGATGAACAGTGGAAAATATCACTTCTTTTTTAACTGTTTTTTTTTTGAGGGGGTTGATCTATTATATATGCATTCGTCACATGTCTGGGTATTTTTTCCCTTGATGAAGTTTTCTTATTTTGTATAGCTGATGTTAACTGTTTGAAAAATATAAACGAGCATTACATTGTGCAATTGGCATTTTTTATTTTATGTTATTTTATGTTTGGTAAGGATAAAATGCTAAGCAGATGAAAATATGCTAAATCATTCATCTAAGCCACCCAGAATACCAAGAAAAACTTTGATTCTCTGTCACCTCCTGAAACAACAGATATTTTAGGTTCTTGGAGCAGGCACAACAGAAGACCATGGCCATGCACAATGTTAACTGAGAAACAGAAAAGCTGCAAAATGAGGGGATGGAGTTTCGATTTTTGATGGGTGATATTATGAAGTGTTCACCAAGCAGGATTCTTATTTTATTAATTTGGGAATTTTTTTCTCTCTGTCTACCACACTTCCTCAATATTGTAGGCATCATATCTGTCCATTGGCTAACACAGAAGAAAATATTAAAGAGCAGTGGGAGAAAAAGATAAACTTTACAGCTGGACTCCCTCTTGGTAGAACACCACTGGGATGGTCCCAGTCAGCAGAGGTGCACTGGATACTCTGGGTGGTTGTAATGTGAAGATAAAATTTGTTCCTCAGAAAAAAATTTTTCCTGTTCTAAGACACTACACACTAATTAGACAAAAAAAAAAATGCTATATTCATATCTTGCAATTTTTGTCACAGTGATTTAAAAAAAAAGTTTTTATATGCTTTGTTAGCGAATTTATCTCAAGCATATTTCTGCAAGCCTGCTATGCCATAAGAATCTTCTTCCATCTGTTATTACACTAATGAACTGTCTTTTTGTTGTTACTACCCCTGTTGCAGTAATAATTTCAAAAGGTTGTGGTTTTTTTTTTAAATCTAATAAACCTAATTCAAGATTTTAGCAACATTAAAATCAATCGAAATTACATGACTATTTCAGTGCTGATTATAGAGATTGGCTAGACCTACAATAACTGTACTGAAAATCTTCTTTTCCCAAAACAGATCTTTATTTTTTCATGAGTCAGTCATTTGGTTTTGACACGGATTAATAGCTCATAATTATGACTGACAGTCTGTTTGTTCACAAGGTCTTTAATGGAATTTCTAATCCCACGAACACAAATATAAGTGTAAAGAAGATTTTCAGCCAACATCTTATACTTTATGGGATATCTAATCTTATTATAATGGGAATTAGATTTGGAAAGTGTAAACTAAAGCCATGTTGAAAGAGAAATTTATGTAGGTATACAAAGACGAGTAAGAGTCTGGATGGGTAAAACCTGTCAAGGATACTTAGAATAAGCAGATGTAGTGATCTAACCAGTTCTTTTTTAGATTGAAGAGCTTACTTTGAAAGTGTTGTAAGGAAAAAAAAATCACAGTGTGCAAGTTTATGAGAAACTCTTATTTGTTCCAAGAGCAATGGAATAAACGCCTGCATGACCATGACAAAATCTGTAACCAAATAAATACTTCCCTACTGAACAAGAATTAACTGAATTGGAATCAACTATTAATTATCTATATTTCCACTTATGCCATTTGTAAGCTGAAAACTTCTAATATTTGAAAATATACTCAGTTGTTCCAAGTAGCACATTCAAAAATTTGTATTTTTTAGCCAAGAACTATGTGCTTTTTCGGTCAGAAAATAGAGACTGTGGTGTTTGGGTTTTTGATTTTTATTTTTAAACAGCACATACTCTGCCATTGAGCCTTGAAGATGGCAGAACAATGACAGAGACTTAGTGCTGATTCTTTCGAGCATGTAGGTGGGGTAAAATAAATAGAAAGCTCATTTTGAGGGAAAATTAACAACTTCATTGTAGGAAAGAAGGTGAAATATTTCTCGCATGTTTTAAAGAAAAAGTGAAAATTCGGAGAAAGGAATCAGGGCTTGCATTTTGATACTTATTCTCTGAAATGCTATTAGCATGTCACAGTTATATTACACTTACGACTTGGTACAATTTCTAGAGCTACTCTGACCTGAATTAGTCTCAGCTATATCACAGTCTAGGGCATGATGACAGTATTAACGTTATAAGCCTTATCCCAGTGAATTGAGCACACTAAGTTTTTAATGAAATAACAGTGTGTCCCTTGTGTACGTTGAAATTGCTTAACAGCACCATTTATGCAAATAAGTTATACAGTTAATTTATGTTAAATATATTTAATTACTCTACAAAACTGACTTCAATACAATATACCCAGCTATTTTAAATTATAGAAGAGATTTTGGAGATTTCTTTCATACCAGTTAGAATGAAAGATAATATTTTCTTTTGACACTAAGATTTTAAAAATAACTTGGTTGATAAAACAGACAAACAGACACTTTTTCAGTTCCAAGGTTTTCTCAGGTTATGAGAGATAAAAATCACCGACTATTTTGTATGGTCATGTACAATTTATATAAAAGTTAACCTATCTGAACACCTTCTGTGGAACATGTAAATTTAAGATATTTGAATGTCCACTTTATGTGATTGTAAACTTTGTCTCTGTTTCATGCTCTCAGACACAAATCTTAGTAGTTTCTGCAAATTGTAATTTATATATTTAATTAATTTGCATTTAACAATCTGGTAAACATCATAGTTAAGATGATATTCAAACTGCCAATAGCCAGCTACTGTTGCTATTCCTTCTGCTTTTCTTTTATTATTGTTATAGAATCATAGAATGATTTGGGTTGGAAGGGACCTTAAAGATCATGAGCAGGGACACCACCCACTAGACCAGGTTGCTCAAAGCGCCATCTAAGCTGGCCTTGAACACTTCCAGGGATGGGACATCCCGAGCTTCTCTGGGTAAACTGTTCCAGTCTCTCACCACTTTCACACTAAATAATTTCTTCCTAATATCTAATCTAAATTTATCCTCCTTCAGTTTAAAACCGTTATGACTCGTCTGATCATTACACTCCCTGATAGAGTCACCATCTTTCCTGTAGGCCCCCTTTAGGTGCCTCCTCGGAGGCATCCCAGAGCCTTCTCTTCTCCACGCTGAACAAGCCCACCGCTCTCAGCCTGTCTTCATAGGAGAGGTGCTCCAGCCCTCTGATCATCTTTTTGTCCCTCCTCTGGATTTACTCCAACAGGTCCATGTTCTTTCTGTAATGGGACATAATACGGCAAATAATTCTATTAATTGTAAATATTTTTATCTTGAGACTGTAGTTAAAGTTGAACTTGGGTGGTATTGTAGAAATATATGTAAAAAAATTAGAACCAATCTGCAGAAACTCAAATGCCGGTAGTCCATACATGTGTGCTGTGCACATTAAAGTCCTTATTGTTTAGTCTGTGGTCAATACTTTACAATATACCAGAGATGTAGGAGAGGCAGCAAAGGCAGTGGAGTGGAGTTTGGTAAACCATCAAAATGAGAAAATAAATTTCTGAAAAATAAAGGATTTCTAGTTTTGCTGGTTAGCCCCACAGGGAAAAAAGAAATCAATCTCTTGAGCAGGCAGATTGAGCTTTTCCCAGTTTTAGGACTCTGCATGAGCTAGACCAAATGTGGTGGTTGGTTTGTTTGGTTGCTTGGTTTGGAATGGGAGAGGCATACGTAATAGAGGACACAAAACCTGCTATAACATTCATTTTGCATGTCTGTCAGCAAAGAAGGATGTACATTGACTGTTGTCTCATGTAGTCTCTTGCCTTCATTGTATCCAGATACTCATAGCAAAAGTGAAATAGTCTGAAATGAAGAGGACAAGACATAACAATCACGTCATACAAAGTTACTTAATTATACATTTAATATAGTGCAAAGTCTTTGAGGTCCACAACATAGTGTTAATGTTTACACAGGCTTTATGGACTTACTTTAAAATTATTAATTCAAACTGTGTTATTCACTTACCTTTGGCTCACATATGTGATGAGCTTCCTTGTCTGTTATATAAGAAGATCAAATGTCAAGTGCATAAAACTTAAAGTATTAAAGAGTACATGAACTAGTCATGAATATTCATACTATTTTTATTATCATGTAAATCTCATGATGCTATATTTCCTGATTAAATCGTGTAAGGCATTCATATGAAAGTGTAAAAATTCCAAGTTCAGTGTCCATGAAACGTTCATATAAAAAATATGAAATTATCCATCAGTGAACGTTAATTTAGCTCCACCAGTCAAATCAAGGTAGAATTTAACGTCATCTCCCTGGACTCAGGAGGAAACTTTTATTTATTAGCAGAAGCAATTTAATTCTTTGCAATGAAGTGTTAGCCCCTTGGAAGAAAAATGAACGGTAAAAATAAGGCTTCATCAAAGATACAAGTGCTGTGTATATCAAAGGATTTCTTTGTCCTTTTCAATGAAATGATCATAACAAAATCCATGGGATTGATTGAAGCATCTCTGAAGACCAGTTTCTTTCCGAAACCTCTGAAATCTCTGAAAGTGTGTATGGAAGATGCAAATGCATAATAACTGTTAAAAAAAGAAGAAATTCAAAAAAAAGATAAAGCCCTCGTGTCAAAACTTTCACAATTCTTTTTCCTGGTGGAGATAAGGCTGAAAGAACCTCCAACAGTGCAATTCCGATACACCATAGCTGAAAAAATGCTAGTACTGATTTTAGAAAAAAAGTCCCAAAGTTTGTAAATCAGTGGTCCCTGAGAACAGGATATCTGCCATTGTCTTTTATTGTACCAAAACTATATGGAATCATTTTGGGGACAAAAGGATTATAATTGTATAATATAATTGTATAGTTGTCTGAAAAACAATATCCAAATCCAACTATCTCATTATTTCTAAGTGAAAAAAATTATCCCTGGTACTGAGCATATTCATATTTTTAGTTACTTTAATTGCTTTGATTTCAGCTCTTTACAGAATTGAAATACTTATAGTGATTTTTTCTTTACTCATGTAGATTAGAAAGCAAACTAATGAATTCAAACCTATAGATTAAGTCCTATGTTCTACCCAGAAATTCTGACTTTCTACTGTATATTAAATTAAACATTTGAAAAGTTTGTAAATCGATGTATTTACATTCACTCGTGGATGACCTGAGTTGTCCTCTGACAAAGGAAAGATTAGACAGTGTTTATCTATAGGTTTTCATGGGTTGCTTTTCAGAGTAGCTTGTATGACATCTGTGCATATGAAATTTGCTTACTATGAGTTTATTCACATTTAATCCTGGAGTTTATTTATATGTAAATACAATTATCATATTAATATGGAAATAGGATTACAAATTTATGTGATTCTCCTTCATAATTATACTTACTTATACTTTAGCATGTACGTCATCAAAAGATGATTTTTAGATCTTCTCTCCTTACGATTTTGAATTGATCCTCTAAGTTCTCCAGCCGGTGCAGTTTTCTGACCTATTTTCCTTTTTGTTGTTTGTGAATTGTGTCATCCTCTATTCTAAACAAAGCAATTCTGAAATTTCAGAATTGTTCCTGATCTTTTGTGGAACAAGGTCTTTGTTCAGGATTTTTTTGCTACAGAATCAAGAATATTCAAAAAGTGAGAATGCTATAAAAAACCATGATGGACTAAACTGAATACAAATTTGGCACCAGGATGTTTCTGATCCAGAACATAAAAAAAATTGTTATATGCTTAGAACACATGAAATCTTCTATCACTTATTAATTCTTATATTTGTATATTTTAATATAGTATTCATTTAATAGTAGGCAAAATATTTTTGTAATGTTTCATAAAGAAATGTTAATCAAGTAAAAAAAAATACATATCAGTATTTAGGATCATCATACTTAAAGAAAAAAGGTAATTCCACTCAATATATTCCTGTAAAACAGATGAATTTTTATATTATTATTTGACAGAAAACAGTTCCATAAATGGTTTTGATCAGTTCAAATTCTTATTTATTCTGAGGTGGGTGCAGATTTTTGTGTAATTTCTGATTTAGAGAAGATGATAAGTATTTCAAGGTTGCTCTAAGAGAGAATTCATCCTCCTTTTATCTACCTGATCAGTCTGACTATTTCATTATAATCTATTTCATTCTAGCTCCTTTTTTAAGGGCTGAGTGGTATGTCATAGAATTCTATGGATAAAGTGGCCATAAATCAAAAATGCATGTTTTATTGTGAATGTATTCAGATTAATTGAATTTTACACAAAAAAAAACCACTCCAAGAAACATAAATAAAAATATGGTCAAATACTGTTAATTCTTTTTTTTATCTCTGAAGAATCTTTTTACTGGAAAATGTAATCACAGTTGAAGACAGTAAAAACCAACATATGAAACTCTGTGAGATTGCTTCATAAAGGGACAAACAAGAAAAAAATCAGCTTAAAATGTTAGCTAAATTCATATAAAACATTTATTGTCTCATTAGGCACTATCTTATAATAAAGCTATTATAGTTTCATTATCTCAGAGCAATGGAAGTGATACCAGTTCTCTGTAGTAAATTAAAGGTACAAAAATTTGCTGTATGTCATGGATCATTATACATTTGTTTATGGAGTACCTAGAGCAATCACAGCATTTCACAGGCAAAATCTATGGTCTAGGAAGTTTTGTTAAGTTTTCTTATGTTAAAATTTGCAAACAATAAAGCATGAAAGAAACTAGTCATAAGAGTAATTTCATCCATTAGAAAGGGTAGGCATAGTGCAATAGTTAATAGTCCTTAACAGAGCGTGAATTTAAGGAAACAAGGTGCAGTTAATCTGTGTGTTGAATTCTGTGGCATCTTCTGCAGTTCTACAGCAGAAATATAGGCTAGATATAAATATAATGTACTCATTTTCTCTAAGTCATTTATATCAGCAGATTTTTTACTTGGCTGAACCAATTCCTTATTGCTTACACAACATTATTCACTTTTATTTCAGCTTCTAAATTCTGCTGTCTACTCACTTCAAACATTTTTCTACAGACTGTGTAAAGCTTGATTTGAAACTTATTTCTATCATCTGCTGTGTCACTCATTTAGCTCTCTTGTTTATTTCATCCTTTATTAATACCGGTGATGGTAGACTGACTCCAAGGTCTTTGATATTGCACAGTCATTTCTATGCTGGAAGATGAGAGTCCTTTCTTTCTTCTCCTTTGGACCTCTGGCTTTTTTCCCGAATGTCGGTGCTGGTGTTTCTCCACATGGAAACTCAAGTCTGTGGCTAAAAGAGTTACATGAATATAATATGTCCAAATTGCTGTAAAAAAAGGCCTTCATGACTGTAGAACTTTTAAATAGTTTTCCAGCATTTGGGTCATGCATCCTTATTCCACATTAGCATTTGGTTAAAAAGATAAATCAATTTAGAACGTGTTTAATAGCTTATTTGAGACAAGAAAGGAGAAGGCAAACAGGAGTCATCAACCCTTATATTCATACCACTATTTTATTATATGTGACCACCATGCATGGTAACTGTTTCGATCAGCCAACTGCCTGATCCACTAGAACAACTTGTGTATTGAGATTGGTCTGATTATTCTTTTTTTCTATATCACTCCTTTTATTTTACAGAAGGCATATTGATGCAGGGCGGGCGTGGTGGTGGTGTGGTGTTTGCTTGTTTGTTTTAGAAAAGGTATGACTGAGAAAGCTCTTTTGTGAAAAAGGAAAGGTGGTGTCAACCACATCTTTCAGTCATGCATTAATCTTTTTCATCAGTAATAATTATATGTGATCTGTAAAATTACCATAGACTGGTTAAGAATAATTTTGCAATTTAGAGAGAAGAGATACTTGGTTCTTCAAGTAAATAAACAAATTTCTAGTGACTAACAGTTGATGGTCAAGAGTAAGGAATTGTCTTACATATTTTGAGATGCTACAAAATATATGGTTATGAAAAGGTTTTCATAATTGTGTTTCTTTTCGTGCTCTTTGGTAAAGGATAGGCACAACACTTTCTCATGGCTTAAGAAGGTAATTTTTTTAAAAAGTGTTTTATTTATTTTGTATTTGGGACATCTATGAAGTTTTTCTAGGATACGCAATAAACTAATCAAACTTAGACGTCTTTTGCTGCCAGATTGCTTTTATACCACTGGTAGCCAATCTTTACAATGTTACATGTGTGCTGTTAAAGCATTTAAAATATAAATTTTTACATATTTTTTATAAAATATCTAAATTATTCTGTTTCTGTATTTATATCTGCAAAAAAAAAAAATAATTAGGATGATTTGTTAGTGACTTTTTAATAGCTGTTTTCCTTAGGATCTTCTACTAAACCCATCAGAGAAACTGGCAATGCATAAGCAGTAGTTATTGTTGAATATGCTAATTTCCTTAGTGCTATCCTTTTTTCTTGTATGTGGAGAATGAAGTACTGGTGTCCTATGACACTGATGATTGTTTCCCAAACAGATTTTCAGAAGATAATGTAGAAAGTTTTTTTACAGTGAGTGGATAGGTAATTATGGCAGCATTTATCTGTCCAACAATATAATAAATGTAATATCATCATATCATATCTCATATCAAATCATATCTTGTCGTGCATCATATCATATCATACAATACAATGCAATACAATAATAATATATAATAAATATGCAGTGATGACCCCCTTCATGTTAGTGTTTTATGTTGAAAAGATTAATGCTTATGCCTTCATTATGCTGAAGTCAACAATTCATATATGAAATTTCATATTGAAATATCATAAAAGTAGAAGTCAAATACTGAAGTATTGTCATAGTGACAGATGATGCATATTTCCCTATTTTAGTCTTCTTGTAAAATAAGTGGAGTTCTACAAAGCTTTGGCTGTTATGTGTCTAATAGTGATGTAACATTTCAACTTTCTGTGCAAGATACTGAATAAACTTAGAAGCAGTCAAGTGAAATACAATTCTTAACAGAAGGATGAAAATCTATATGATGTTCAGCAAGATAAAAAAAGTTATCTTTGCTTGCCTCAGTGTAACGTTATTGTATTGTTATAGTGGACTGCATGAGATTTTAATGCAAAAAATAATTACAATAGTTGGAAAGATGTTGCTGTGCTGCCCTAGACCTTTTGCCTTATTGAAAATGAGAATTCTGTATACCTTTTGTAGATTAAAAGGTAAGTATTCAGAGTGAAGGTTACCCAGTGTTAGTGGTGTTAGCAAATTCAGCATCAGATTATCTAGCCGGGTAGAACACCTATTTTTTTTTTTTAAGTTTGGATTGTGAGAGTTTTAACACTGCTAATAATTCAAGGTGTTTATGAGACAGATTATTTTTTCTTTCTTCAGCAGCTATATGTGTTCTTCTCTTTTGAATTATTTGTATTTATGTACTTATGTATATATACATACATATATAAATCTGTATAAATGTCTGTGTATGTAAGCAACTATATCTATTTATTTGATACATGGCTACTTTTACTTTACTAAGGATTTCCCTTTGATGGAATAGGTGGTATTATTGAAATGGAAAAATCTGTTGTTAGCATGAAGTACTTTCTTTATCATTATGAACTCCCTTTTTAAAATAAGTCTATTAATTGAATCATAAAAATCCTAAATCAAAACTCCTCTGAAGAAACTGAAATAATGACCGAAATAATGAATTCTGTTATGCTATTGGCTATATTGTTTTTCCTAGTACCTTGATACTAATATCCATTCCTTTCTTTTTTATTGTGATTCTGTGGAGCAAATTTGGTTTACATATTGTGGGAAGGAGATTTCATTTGCTTTTTGAAAGTTGAAATAACGTTACCTACCTGAAACTCACAAATAATGATTCCTTAAAAATGCACCCTGTGACAGAAAAGTTGAATATCTAAAATCTATTTTCTTTTAACATGTCAAATTCAGAGTTGGGCTTTCCCACACACACTTTTCCTGCACTTCCACCTGCCAAAATGTGAAAGATTTGCATAAAGCCTCTGAGGAAAAGACAGATCCTTGTGTCATGCTTTGCTTGTTATAGAAAGATCAGAAAGTATTTGAAAGCACAAATTTTCAAACTCTGTAAAGCAGCCATTCTTCAGGGATAAAACAATGTTACTGGCCTCTTTAGGCAGCTTCATAATGGGGGAATGTCACCCTAATTTCCCCCCCTGGGTGTGCCTTTCATATGTACAGCCCTTTCTATCACCTTCAAAAAGTTGTCATGAAACCTTTCCATTATTCCCAAGAATAACTTCAGGTTCCATTTAATGCTAGGTTTTGTCTTTCATCTCTCTGAATCTTCTTCATCCCAAGGAGGTATCAGGTACATTTCTTGAAGTGAGATAGGCCATTAAATATCTCCCCAGGACAGAATACTTCTTCTTTATTAAGTCAATAAAAAAGTAATAAAATAAAGATGTGGAAGACTACTTTTTTTCCTGATAGGTCAAGGCGACCATCAAAGAAGCAGACATTGTATCTAACATCTTTCTTCCCTAGGGTGCATTCCTGTTCACTCTACAAAAGTGATAATACTAGGACAGAAAGAATTCTGGCCTCATTTGATAAATTTTGAAGACTCTAAATAGAACTGTTCTGTGTTAAGTGGATATTTTGACATCAAGATATACAATAGCATTAGTTTTTTTTTAAAGTACTTTGAAAAATAAATCCGCGCTTTCATACTTTTTTGAAATATACACATACTTAAAGCAATGTTATCATGCATTCTGAAGCAAATGTACAGTTAGCTAAATCACCTGTGATTTAAAAGTGTGCATTTTTAATGAAAAGGTGTAATAGGATTTTCAAGTAATTTCTTAAAATGTATTAGATTAAAAAAAAATCACATCTGTCTGGAATCAAACTTAACTAAGGTTGTCTACATGTTATATATTCTGTTATGCTTTGTATGATAAAAGACTACATCAAGGTAGCAATATGACATCTGCACAACTTCCGCTCTACTTCCGCTCTCTATCTCCTAGTGGAAACTTAAACTTTTGGGTTATACCAGTAACTCTTTAACCAAGGTGTCAAAAATGCTAGTTCTTGGTTCAAAAATCAGAACATTATTTTGAAGGGGACTGTAACAGTAAGAGAGCAGATACAGAACTAGGAAACTTGTAAGAGTGGAAATCCTCCTCTCCTTTTATGCAAGAGAAACTTATGAGTGTTAGGGAGAATGGAGGAATACAGATAGATGATAGGAAGGATTGGCTAAACCTTACAGAAATGATACATAATAAAATAAAACCACGCAGGGAAAAAAAAAAAGGTATATTTGATTCTCCAGACTCTTAGCTGGAGATAAGAGCTCAGTATTAAGAGATTACATGCATTTATTTTTAGTAAAGTACATAAGAAAAGGGAAAGGAGAAAATTTAGGTGTTTGGTTATTTATAAATCCATAGTGCATAGTAGATGACTGGGATGATAGTACCACAGTGATAAAGCAAATGGAATTATTTTCATTACATTTATGAAAGAAACCTTGGAAAGGTGGCAAGAATCAAACTGGCTGCTGCAAAATACCCATTTTCATGAGGAACCAAGCAGCTGGGAAAATACAAAACTGGCAGAGAGGAAAAGGACTTTGATAACAAAGCTGTATTTTGTTGTGATACATTTTGAATGGCAATGAACCCGAGAGTAAACTTGGCAGAAAATTGTGCAGAATCCCTAAACTGAGTTGCTCTCAGGGCATGCAAAATTGGGTGATACATAACAGTAACTATAGTGCAATAACTGTGCAGGATACTTGATAAGTGACAAGTATATTACAGACATTAATTAAGTGAGCAGGAGTGAAATCTTGCCAGCTACTGAGCATTTGATATGGCCTAATAGCAATAAATCTCTCACTCACTTTTTAACAACAACAACAAAAAAGTTCAAGATGTGTTTCTAGCTTCATCAGAGTACCAATTAGCTGTTTGTGGTGTCTGTTTCTCTGCAGTTTTCAAGAACAATTGTATCATTAGAGCATTTAAAGTGCAGTGTTGGCAGGAAATAGGACAATAGCTGCAAGCAAAAAAAATTACAACGCATAGAGCCATTATGTGGGTTTTGTCCTTAGTGTGGTGCATCTTGGACAGTGTTTTTCTTTTTTCATTGCAAATGGAAGATAATTTAAGTCAGAAATACACAAGATTTAGGAGGGCACCTGTAAGTAGTGTGAGAGGTCCAGTGCCATTTTCTTACTGCTACTCAATGGTTAGCTTTTAATATTTTTTAAAAAAATTAGACCCTCTTAAATTCTCTTGAGGAAACTTACGAAGAGTATAAAATCTCACAAAAATACAGTGAAACAGTAGTTATTCTGTTCTGTTTCCAGGTGACTGGAGCACAGCAGGAGTTGTCTCCGTTAGGATGTTTGAAACACCTGACAGCATGAATTTATTTTTCCAGCAAACTTAAGATAGTGTAAAAACTCTAAAATCCTCATTTTGCTTAGATTAATAACTCCTCTCTCACATTTTGTACGTTATATGAGCAGACAGGTTTGTCTAAGACTTAAATCAGATTCTCTCATCTACCTTTTTCAAATTCCTTTTTTCTGCGTAGGGCCAAATAGTAGTGAATGGGAAAATAGTGAATCATCAACAGGTCTAAAGTACATTTATGCTAGGAACCTATCTTTCACTGTTACAAATAAAAAATGCTTAGGTGAACAGGTACAAGAAATGAGCTAAGTATAGAGTGGCACACTGTTCCAGGTATTAGCAATGTGAGGACTTCATAAGCCATCAGTTTCACCTGGAACATCGTATTTAATGGCTATTGTGGCACCTACATCTATCTAGTCCTTACCTGAATTGTTTTATACTTTTTCAGTATCCTAAGGCAAAGTCCACAATTGCATAATAAGGAGTATGGAAAAGGTACTTCTTCTGTTTCGTGCTACACTGCGATACTGCTTCATAACTTTATTGAGCACCTTCAATTCTCAACTAACAAACTATAGTCAATAATTATTCCTTTACATCTCCTTGCTACTCATAAGTTAATTGCATTTTGTCATTTCACCTTTCTGTTTCCTATTTTTCAAGATGAATAATAGCAGAAATCTCTAAGGGAATTTTGTATGAGAGCCATGACAAAGAATCTCTGCTTACTCAGAATCTGTTTTGAATGTCTGATTACAATTGCCACCTTTTTATTCTGATGTATTGTGTTCAATAGTGGGGAGTACCAGAACTATGCACAGTATTCAAGGTACAGAATACTATAAAATTGTCTCCATTTAGTCTGCCACCACTAAACCCTGAGCACACTTTAAGAAACTGTTGCTCAAGCCATCCCTGTGTGATTATATATGACATAACATCCATGATTGTGGATGGACACTTGGATTGTCTTCTCCCATATACTTTTTTTTGGTGTGTACTGAGAGTAAATTTCATTTAACATTTTTTGTTAAATCCGATACTAGTACAGTATCGGATCATTTTGTAAGTCGTCTTAATTGTTTCAATTTTGCTTACCCTCTATTTGTATCACCAGCAGTCTTGGATGGCTTCTCTCCACTCCCTTTCCCCAGTCCTCTAAAAATACCACAGGACAAGTTAAATCATAGTTACAAACACCTTTGACTCTCTGTGCATAGTCTCCCACCTCTTCAATAACTGACCCAGTCCATGCCCATACAAAATGCAGACTTTGGCCTAACAAAAGCGTACCTGCACATATCATATTATACATAATTCCTATATTTTTGGGCCCCTGATGAATACAGTTCTGAATGGAGAAGAGACGGAACAACCTTTTAGTGCTGTCATAAGAGGATATATAGCCAACTCCAGCTGAAAAGCTGAGACATTATTATGCAGAGAAACTAATTTAAGACACTTAAGTTGGTCCAAGTGCAATGTATTTACTTAAACATTATGAGGATAGATTTTTGCAACTTAATGTGCCAAACAGTGCACAAAGCAGCATTTAAAAAATAAATTTCATCTATAGTGCAACAAAGAGCTGCTACCCCTGTACTCTATAATTTAATTAATGTCTTAGGAATTCTGGATTAAATTAAAATGAAACAGATCCATTGAATCTACCAGGGAAGCAGTCTCTTCTATTTGCTGTGTTCCCTTTAGATTTCTGTGAACTGTGTATAGGATATTCCAGAAGGTGGAAATACCTTCAGGGCACGATGTACGAGAATTATGGTGATTTTGTACCATGGATTCAGAAAAAGTTTCCTATTCTAATCTGAATGGAATAGCACAAATGAGGTACAATTGATATTATGTGTAGGAAATCAGGGTACAGAGGTAAACTGGGGTCAGTTGGTAGGCAAAAATTAAAATTGTGGCTGTCTTGTATTATTATTTCATGGTTCATATTTTAATGATAAGCTTTAATTGGTGTTCTTCAGGGTGGAAATTTGTTACATTCCCCTCCAACTTGAAGTTAGAAATAGCATGATTTCAGAAATGTAGGATGCTAAATGCTAAAATGCTTAATTGCTGCAAGTATCTAGCTTCACAAGTCATACGTGTTATCAGGGTAAGGCAACAGGCTTTCCAAAGAGTTGTACAAAAAAATAAGACATCAAAGAATAATGAGACACTCATTATGGTATATTGATTCCAGGAAACTAGTAGATGGGAGTGGAGAGACTTCAGCAATTAAGTTGGACTGATGGGATCTTACTTAATTGTACTACCATTTGCAGTGACCAGCCAGCCAAAAACATTCATTCCTGAAGGAATTTTGATAATATAGTTTATCGTAATGAAAAAATCTTCTGCATCCATGTAGGTGCTAATGATCACTTCATAAATAGGGATGAGTACTTTCAGCAGTAATTTAAGGTGTAAAGGAATTTCCTGAGCAGCAGTGGAAAGTGCTTTTGGCCTTTGCTAAGGCATCTTTCCATTCAAGACTATGAAATACATAGCATATAACTGAACAATGGGCACCATGACTAGCAAACATCCTTCAGTTAGTACTGTCATATAATGAAGATTATATAGTATACATGTGAGCTGTACATTCAGTAATATATGATGTTGCATTAAAAAGTAAGAGGTTTTGGGTTGGTTTCTTTTTTGGTCTCAATGTAATACAATGTGACTAGTAGTGTGACTCACCAGTCTTTGAAACGTAAAGTTGCAAACTGAAAATAATAGAAGTTCACTGTAAGACAATATTCTCATTTAAAAAATATTATCTTAAAATGGGATAATCTGACATATATAAGTGATTTGCTGAAGAAAACATAGGTGTGTGTGTTTCAAATAACTTTGTTATTTGCCCTGTTGGAGGGTCAGAAACGGAAAAGCATATAGGGGTTGCACCTGTGGGTTGGAGCAGACAGGACAGGTGACCCAGAACTGACCAACAGGGTGTTCCATCCCATCTGCATCATGCTCAGTGTAAAAGCTGAGGGATCAAAGGGGTCAGCCTCTTTCTTCAGTGTGGCATCCAAGAAGGACTCTGTCTGTTCGTCTGCCTTTGATCCCAATCCATGCATTCCTGAATCCAGATCCAGAATCCAGTTTCTGTCCATCATTGAGTCCAGTCTGGGACTTTCCCCCTGCCTGCTGGTGATGTGATTGTCATCCTGGGATGTATGGGTTTTATATATATTGTATATATTTCAATATTTTATTTGCATTTTATTAATATTTTCATTGACGTAGTTTAGTTTCTTCTAAACTTATAAGTCACTCTCTCTCGCTTCTTGGAGAGAGAGGTGGGGGAGAGCATCTGTCCTTCATCTCAGTGGCCAGGCTGGCACAAACGACGACACTTCTCTAATTAAAGCACTCTCTAGATAAGAAACTGTCTCAGTGGGCAAGCTCTCTTTGCAGTGAAATTCTTGGGAAGAAGTTGAAATTTATCTAGACTCCATTGTCACCAGTATTCTTCATTTTCCAAGACTATTCTATTGAGTGAAGTTCATCACTAGCAGCTCTCTATAAATGTGTGTTGTGTTTATGCCTGATTTCAGAAGCTTAGAAGAGGTTTTGTGTGGTTGTTTCCGGGTTTTTCTATTTTTTTTTCCTGAGACCAACATTTCTGATCTAACAGCAATATTTGTCAGTTCTGTAAAATTCATGGACTCTGATATAAATTTTAAAAGTACTTTCAAATAGACACATTTAATTAGATAGCAAGGAAATGGAATTCCAGCATGTGGTTTGAGTGCTATAATAATAACTCTTTTTCCTGAGTGATGTTCAGAACACAACAGTGCAAGTGTGATTAAACTAACCAATAGCTTTTGTACCAAGAAAATGGGTTTAGAATTTAAATTTCTAAAATACATTTAATGTCCAAAAGTTATGGCACTACTTAACTGAATCATCCCAGGGCTTTGCCAGCTTCAGTCTGCAAAGTCCAGAAAAGGTTGTCTGAAAGCATAGCATCTTTATCAATTCTGCATTCTTCAGTGGAGTTGCGTCTGTCTGCTGTTTATTTTTGCTTGCATGTATTTCAGAAGATGAATATACCTGAACTCATTCTGCCCTATTCCAAAATGTCTTTTTTTGGGCTATTTTAATCTTGCAAGTAGATATTTCACTATCTTAGTAGAAGGACAGGAGAAGACTGTAAGATATATCTAGTTCTTTCAAAATAAGTTGTCATGTTTGGCTTTCTCTAAAAGAGCAAGACTCCAACAAAGAGAAATATTAGAAACAGATGTGACTTGAAAGAGTTCCTTTCTGAAAAAAATAACCAAAAGTTGAAATTAATGGATAGCCCTCATGCATATTCTTTAGAGCAGCACAGTGCTTTGAAAGCTGAGAGATTTCAGAGCGCCCCTCCGCAAAAAAAAAAAAAAAAAAAAAGAAAAAAGCCCTGTAACTATTCTCTTAGAGCATGCCTACCAATCTGTTCACTTCGAATGTCTAGACAAGTGAATTTTGAGCCTGTTTGTAGTTCCACAGCTGTCTGGCAGCTTTTGTGTGATGATCAGCAAAATACTAATTTAAGGAATAAAAAATGATTTTTTTTAAACTTAATATCTGCTTTCCAAATAATTTCCTTTCATGTACAATGTCCAATCTTGACAATTATGCCTGGACTGAGATGGCTATTATTAGCAGAGCGGTTCAGAATAGTATAATTTATCTATGGAATTCCTCTTAGATTTCTGTTCTGTTCTCATGTTTGCATACTGTACTTAGAGGAATATGTATTCTTTTTTGTCTTCCAAGCAAGCTGAAGAGACGGATTTTTATTCTCTAGTTCAGTCCTGCTTTTCTTGTCATGTTTTAAGATGTCAGTCGCCTGGTGCTGGTCAGTATCTTCAAGCTAAGCCCAAGTGAGGAGGTATTCAAAGCATTGGTATCATATTTTATTTTAAAGCACACATTATTTTAAAGATGGAATTATGTGCAGTATATTAATTTAATGTCAGGAACGTCACTCAGCTTTGCATTAATTCGCTCTTCAGATCTTTTTAACTTTCACTCTGATGGTATACTATTTATAAGAATTTGATGACTTTTTAAAAACAATTTGATTTTAGAATTCTACTGTTACCTGAAAATTGGGAAGTTAATCTCCTTAGTTCTAGCTATTGTGCTTGGAACTTAACACAGGTTCCCTTGTTGCTTTGAAAGCTGGGTTTTAAATGCATTTTTTTTTTTCACAATACTGTATGTGGGAACCAAATTTACTCCAAATACGACATTTTTATAGATACTGGTGGTATTACATAGTGCCACTTCGCCTTCATATACACTAGTATATGCGTTTTATTTCTCACTGAAAGCTGATGACTATCCTGTGGAAATAAACTGTGCATTCCACCTTATTTAGTCAAGAGGTGTGGCCTTCTCACACTGTCATATGTCTTTTTACACAAGAAGTATTATGCAGTGCGAATGATTCTTCTTGGTGCTCCAGATTTCCTCTTCTCATTCTAAACTGGGGAGGCTTTATGGACCTGAAACATTGGCAAAAAATATACAATTATTTTTCCAGATTCTGTTATTATACAAAGCTAGATGCTTGGAACTTAGTTCCTTAATGAAAGGAAGAGTTTTTGGAGGAGGAAACAGCTGGAAGCGTGATTAATATATTAGCATGGTTAAGCCACGTATAGAGGGTAGGATTTTTCAGAGTCTCCTGAGCTATCTGAGGTGGATTTTTTTAGTAGTAGGTGCTGTTGAGGTAAGCAATAGTGAGTGAGACCTAATTATCTGATTAAAAATAATCCCATTCACATGTTACCCCACTTTAATGCAATATAACTATTATTTATACAGTCTTTGAATCTTGGAGAGATGCTGCAAAATATCTACATTACATGAGCTTATATTATTTCTTTTACATAGTGTTCCAGTAGAAATTGAGTGGGATTTTTTGAGAAAATGAACATGCTTTACCAAAAAGTAAAAAAAAAAATGTAAATACAAACGCTTCTTAATCTTCAATAGGATATTTCCAGAAAAAAGATCCATATACTAGAAATGTAATAGGATGGCATAGAACTGTTAGAAACATAGAATTGTGGAGTCATAGAATCATAGAATCTTTTAGGTTGGAAAAGACCCTTAAGATCATTGAGTCCAACCGTTAACCTAGCACTACCAAGTCCACCGCTAAACCATGTCCCTAAGCATCATGTTGAACATTATGTTTTTGCTGATCTGGACTTCAATTATGTGCCTAGAATGTAAATGGCTCTTGACTAATATGATAAAAAGGTTGCTATGGATCAAACAAAGTACTGGACCAAAACCCCATTGCTAGAGAAAACACAATGAGATAAATATTTCCGAGTACTTTTTTTTTTTTTTTTACCCTATGTACATGTACATTTGTACATATTTTTCAGTCAGTACAAGCCATATCAGAATGTGGAGCACTGTGAAATTGTCACAGAATCCCACAGATTTAATATTGTATGGTTCTGATAGACAGTTTTATTTGGTGTTATATTGGTATAAAAAAAGTCAAGCAGCCAAGGTGGAGCCTCAAAGCTGGATAATATTTTTGTAGAAGATACTTAGACTGAAGTGAGCTTGTAGTTTGTGAAGCTACATCATGATTATAGTGGCTCTGAGGATGAAAATAGTAGGTGGGGTAGTGCCCACGTTCAATATCCTATAGAAAACTCAACTGTCCAAAACTATGTTTCTTCAGTTTATAACTTCATAAAATTGTTTATGATTTGGAGAACATTTACCAACATCTGAAGGAAAAATGTAGCCTAAAATATTCAAAGACATGAACTTTGTCTATTGTTATTGTATTTGGAATATTTCCTATTATTTTCATAAAAATGTTGTATATAAATAAGGTGCAATCTTAAAAGATTTTAGATAAATACCATAATGTAGGGAACAGTATAACCACCTGACAGAAAAGTAAATAGTTTAAAGATTAAGTCATTTCTAAATTGTCAGAGTGAAGAAATGAAAGAGCTGGAACCAAAACTTAAAAATAAAGTGATGCAGAAATAGGTGTCCTGAAGAAGGGGGAAAACAGTTTTTGACAATAAAATATACCAAGATTTTACCATGAAATCTGCAAGAGAAGAGTTGTGTGACATTTTCTCTTGTTCTGTTCTCCTGTCATCCTCTTAAGTCCATGCCAGTGGACTGTTTTGTGGTGGTTTTGGTTTTGGTTTTTTTTTTTTTTTTTTTCTTTCTATTTTTATTTCCAGTTCTTGGCTTGTTTTTATTTTTCTGAGATGAGATGGAAATTGGAAATTCAAAATAGATTTTTGATGTAAAATTGTAATCGGTCCCGTTTGGAATCCTCGTCTTTTTTTTTTTTCATCTTTTTTCTTTTTCATCTTTTTTTTTTTCCTGTTGAACAAAAACGGACACTTAGAGATACAAAGGTTTTCTATATGTCTTTTTCATTGTGTCACATAAACTAATTTGGAAATTACTGAGTAATTCTCGTACAAACCTAATCATGAATGAATATAGATACCTTTTTGTCCACAGAAGCAATTCATTGCAACATAGGGTTATGCCAGTAGTGTTTTATCATGCCTCTTCTGCTACTTACTTCACTGTGCTCAGGGATGATTAGGGCAGTGAATTTAATACTGCCTCAGAAATAATCTGAATCTTCTGAAGAAACATACATAAAATGGAACCAGCAATATGTAGTGCACTGCATCCCAGAAATACAATTGTGTAATGTTTTGAGAAGAAGAAGAGTTGATTCATCAGGTTAGGCTGAACAACCTAGGAAATAACATTTGCTGAACAAAATGACTATTACATCTTAAGCTATAAACACTCTAAGTCGGTGATAAGAGTAAAATACAGTAAGTGTCCACAGCTATTAACTATACATTAGCTCAGGTAATGTGTGGGCATAAATCATTCCAATGACAATGTTGGCTTCAAACCAAATATAAACTCAGCTGAAAATTGTTTATTATTACTGTGCTCACCTGCAAAGGGGTTTTGTGTGGTTGTATTGCTATGACAAGAAAATTTCTTGCTGTGACTGTTTCCTGCTAACCTTTGAATTGAAAGCAGTTTCCTAATATGCGAAAAACTTCATTTTTAAGTTAATGATGAAGATGCCTTTGCATCCAAATTGCACAGTGATGATCATTTTCTTAATTTACGTGAAACCATTTTTGGGGTAACTTCCTTTGGAAAGGCATTTTTTAAACTTTTATTCTTTTCATTCTTTTCATTCTTTTTGTTCTTTTCATTATATATTTGTAGTATGCATTGCACATGTAACTTTTACCGATTTTATTTTTTTAACAAAGTTGGAGGTTTTTTTTTAATTTTGTTTTGGTTTTGTTTTGTTTTGTTTTTACTTTTTCCCCTTTACTGAGCAAACAAATTTAGTTATTGTTGGCAAGATAAAGCACTTCAAATTCGGCTGTGGAATTGACACCCCTCTTCCCTGAAATGCTGATTCATAAAAATGCACAGCAAATATTTACTGCCACAGAACCTGTTATTCTATATGACTGTAAAAATTGGTGATTGTGTCTATGACACCTAAAGTTCTATTAGAAAACTGGAATGGAATAGGAAATTGAATGAAGTATTTGTAAGCTGTGACAAAGTTGTATGAAATATTTGACTCTAGTTTCATAGCTGCATTTTGTGACTTATGAAACTTAGGTAGATTTTGCTCTGCCAGTTTTCTTGAATCATGAACAGCAGTTCACTAGTAGACACAATGGACCAGTTTTCAAAATTGTCTGCCTAAGTACTCATACAAAAGTGCTCCCAAGTGTGAAGACCATTATGCCTTTCCCATTACAACAACACTTTGTATTGCCATACTACATTCCATTAGCAGATATCACCATACTTTGCAGCTACTGATGACTTGAGTACCCCAGTAATGAAATGTTGCTATTCCTGTTTCACAACACGAGGGAGTAAACGTGACAGAGGTTACCTGCCCTCTAATGACAGTGTGGGAGTTGGAGAGGTGAATCAACTGGGGAGGAAAGTGTGTAATTTGAAGCATTTTCTTTTTATTGATAGTGATATTCAGCAGCTTTCTCATTGCCAGTTAGGTGGACACACCAGGGAAATTGCCCATTCAAAGTTGTTTCTACTTTAAAACAAATTATCTCTGCAGGTCCATTGTACCAAACTTGCAAGTTTCCCTTCCCTTACTTACTCTATTCACAGTTTTGCCAAACTCTGTAACTCTTTCAAGACAATTGTTTCTAGGCTATATTTCTGCCCTAGCAAGCTTGGAAGTTAGGCAAGTTCTCCCATCTGTGTTTGTATTATGCAGTATGTTGGGTAGCATCGGTGAAGGTGGGAATTCATTGTTTCCCCCCAGTACCTTTCAAAATTGTTACTGAATTTAAATCAACCTTCCCAACCTTCCCTCCACAATAATTTGGACTTTTTCTGATGATAATGTGTTCAAATAGCTATTCCTCTGAGCACTGATACTTTCATGCTTTAAAGGCAACATAATAATGGCAGCATGCATTTTTTTTGCTGTGCCTTTGAGAATGAACCAAAAGTCAGTGAAATTACTACATGTCTCCTTCCTACTGATAACTGTACTCGCACAGAGTAAAGTGGACCCCAGCCACCAAGCCTAGTACCAAGGCAAAACCTTCTGTAAAAATTGTAAGGATAAGCTGGGAGACATCTTCCTTCCTTATTCTCTTTTCTTTCACCCGGCTAATGAAGGTAAGGGCAAACATAACTTTATCATTAAAAGAGCTGTGGATTTGGGGAAGGAATGAGTCTGTAGGAATGGAAGACATGGGGAAGACAGGGTTAAGTAGACCAGGACATGGAGCTGAAGACAAGGCAATGCTACAAATATTGGATGCAAGAGTGGCATCCTAATTTATGAATGTTTGAATACAATCATAACATTCTTTAATAGTTCAGGTTTTCATACGTAGTGATTGTGAAGTGCGCTACTTTACTGTAGCTTACTTCTCCGATTTTTTTCTTTGTCATTAATATTCAAGGAACGTAATGCTGCTTTTCTGCGTTCCCCAAAATAACTGATTCCTTGATATCACAAACATCCTTTCTAATCTGATAAATGCAGTGCTATGTATGTTGCACTGAAATTGTAAGTGGAGTTTTTCTATAAACTATTACACCAGCATCCAACACGGCGGTCCCTACAATGGTGTTTTTAAGCCTAATCTCTTTCAGCTTTTGTCCTAGAAATTATTAATAACCAGTGAAATGATTTGTAATGAATGATGCTGCTGATTATATGTTGTATGCTGTTTTATAAGAAACTAGGATATCTTTTTATCACCAGCCTGTTTGAATATTTCCTCCTTATATACAAAAATGTAGAACTCCTCTATCATTTCACCTGAAAAGCAAATCCTTTGGGTATGGATTTTTTTCCCCCCAAACTATTTGAGTAAGGGTGCATGGATTCCCCTGGAGAAAGCAGGTTTAAAGATGAGATTTTCCATACATGAGTGCACACATCTTCTTCTGGTATTCAGAGAGAAAATGTTCAAAGAGACATTAAAAGAGATGGGGTATTTCAATCAGCAACAAGGGCGCAGAAAATAAAGGGAATTTCTACCTATTAATTCACAGTACAAAAATTGCTTTTGCTAGACAGAGTTATTTTGACAACAAAAGATATATTCCACCTGTATCCCTAGGATGACTTCTGTATACTGAAGAAAATGTAAGTATTCTACTTCAGTGTAGTACCTATTTTATTTAGTGATTAGGGCTAAAAAGAGAATTGGTTTGGCAAAATGATGAAAATTCAGTTCAAACAAATACTTGCCACGGTTGTGGATTAGAAGGATACTAAAGATTTATCACACCAAGAATATAAATTCAGCAATTAATAACGAAAAATCTTGACAGCTATGATAGTACCATGAAATACTAAAGATGATCAGCAGAATATGAACTTAATCAGCTGCTTGTTTGAGGCACTTGTCATTTGACCTTATGTTTGTGTTACACATTTTCTTTCAATACGTTTACTGTCATGTTATATAAAAATGCAGTCATATAAACACATAGCTGCATAAAACTATCACTAAATGGTTATCAAACAGAATGATTAAGTATTCTGATATGTCCAAGGATATCTATGTTGTGTTGGAAAGGAATGGAGATAAAAATGAAATTTGCAGATGTTGTGACAGTCTGACTGTAAATCACATAGTTACTTTCACAGCAAGTATAAGTAAATTCTCAGGAGGTGGAATTATTGGTGCCAGGAATTCAGTATCTTCCATGGTCATCTTTACCTTGCAGTACATGCAAGGCCTTTATTATTTTTTAAGTGTCTTCTCCAGTGGTATTCAAAGCTTGCTTAAGGAAAGTCTCTGGACTACTTCTGCAGCATTAAATTAATATCTGATAATGAACATTAACCATTTGAGTTCTATACGTCTGTACCGTAAATCAAAGAATGCTGTGCGTAATTTGGGTTATGTAATTAGCTCATACAGATGGATGACTATGCAGTCAGACATGCTGCATCCAGAAGTGATTCATTTGTAGGGTGATAGATGTTAGAAACAAAAATAAACCAAAACATTATATTGATTTAGAATCATAGAATCATAGAATTGTTAGGGTTGGAAGGGACCTTAAGATCATCTAATTCCAACCCCCTGCCATGGGCAGGGACATCTCCCACTAGATCAGGTTGCTCAGAGCCCCGTCCAGCCTGGCTTTAAAAACTTCCAGGGATGGGGCTTACACCACGTCTCTGGGCAACCTGTTCCAGTGTCTCACCAGCCTCATGTGAAGAACTTCTTCCTATTGTCCAATCTGAATCAACCCATCCTCATTTTAATCCATTCCCTCTAGTCCTACCATTACCCGACATCCTAAAAAGTCCTTCGCCAGCTTTCTTGTAGGCCCCCTTAAGATACTGGAAGGCCACTATAAGGTCTCCTTGGAGCCTTCTTTTCTCCAGACTGAACAACCCCAACTCTCTCAGTCTGTCCTCACAGGAGAGGTGCTCCATCCCTCTGATCATCCTCGTGGCCCTTTTCTGGACACGTTCCAGCACATCCATATCTTTCTTGTAGTAGGAGTTCCAGAACTGGATGCAGTAATCCAGGTGGGGTCCTCCATCTGGATTGCCCCAACCCAGAAGGAGGACCCTGCACTTGGTCTTGTTGAACTTCATGAGGTTGGCATGGGCCCAGCTCTCCAGCCTGTCAAGGTCCCTCTGGATGGTGTCCCGTCCCTCCAGCATGTCAGCCACCCCACACAGCTTAGTGTCATCGGCAAACTTGCTGAGGATGCACCCTGTGCCACTGTCCATGTCACTGACGAAGATGTTAAACAAGACCGGTTCCAGTACTGATCCTTGAGGGACTCCACTTGTCACTGGCCTCCACTTGGACATGGACCCATTGACAGCCACTCTTTGGGTGCGGCTGTCAAGCCAGTTCTTTATCCACTGAATTGTCAGTCCATCAATCCCGTATTTTAACAGCTTGGAGACCAGGATGTCATGCGGGACAGTGTCAAAGGCTTTGCTCAGGTCCAGGTAAATGACATCAGTTGCTCTCCCCTTGTCTGTTGATGTTGTGACCTTCTCATAGAAGGCTGCCAGGTTTGTCAGGCACGAATTGCCCTTACTGAAGCTGTGTTGATTGTACCCGATCACCTCTTCATTATTCTTCTGCCTCAGCAATGCCTCCAGGAGGATCTGCTCCATAACCTTACCAGGCATGGAGGTGAGACTGACTGGCCTATAGTTCCCTGGTTCCTCCTTCTTTCCCTTTTTGAAAATGGAGATTACGTTTCCCCTTTTCCAGTCACTGGGGACTTCACCAGACTGCCATGACTTTTGGAATATAATAGAGAGCGGTTTAGCAACCTCATCCACCAGTTCCTTCAGTACCTGTGGGTGTATCCATCAGGTCCCATGGACTTGTTCACTTTCAGGTTCATCAGATGGTCATGAACCTGATCTTTACTTTATGATGGGCAGTTCTTTCCAACTCCTGCCATTGTCTTCTGTGACTCCGGGAGTGTGGCTGGAGCCCTTGCCAGTGAAGACTGAGGAAAAGTAGTCTCCATATCACTTGTCACCAGCTCCCCTGTTTCCTTTCTGAGAGGCCCACACCCTCCCTAGTCTTCTTCTTACCACTAATGTACCTATAGAAATTTTTGTTGTTTCCCTTGATCTCCTTGGCTCGATTTAATTCTAACTGAGCTTTAGCTTTTCCCACCAGGTCTCTTGCTGTTTGGACAGCTTCCTTATATGCCCCCTATTCTAGCTGTCCTTTCTTCCACTCCTTATAAAGTTTCTTTTTGTGTGACAGTGTGTCCAGGAGTTCCCTGTTCATCCAGGCAGGTCTCCTAGCATTCTTTCCTGCCTTCCTCTTTGTCGGTATAGTTTGCTCCTGGACACGGAAAAGGTGATCCTTGAAAACTGACCAGCTATCCTGGGCCCCCTTCCCTCTACACTTTGTCCCACGGCACTTTGTCCAGCAGATCCCTGAAGCAATGAAAGTCTGCATGCCTAAAGTCCAGTGTCGTAAACTTGGAATATATCCTCCTAGAGAATATATCCTCCTAGAGAATATATCCTCCTAGAGTCTAGAGGAGTCAATGACACAGGCTATCTTAATAACTCTGACACTGGTGTCACTAATATGATTCACAGAAATATTTCCACAGAAGAATAGCTGAAAATATTCCTTCTGCCCCAGAAGTGAAAGGTCTGCCTTAGACTTGGAAATATCAAGAGAAGTTTCAAGGAATTTTTTTTTTTTTAAATCTCCTTTCTCAATTACTTCATTTGCACAGTTTTGTTTCTTCAAGGTGTGCTTTTTTTCACTCTTACTAATTACCTCTTGTAAATAATTCTCAGTTTTGATCCCTTTCCCCCAGTGTACCTCCATATTCTGTGGACACCAAATCCCCTGAACAGCAGAGTACTGTTCATAATTCCTGTTGGCGAATGGAAAATTGGCTTCATAGTAGAGTTTTCCAATAGGATACTTCTTTCTGTGTGAGTGAGGTAGGTGATGAGGGAACACAGTGTGCTGAACACAGGGAACTGAAGGACCAGATGAAATTGTGCAGTGCCAGTCTAGTCATCTTCACTCATGGGCCTTGCAGTCATTCATGAGAATATTTATTATAGGGAACTGAAGTATCATGAGAAGCAATTGCTTTGGAGGCTTACTCATTCTTTCTGCAGCTTTTCATCCAGTTTTTCTCTATCTGTGACTTCCTATTTCTTCTGATTAAATGTTGCCCATCTCACTTGCCTAGGAAACTGATATGTCATATTGTACATATGTCCATCTATTTATTATTTTTCCTGCCATGTACCAAATTCTTACTTCAATTCTTACATCATTTATGACAGAGACGTTCTGTGCAGATTAATTCTTAATTTACTCTGATTTTCTGCTGAATAATTTAGTCTGTACAGCCTTTAAAGCCCTGTACAGTTTTGTGGTTTAAAAAAAAAATATTTGTCCCAGACTAAAGGATATTTCGAACTTGCATGCAATTTAAATGAATTTACAAATGTAGCTGTGTTGCTTTGTCATTTCTCAACAATGATACAAAGAAATTCAGTGAATGTACTGTCTGTTCTGTCATTAGGGCTCAGCAAAATGTACGTGGCAAATAAACTTCTCTACTAAGTAACAGGTCTTTCACCATCAACCCCTGTGAACTTCAAAATATTAAATTTTACATTTCATGAGGCAAAATCTGATTTAAATCTTAGTGTACATTCAGTCAGATCTCACACTTGTGATACAATATCTCTTAAGTGATAAAATATTTAAAATGAAAAAAAAGCTTGACACAGTAGTTATTGAATTACAAAGAATATGGTAGATGGCAAAGGGTCATAACTGTTATTGACTTGCAAGACTCAGAGTTGCGTTGCAATGAGAGTTTTATTCACCATTGTCGTATTTTTGTGCCAGGAGCCTAGTTTTATGATACTTTTAGCAGGCTCCTGTCAAGAGAATGCATCTCTGTTTGCTTGTTATATATACATATTTTCTATTTATCTGTTGTCAGGTTTGTGAGCTCAGGTTTCATAATTTTTAAAATGTTGCGGTTTGTTAATGCCTGCTTGTCTACAATGAAAATGATGCAAAGAATGGAAGAATACAGTAGTTGAGATTACTGTTCTCTGGGTTAATATTACAGAAAGAAGCAGGCAACATACAATTTTGTTTTTAATATCTTTTCTTAGATGAGGAAGATTTCTGTTTTCTTAAATATTTCCCATTGACTTGCCTATCCTTGTTGTTAAGCATACCATGAGGATAGGAGATACAATGGGAGTACTTAAGAAAATATGGTATGCTTCACCAAGAGGAAAGAAAATCCTCCAAATCCTACATAGCATTTGGAAAAGTATGAAGTCTATTCCTAAATGAAATATGAGGAAGAGGAGAGGTTTAACAGCCTTCTAGAGATTGTGTCTTCTGAAGTGTCTTACTAACATTAGTTCATTGTTAACATCTTATTTTACCATTTGGCATTCTTGTATTTTCAGTCAGGCATAAAAGTTTCTTTGTTGTTAAATTTGGGTTAGGAGTGAAGAAGGGGTAGAAGAAAACTAGAAAAATTTAATCATGGTCTCATTTTCCAGATTAAAAGCAGATATAACAAAACTAACTATAGTTAAATAAAAGGAAAAAGTAACCATAAAATGGTTGCTTTACATAAGCCAGTTGGATGCTTGCCTTCACATCAATTGTTCTGCATGCAAGTAATTTTCTATGTTTTATTAATTACTTTAAAGAGAACTTTAATCTAAGGTGCTATTAATTTGATTTAGTGTGATTTGGGGGAAAGGACATGCTTTTGTTTGTTTTTTTTTATTGGACGAATGTCTTTCATTTACAGTTTCTACAGATGGGAGATTAATCCATTTAACCCTACAATTCTTCCTTGTGACTTACAAAAGTGTCTTTATTATCCAACTTGCTCACCTATACAGTCAAAAATCTTCAAGTATTTTCTAGCTGTTATGTATGAGTTTCCTGTTCTCCGAACCTCTTACTTTACTGCATAAAAAACACCTCTGGAATTTTTTGTCAAAGAAGCAGATCATCTACGTTGTTAAAATATTTCTGTTGCCTTCTGGACTTGCTTATTAGCAGTTCCAGTATCATAGAATCATAGAATCTTCATCGTTGGAAAGGACTTTTGAGATCATTGAGTCCAACCATACACACACAAAAAAACCCACGCTACAATCTCTGTCACTAGAGCATGCCCTGAGGTGCCAAATGTATATGATTAAATACCTCCAGGGATGGTGACTCAACCACCTCCCTGGGCAGGCTGTTCCAGTGCCTGACCACTCTTTCAGTAAAGTAATTCTTCTTAATATCTAATCTAAACCTCCCCTGCCGCAACTTCAGACCATTTCCTCTGGTCCTGTCATTATTCCCTTGGGAGAAGAGGCCAACACCCACCTCTCTACAGCCTCCTTTCAGGTAGTTGTAGGGGGCAATGGGGTCTCCCCTCAGCCTCCTCTTCTCCAAGCTAAACAAGCCCAGCTCCCTCAGCCTCTCCTCATATGACCTGGTCTCCAGACCCCTCACCAGCCTGGTAGCTCTCCTCTGGACACGCTCCAGCACTTCAATGTCCCTCTTGTGCAGAGGGGCCCAGAACTGAACACAGTACTCGAGGTGAGGCCTCACCAGTGCCGAGTACAGAGGCACGATCCCTTCCCTGCTCCTGCTGGCCATGCTGTTGCTGATACAAGCCAGAATGCTGTTGGCCTTCTTGGCCACCTGGGCACACTGCTGGCTCATGTTAAGCTGGCCGTCCACCAGCACCCCCAAGTCCTTTTCTGCTGGGCAGCTTTCCAGCCACTCTTCCCCAAGCCTGTAGCGCTGCTTGGGGTTGTTGTGACCAAAATGCAGGACCCGGCACTTGGCCTTATTAAACCTCACACCATTGGCCTTGGCCCTTCGATCCAGCCTGTCCAGGTCCCTCTGTAGAGCCTTCCTACCCTCAAGCAGATCAACACTCCCACCTAGTTTGGTATCATCTGCAAACGTACTGAGGGTGTACTCAATCCCCTCATCCAGATCATCAGTAAAGATAATAAACAAAACTGGCCCCAAAACTGAGCCCTGAGGGACACCACTGGTGACTGGCCACCAAGAGGATTTCACCCCATTAATCACATCTCTCTGGGCACGGCCATCCAGACAGTTTTTAACCCAGCGAAGAGTACACTTGTCTATGCCATGATTCGCCAGCTTCTCCAGGAGAATGCTGTGGGGGACAGTGTCAAAGGCCTTACCAAAGTCCAGATAGACAACGTCCACAGCCTTCCCCATATCCAGAAGGTGGGTCACATGGTCATAAAAAGAGATCAGGTTGGTTAAGCAGGACCTCCCTTTCCTAAACCCATGCTGGCTGGCCCTGATCCCTTGGCTGCCCTGCACTTTCCGTGAGAGCTCACTCAAGATGATCCTCTCCATGATCTTTCCTGGTATCGAGGTAAGGCTGACAGCACTGTAGTTTCCTGGATCCTCCTTCTGACTCTTCTTGTAGATGGACATCACATTAGCCACCCTCCAGTCATCTGGTACCTCCCCTGTTGACCGAGACTGTTGATAAATGATGGAGAGAGGCTTGGTGAGCTCTCCCGCCAGCTCCCTGAGTACTCTTGGGTAAATCCCATCCGGCCCCGTAGACTTATGTGTGTCTAGGTGCAGAAGCAGATCATTGACTACTTCCTCCTGGATTATGGGTGGGTTGTTCTGCTCTCCATCCTTATCTTCCAGCACAGGAGGCTGAGCACCCTGGGGATAGCTGGTCTGACTATTGAAGACAGAGGCAAAGAAGGCATTAAGTATCTCAGCCTTCTCCTCGTCCTTGGTTGCAACTTTCCCCGCCGCATCCAATAAGGGATGGAGATTCTCCCTGGCCCTCTTTTTGTTGATGTGTTTATAAAAGCTTTTTTTGTTGTCCTTTATGTTAGCGGCCAAGTTGAGCTCCAGCTGGGCTTTTGCCTTCCTAATTTTCTCTCTGTATAACCTAACGAGATCTCTGTACTCCTCCTGAGTTGCCTGTCCCTTCTTCCAAAGGTGGTAAACCCTCTTTTTATTCCTAAGTCCCATCAGAAGTTCCTTATTCATCCAGACTGGCCATTTTCCCCGCCCTTTAAACCTGCAACACAATATGGAGAATACTGAAATAAATTGTTGATAAGAATGGATGTTCTGAATTTCCGGTGTAGATTTTTTAGAACTGCTGTTACTTGTTTTTCAGTATTTGACAATTGCAGATTTAGGCTTGTTTTAGTTTTTCCTCTACCAGGAAAAAAATTACACTTATCTCCAAAGATTTTTTTTTTTAATTCTTCTGTTTATCTGCTTTTATGTTTATATTGGTCATTTTATCAAAGACTAAGGCAAGTTGACATGAAATACTTAACAAAAGAAATTATTTGTATCATATAATAGTGAAATGAAACAATTGCCAGAAAAAGTGAAGTAAGAATGAGTAAAGATACCTTCTGTCTATTGGGGGATTTTTTTTTTCAAGTGTTGATCTAATGACTAACAAAATATATTTCAAAATACCTCAGAAGCTGCAAAACTACAAATTGTCCTAGGCATGTCTATGTATAGAAACCTATGTGGATGGTTCAAGACAAGTTACAGTACTACACTTTTAAAATCACGTTACTAGACTAAGTTATGAAGAAGATAAAATGAAGTGAGAAGTGCCAAAAACTGTATAAAACACTCATTTATCACTGTTAGAGTAACTAACAGGCAAAGAAGGCCCTACAAGAAGGCCCTGCAAATTTTGTCAGAGGGTGGGTTTTTTTTTAAACTTTTTTCATCTGAAGCAACATAGAAATATGCCAAAAAAGAAGAGGAAATTAATATAATGACAAAGTATGGGGGGAAAGGGAAAAACTATTTTCTGGTAAGATTGAAAATTAATGTGATTTAGCTGGAAGACTGCTGAATGAAAGGCAATGTCATTGTTCAAGCATTTCAAGGAGTGGTGATTAAAGAATGAGGAAAGTAGAGAGGAGAGTTTTGCAATTACTTACATTTTAATGACCAGTAACATGATTCGACACTGCAAATGAAACATTTAAGCTCAATATTTGCAATGTTTTCCTGCTGGCAAAATCTATTAGAGGTAGGAAAATCTCTACATTGAAGAGATTTGGGAATACCTTCATTTGATTCATCTGATGCTACGCTTGATAAAATGCCTGGAAATAAAGTGTAGAGAACAACTCTGTATTAAAAAGAGGTTGTAAGCATCTAATAAATATTTTTATTTTCATTCTTACCACAGAACAAAATGGTCACCTTATGAAAACACAGGCCAAGACATTCAAGCACCATTTTTCTTGATTAAAAGATTTAGTCCATTAATCGTGTTAAGAGAAAAAACTTTGCTATTTTTCTATCTGAATTTTCCTGAAATTGTCACTGTGTTTTTCATCTATTGCTGAACATGTTTTTTAAGGTTTAAGGGAGCTTGGTTTTTCTGTGACAGCTGCAATCATTGTAATGCACAATGTCATGAAAGGACAGTACAATGAAAATATAAAAAAGCCAAGCTTGTTGCATATGTATGGCTTGTGAGTAGCTGAAACTAAATTTTGTTGATTTGTGAAGTCTAAAATACAGTTGGGATTACATGAGATTTACCCTTCAACTATTGTAAGGAAAGAGAAATACATGTTAAATGAAACACTCCTTAAGAAACTTCATGTCTCTACTCCCCCTTTAAAGTTATTTTTCCTCAGTGTCCTACTTTTTAGCTGCAGTTTACAGTAATTGAGCCATGGTAATTAATTCCTATAAAATGTCGCAAATGGTGTCATTCATTAACTTTGACAAAAATGCTGGCATTGATTTGAACAGATGGATTCAATTGTGTCCATGTGACCTCAGTAGATCGGATCAGCATTGTTTTATTAGATTCTCCAAAAATTAAACTTTTTGAATTTTTTTTTGACTTTGTGAATATTCGCTGGTTATGTCTGAGCACAAAAACTTTGTGCAAGGAAGAAAGTTTCTTTCTATATTAGAAAACTTCATCAAATAAGAGTAATTCTCTGTTCCCTTTTATTTTCTGGTATTTGAATTCCGCAACAGCTAACCAGTATAGTTTAGAATAAAACTGGATTTTTCAGGAAATGTATTTTATTCAAATACCATTCTTATGGCATGTATAGAATTATTTTGTGCATTTTAGGTTAAAGTAGCTGCATTAACCTTAAATGTGAAAAGTGTTACAAATTATTTTATTGCAATAATTTCCAATACATAAAAACAACCAGGAAAACAGAACAAAACATAAACCTCTATTTGCTGGTTGTCCTAATTCAGTTAGGAAGCAAAGAGAAAAGAAAAAAATAAAAATAAATTGGAAAAAAAATAAAATATGGAAGGTCAGCAGACAAAAATAGCATATGGAAATGATCTGCAACACTGAGAATATCACTCTGTTAAATATCAGTGCCTAGAGCTCACATCCCACAGTAAGATCTGGACATATGTGGGTGTTTGTTATATATGTTGCTATCTAGTCCAAAATCAGTTTTCAAAGGGAGGCAGCAATTTCACTTATGGAAATACTAGAGAGCATCAGCATTCATTTACATTGAACTTGCTCCAGTGACAGTTATAAAAGCTTGCAATTTACAGACAAAGTTTTTGCCTTAGCCCATTCCTGACTATTTCTTTTCCTTGATGAATTGGTGGGGGAAAGGGGTAAAGGCAAAAAAGGGTTATTTTTGCAGAACTTTTGTTCTTTCCTTCTCTATAAGACAATGGTTCAGAAGAGTCCATATCTTTCTGGGAGCTGATCTTTTTATTCTTTCATCTGCATTGAAATCCATCCATAATCTGCAACAATGCCATTTATAATCTCATAGGGAAGTGCTAAACTTTAGTATACGGGAAATAACTTTACCTAGCTGAATCTGTAAGCAAAGACAGACATCCACAGGACTCATCTAGTCAAAAAGAAAAACTTAAAAATGTCTTATACTTAATCGGTCAAATCCAGTTTGTTAAATCCCTTAATTACAGTAGAAGATAGGGGGGCCATGACAACAAAAAAGGAAAAGACACAATCACAAACATATGTAAGGTGGCAATGTGGTTGACAGAGCTAATCAGCTGGATCAGTCAGCTCCAGCCCAGAAAAGAAAAGGAATTAGTATGTCACCATTTTTGCAAGTGTTCTCTTACAAATTCTTCCCTCCCTCTGGCCCTACCTCCCATACTTATTCTTTCCTTGTACAAAAGTGGACTCTGATGTTACTTGCCATCTGCTCTGAGTCTTAGTGGTAGAAGACATATCATCACAATAAAATATTTGATTTGACATTTTGGGACAGATTTTGGCTTATAATATAAACTCAATAAAGATTCTACTATGTTTGACCCACCTCTGTGTCTGAACAAGCTCTATGTTGGACTGTGTCAAAAGGAGATGCTCCTCAGATAATGCTGGATCAACACCTGCAGTCTGCACACCTTGTAGTGCCACAACAGCCACAGTTTACAGACCTCTAGTCCATGAATTTCTTGTCTTTTTAAACCACTAATACTGTCTGCGTACACAACTTCTTATAGCAACAGAATATAGAAGTTCACTGCTTGCTGTGGCAGGGCTGCTGTACAGGGTGAAAGGACTCAGCAATAATAAGTTTATCCATTGATATTCTAGGTGAATCAAAGTAGTGAAAACCTGAAGAAGAAGTGTTTTCTTATGTTATAGTTATGTGGCATTCTCTGCATCACTAGAGCATGGTAGTTGGAGCAGTGTGTATCTTTTAAATTTCAAATCATTCTGCGTTTGTCTGGATTTCCTGAACAACTGTTTTTGATGAAATGTTCATCTATGCCATCTGACAGCATTTGATCCTTTAAAAGCCATAATCTGATCTGAAGCAGTAAACTCTATATGCCAAAGCAAATACTGGCATGCCTGACTTGGCTTGTCCAAAAGAAATTGCGTGAAACCAAACTATAGTCTGAAGGTTTTTTCAAAGCATCTGCAAAATGTTTCTTCTCTTCCATCTTCTCCATATCTTGAATGTCCAGGCACAAAACTTAATTAGTAAGGCACCCCAAAAATGTCTCTAGAAGCCTATCTTCAATGAATATTGAAGAACTATTTTTGTATTCTTGAGGAGCAGGGAGATTGCACTGAGATTTGGGTAAATTTCTGGACTCAGAATTATTTTTTTTAATTTCTAGATGTCTACTCATTGACATGCAAGGTTTAGAAGTGTTTAGAACTGTTGAAGTATCTTAAGATAAGTTTTGAATTTTTGTAGAAATAACAGTGCTCTTTCTAAAAAAATGTCACAAAAGCCTGGAAATGAGGAGCTATATTCTTCGAGGTCTTACATAGCAGTTACTGGTATCACATCCTGTGGAATTAAACACTTTTCACAGTACTTAACTTTTTATCAGTGACATGTAAAAGTTCCTCCTTATTTGGTAAGATGCTCTAAAACATAGGAGTAAACCTGTTTCATCACCTTACTTTCATGTTTTCAATGTTTAAAATAATGGTGAAATTGTACATAGCTGAAGCCACATAAACTTTGCTGTGGAATGTCTTCCAAGAGTGTATGAGCTTCACATTAGGTTCTAAAATTACATACATCAGCATGCAATTATTAATCAAGAGAGTGTCAAATAATTATTGGAATGGGAAGTTGACCACTTTGCCTAACTTGCCAGTGTTCTTTCTCCACTGAATTATTTTAATTTCCTTTTTCTTTTTTCTTTTCTTTTTTTCCAGGCTGGTAAAATTAACCATCAATTCCAACAGTTGCAGTGTTTACTCTTGAGAAAACTGACTTTCTCTTTTTTGCCTTGTTACTATCCAGACAAATGTTTTTCCTCTTTAGGGTCTAAAGACCTGTAACAGCCAAGGTAGTAAAAATGACAAGCAAAGATTTCTGACAGAGATTTTGTATAGAACAGTTATGATATTTAATTTTTTACATTGACATAAATAGCTTTATTTTAACTTAAAGAAAGCATTTCAAATGTAGACATAGCATTCATGTTAATGCATATTTGGATTGCCTTTGGGTGATTTTTTGCAGGTTTTAGTTATCCTTTATATCTAAAATTTATAGTTTTGTCTTTCTGTCTGTCAAATCAGTGACTCAGCACTGGTAGAACACAGGACTACCTTTGTAGCATGTGAGTATTTTCATCTACATTTTTGATAAATGAACTATGTAACTTTACCTCTGAGAATGAACAAGTTGAGGAGACAGCTTTGACATAACGTGCCATGCTCCCTTGAAGAAGTATGGATTTAGAAGTTCTTTATAGGACCTTCATTAAAATTTGCAGGTTGCAGTCTGCATTGATCTGTAGTTCTGGGAAGATCACTTATTGCTGAAATTGCTTCTATAACATATATAAACTCTAGAGAAAACTTTCTGAATATTATCCCTAAAGAGTTATGAGTTATCACAAGCTTCCTAGAACGGCTTTTTTACTCTTCATCTTCCCTCCCCCCTTTTTTTACCTAATATACACTTATCAAATTAGTCATCAAATTTGTCTCAAGTTCTATGAATATTTTAGGGTTGGTTTTTTGTTTGATTTTTAGTTTTTGTTTGTTTGTTTGTTTGTTTTTTACCAAGGCAGTGAAATAAAACAGTATTTTTTTCCATGGAACAGAAATGCGAGTCTGATATGTCAATATCATTACAAAATGTAATCTGTTGTTTAGCCAACATAACGAAGGTAAATTTCCCTGAGATTGGTATGCAGATGCAGCAGAATTTCTGTTTGGAATGCAATTGTTAGCCTTTATTGCTATCCAGCTGTCAAATTTTCTGTTTTCTGTTTTATAAAGATGTACCCATAGACAAAAGTATATTTCAATAACTAGTAATGAGAACAAGTCTGTTTTCTCTGTTCTTGCTAAAATTATAGTACCTGTAAGTTGAAACATTCTTTCTTAATAGTTTTATTATGCCAAGAGATGAGAAAGCTGTCATCACCAATTAATTCTTGCAAATGTCACAATAAAATATATAAACTTGAAGAAAAAAAATCACAGATTTTTAGCTGTTTGGCTGAAATTGGAATGGTGTGAAGGAGATGCTGAAAGGGTATAAAGCAGACTTACAAAGAAAACTGGCTATAAATAGACGTTGGCCTAATTCTTACTTATTCTATAGTTGGTTTGTACCGCTTCACAAAAACACTAAAAAAAAATCACTCCCTATATCATGCATTAACCTAATTAGGAATTTTCTGCTAAATGGTGATCCTGTCCACATGCACAGAAACCAGCTGGTTCCACTGGACTTCAGTATAGGGAAAACAAATTTTAAACTCCCTTTTTATTTTCATTTATTTGCTTGAAAATGGAGCATTGTATTATGTATTTATGAAAAAGTAGGTTATTTTATGTTTATGTGAAAAGATATGAACAGTACACAGTCAATTTAAAGTATATGATAGCTGTTTCCCAATGAATTTAAGATCAAACAGTAGACTGTGTCTCATGTAAGTGAATTTCCTTGTTCAATTTTCATGTGTTGCATCAGAGAAAAGAAAAGAAGTTGCCCCAGCTGTGCTGCACTGTCTCCTACATTTACTGGCAAAATAACAGAAAATGAAATACACGTATTGAGATTCATTTCATTCCCCTTAAAATTCTGTTTTGAAATACAACCTCAGGAATTGTATTTGCTCAACTGCAACTCAACTTTAACTCGGCTATATACGTTCAGAACTTAAAATACATCACATTGTTCCCATTCTGTCTTTAATGGAAATGTAATGCACCACAATTTATTTCTATCTTTGAAAGATATCTCAGAAAATTATTTTTGGTTTAGATTAATATATTTGTCTTTCTATGGCCAGTACGATAAAAGAAGGCAACAGACTCATTTATCCAAGCAATTAAAGGCAAACCCATTATTTCGGTTAATGCTGATACGAAATAATGTATAATTTTATATTAGTTGTATCAGATAACTGTGGTGATGACAGGAAAAAAATATTTGTGGATGTTATTTGTTTCAATAATGAACTGAGTTATTGTATTGTTCTATATATATAGCAGGTCTTCTCTTTAAGGTGTGAAATTGACCATATTCAAGGGGCAGTTTTATCACATGTTCAGCACTTAATTACTGTAACAGTACTGTTTAAGTAGTTTAATAGTCATATGTGACATGATAGAGTGAGATGTATTTCACCTAGTAGAGCTATTACTTTGCTAGCTTTAAGGAGTTTCTCACCTTTCCTTGAGACCCTTTTGCCCAATTTTCTGAAGAAAGGAATCTTACACATTCACTCTGTTCTCCCAATCTCCTTGGCCCCCAGTAACTTTCAAGTTATTCCAATTTTAACCAAATACAGGAGAAAGTTAGATTCCTCCAGTATTAATTTACTGCGGGTTCCTAAGGTGCGGTGGAATGAACAGAGGAGAGATTTCTAATGCTAGCTCCTCTGGAAATTTCTGCACTGGTCTATTTGATGGAGACAAGCAGAGCAGTACATTTGGCCAAGAGCAACCTGGCCCAGTCCTGGAAGCTTATTGCCTAGTCTTTCCACAGCCTCCTGCTACCCACCTCCTTCCTTGTATGATCTCAGAAACGTAACAGGAAGCTACAGTTGTGACAGGTGTAAGACTGGGTACCAGAAAATGTTATGGCATGGTTCTGAGATGAAGGTAACAACAGATGCATGCTTGTTGGGAAACAGAGGCAAAATCAGGTTTCATTAAATCCTCTATTTAGGTAAATAATGCAAGCCTGGCCACTGGTGATCATTCTTTTGTTTTGGGTCTTTTCTAACAATCTGCTCAAAAATATATATACTCTTTATTTATTGCTCTTTAGCCAAACTGATTGTTCAAAATTTAATAGTGAAAAATTAGGTCCCTAAATTATCTAATGAATGAGGATACCATGAATAGTAAGACACGGACTATCTCTTTTATAATCATGTACTCAGGCACTTTCATGACCTGAGTAATAGCATGAAAAGGATATTTGAGATTAAAGCCCTCATTTACTGGTTTCAGACAGGGCTTCTTTGCTAAATCCTAAAATGTATTTGTAACTTTGACAATATTTTTTTTCATTTGCAAACAACTCTGAGCTATTAACTGAAACATGGAGGATAAAATAGCCAGCCTGCTAAATGCATTGTTACAAAAAATAAGTACTACATCCCTTGAGAAGAGTCAAAGCTGTTTTGTCTGAAACAAAGGAAATCAGATTAGGAATTAATTTGTCATTGTTTCACCTTTCAGTATGACTGGTTTAGGTTTTACCTGTTACCTTCTCTGAACATATTTTAATACTGATTCTCTGTTTATTGATGCTGAGATCGTGCATACACAGGCATTACAAAGATTTATGGCTTCTGTTTATAATATTTCCAACAGCTTAAAGTGTCCCCTACGTTACCTATTGTATTTCACTCATCACTTTAGGGAATAACCCCAGGATATGCTTATTTATTTAATGAAATTAAATAGATTTGAAAGATGAAAAGTGGGAATGTAACTTGCAAACATAGGCTTTCACAACCTGATGTGAGCATATATTAGTGAGTGCTAGAATTTTCACCAGTCTTTTCTCGCTAACAAGTCTGAGCAATTCCACTGACTGGACTTTGAGTACTTGCAGAAAATGTTCCCAGACTAATCTACATGTATAGATTTGAAGAGTGAGCCCTCACTCAGACAAATATTAACATACTGGGAGTTTTTTGATTATTAATGTCCAAATTTTGGGCAAAATATTGGCAAAAAGAGTTATTTTGTTAGCTCATTTGGGACTGAAAATCTCTTCAACACTTTTTATGACACAAGTTAACACATTTGAAACCTTGTCATCTGGTTGCACTACAAACAAGCGAGAACTAGAACAACTGAGGTAATTCATTTGGATAACAGTGCATATTTTTGCTCCTGAAAATGATGCTTAACAGCCCAGTTCTAAAAGAACCTGCATAAAGGTTAGGGCACTTAACAGGATTCAGATCTCTGAGTTTCCTTCTCTATTATTCTGCTGGAGAAAGAGAGGCAGAAAAAGCCAGACACTTTACTGCAGAAGTCTTGAAATGCAAGCAGATAATTGGAGACATATAGGCAGAAAACGCTTACGATCTTTTCTTGTGCAGTCAGGTAAGTGCATCTCTGAATTCAAGATCTGTAAAAGGGGGAACAATATTACCATGCAAGCTGTAATACAAAGAACTATGAGGCTTCAGCTGTCAGAAGAGCACAAAGAAATGCTTTGCTCTGCATTACACTGCTTTTTCTTTTGACTGATTTTGTGCCATCACAGGTGTCCCACTTAGTCTAAGAACACTCTTTTCTATTGCATAAAATGAAGGCATTAATTTTATTTACTTATCATAGCCAGCAAAATTAACCAATGGTGGCTAATCAATAGCAGACCTATGAGGTAGTCTTGCTGTCCAGTCATGGAATAATGATTGTGGTGATATGTATATTATGTACCTTTGTCAGATCACTTTTCTCCTTGTTCTAAAGATGAATATACATGCAATGCAACACTGGAAGATCCATTTAAATCCTTTCCCTGGGAGTCACTAGAAGAGTCTATATTTCCTGCTCCCAAACCATGAGGGACTGCTGAGAATTAAATGTATATGCCAAGACTGAGTCAGTTACTTTTTTTTTTTTTTTTTTTTGCCTAAGGGAGAGGGAATGTGAAATTTAGCTGTAGAAGGGTTATTTTTGCTTACTGTTCTCCAGCCCAGTTTCACATTACCAAAGGAGTCAATTACAATTTAACTTCTTGTTGTTTCTTTCAGTGAGAACAAAATGTGTTTGTTAAACTTAGTTCAGATTCTTTATTTTTATTCCCTGAAATTCTGTGGAAATATGTTGAGGTATGCTATTCCTGCTGGGCTCATCTTATGAACTGCATATGTCTTAACAGTCAAAGTCAGGGTATTACAGATTTCATATTTAATTTGCCCATTTTCTTCAATAGGTGACAGAATGAAAGGTTTTCTACTAAAACTGTGGCTAGTTTAGCATAAGGGACACTTCTATGTTACAAGCACTCGTATTTTATGCAGTTTATTTAGTTTTAGCATTTTGTGAGGTTTCCCTATGTCTTTTGTATTTAGGCTCTTGGAGTTATTGCTGCTACAAACTGGAAAAACAGGGTATTACTCTCGCATTTAACAGATGGCTTACAAATGTCTCAGCCATATAAAAAGTGATTAGCCTTAAGGATACTTTCTGTGAAAATTATTTGAACATATTTTACCACTCTACCACCCTTTACCACTTCTGTTGAACTTAAGGATTATATGAAGAAGTTTCTCAAGAGCTTTTCGTCTTACTAACATCTAAAATTGCAGATACTGTATAATTTATACAACGAATGACTATTCTTTTGTCTCATAGGAGTCCCTTTATACAGTTAGAAAAACTGTATAAAGAAAGAAGATACTAGGAGATAAGTAGTCTGGTTATACTTACTGCAGAAATCCTATCTTTATTTCTTTGTCTGATAACACGCAGAACATTTCAGAGAGAGGAAATTTTTTGAGACATCTTTTCTGTACATTATGAGTTTTCTTTCATGGCGAGAATTGCATTTTTACACTTCAAAAAGACATTTTTTATAACTGTGATTAAAGTAATGATTTGTGTATTTCTGTCTTATTCACATCTTTTCTACCTTTTTTTGTTATTTTAACTCATCTGCAATATTTATATTCCTGTGCTCTATTTTTCCACTTCGGTTGGTTGTTTTTCTTTTGGTTTGGTTTATGTTTTTTTTAACAAGGTTAGCTTTTATCTACCAGCTTGGTAGATAAACAAGAGACTTAAACAGCCTGGACAGTCATGTATATCACATGTTTGAATCACTGTTGTTTTTTCAAGTTCACATCAAAAAGTCAGTGAGTTACTTAACATTGTTAACATAGGAGATAAAAATAAATCAAGGGATGTTCTTACAATGTTCTAATACTTCTTGCTGAATGAAAAATATCAATTCTTAATAAAAATAAAACTGAAAATTCTTAACAGAAATGGATGGCTATTTATCAACTAATTTATGAACAGCCTGCCAAGAACAAGTGTATTTCAACCTAGATATTCAGGAGCAGACTGTGATGCCTATTTTGTTGGCCCCTTCCTGTCATTTATAAAGCAGAAAGAGAAACAGTGAAGACTGAGTGTTAAAGAGTAAGGAGCTGTGTGCAAGCATGCAAGGACACTTTGTGTAATATCGTAGTAACTGAAAACTCAAGATGTCAGAGTAAGGCTTAAATTTATTGCCTGAACCGAGCAGAGGTGGGAAGTCCATGTAATCAAATTATCTCAAAATCAGAAGATGAGATATTCTACAGTTTAAGAATGATTGAGAGTTTCATTTCAGTCTCTGTATTCCTGATGAATTTCCCTAGTTGTTTATTTTAGGATAGTCTTAAGATATTTTTTTTTTTTCGCCAAAGTCATTGATAATTCATCATTAAAGCTTGATAAGAAACAGAGAGCCTTTTCTTACCGAGCATAATTTTCAAAGTGCTTGACATTGCAATCTCAGCATCCTTTTTGGGAGACTTTTAATGTAACATCTACAACATATAGGTTAATTCATTCTGGTTCCAGTTTTCCATTTTGCTGTGCTATTGAAGCTAGGGAAAATATACGTATATTTAGGGAAACCAATTTGCTTTCATAGAATTAGCAGTCAGTAGAAAAAGTAGCTACATCTATACTAATTTTGTCTTCTAGATAATTGCCCACTTCCGATTCACTCAAAGGATTTACAATTTTTAAATAATTCATAGTTGCAGAAAAAGCATTTTAGTAATTATAATTTTTCAACACTTCATCTTTTTCCCCTCACCAAGAGAGAACTGTTTGCTTTCAACCATTTCTGGGATTTTTACCTACTTGATTCTCTTAATCTTTCTTATTGTTCTTTGCATTTTTAGACAGCTAGTTATCTTCAGGTTCATCCTTGGGTGTCAAACCTTTGCAGGGAAAAAAACAGTCCATCACTTTTATCTTCTTCTTAATATTAATTCTATGAATTCCACTTAATCCACAAACCTACATGTCTTTGTGTTCCCATATTCAGAGGAACTATATATTAACTACAGTTTGAAATAAGATTTGTTCAAAGTGTATGCATGTGTGCTTGTGTGTTTTTCTATAAATCCATAGTGCGTATTATCTGCCCCCTCTTTACTCAACAGGTGTTCATTTCATTATTTCATGAAAACAGTTATCATGGGATATCGTTGTGAGCAGATACCATCATATGTGTGCTTATTATTTTCATGTAATCATAGAATCATCTAGGTTGGAAGGAACCTTTAAGAACATTGAGTCCAACCATCAACCTAACACTGACAAAACTACCCCTAAACCATGTCCCTGAGAACCACCTCTTCCCATCTTTTAAGTACCTCCAGGGATGGAGATGCTACTACTTCCCTGGGCAGCCTGTTCCAATGTTTGATAACCCTTTCTGGGAAGAAATTTTTCCTATTGTCCAATCTAAACCTCCCTTGGTGCAACTTGAGGCTATTTCCTCTTGTCCTATCACTTGTTACTTGGGAGAAGAGACCAACACCCACCTCTCTACAGCCTCCTTTCAGGTAGTTGTAGAGAGTAATAAGGCCTCCCCTCAGCCTCTTCTTCTCCAGGGTAAACAACGCCAGTTCACTCAGCTGCTCTTCATAAAGCTTGCTCTCTAGACCCCTTACCAGCTTTGTTGCTCTTCTCTGGACTCTCTCCAGAATGTCTTTCTCGCAATGTCTTTCCTGTAGTGAGGGGCCCCAAACTGGACACACCAGTGCTAAGTACAGGGGGACGATCACTTCCCTAGTTCTGCTCATTACACTGTTCCTGATACAGGCCAGGATGCTGATGGCCACCTTGGCCACCTGGGCACACTGCTGGCCCATATTGTAACTTCATGGCTGAATACAGCTGAGAGTCAGCAAAAGGATATAGGTACTTTTACATTTCTTTGAATGGTCTTCATGTCAAACATTATTGAGACTCAAGCAGAGAAAGCATCAGAATTTAGAGTTTGGATTAAATTAGGAAAAGCAGTCAAAGTTCATCAGCATGGAGAAGTTGTTTTTTTTTCAAATTTTCAAATTGCTTAGCAGCTATGAAATGGCATTTTGCATTTTCAATGGGTTTTCATTTTCACATTTCAAAGGCTTTTAGTTCTGGTGCTGAATGAAAGGCCATATGAATATAAGTAGTGATGTAAATATTAAAAAGCAATCTTTGCACAATTTGATTCTAAACAGTTACTGAAATAATAAAAGAGCAACTAGAATACAATTCATAGTGATCATTAGTAATGTTTTATATTAACTTCAATTCCCCTTAGTTAGTATTTTAGCCAAAGAAATACTAAATTCATGAAATAGTACTTGTTGATTACAAATATTCAGGCAGTCAATAAGAATTCAAAGTTGTTCATGTTTATTTGCGGTTAGTATGATGTGTATATATATACATAATACAGTGTTAGGGTCAGGCATATAAGGCTGATGTCCTCTTATTATGTGGTAAGGATTAACTGCTATGGCATTTTTGTTTTGATTCTTGTATTGACAGCGTTCCAATTGCCAATAGTATGTCATTGGGAATATCACTAAATTTTGTGCCAGAAATATCAGAATAAATTGATGTCTTTACAATTACTGTGTGCAAACACTTATTGATAGGCAAGATACTGCTTAACAGTTTAGCAGTAGTGATTGGAGCAAACTGGAATAATCAGTTCTTGTAGAATATAAGCATTTTAGGTCATTGCCACAAGCAAAGACTGTGGATATATGCCCCCATTTTAATTTCCTTTTCTACCTACTATTCTGCCTAAAAATATTTGCCAGCATCAGAGTCAGTGAAGACTACATGATTAAGTCCTTTGAACTGTTGAGCTGCATACATTGCCAGCAGTTTATTATCTATAAGAAACATAATTCTTGCTTTTGTGAAAAAAAAAATCAAAAAATCTCCACCCCTACATCACCACACAGAATTATTTTAAGCTGACCCAGTTTCATGTTTAGCTAACATAACCCAGTGGGAAAACAAGGAATAATGCTTTTATGCACAGGTAAAAGAAAAACAAGATTTATTCAGAAATATAGACCATGTACTCTGTGGGAGAGAATGTTTGTCTGCCACTGTGGAGCCTGGATGAATATGTGGAAGTTACTGAGAAAATGTTCTTGCAAACTTTAGTGTGAGCAATATTTATAATGTCATAAAATGAAATCAGTAGAGTTGTTTGAATAACACCCACTCTAAACATTAGTAATATAATAAACATAGTATTTTTAGTCAAGTTTGAGCACATTGTTCAAGAGAGCAGAAATCTGAGAATAGCAGTGTTTATATTGTTTCTTTCGAGTTTCTGTTTTGCTAACTCTTTGAAATATTTTTTTTCATTTGTACTTCAAATGATATACTGTTGTATGGCTATACTTCTGATAGATTAGTAATGAGCTTTCTTGACATTCAGAACTCTAGTGTTGAAATACTAATAAATGCAACATGATATAGCTGTTATTTAATTTAATTGCAAATAGAAAAAAAAAAAATTGAGAAAATCTCTTTAGGGTGTATTGTACATTTTACAATATGGAGATGTACTGCTCCTGTGCCTATAACATGTCCTATCTACTAGAGTTCAGGGTGTGGATGAATTTCCATTATGCAATTGTTGTCAGGGCAAACTGACAGTTTTTCACCAAAAGATCATCTTTGTGCATTGCTGAGTCATAAAAGCAATCCCTGTGCTAGGCAATGCACCTGCAACAATGCTTGGCAGTCAGACAGCCTTCTAATTTTGAAGGAGATATAAACCGTCTGTGATCTGATCCCCTCTGTAGTGAGTGACATCACACTATCCCATTCTCTGTATGGTGATTATCACAGACTGATTATCCCTTATGTATTTTATAGTATATAATAATCAGATCAGTGTCAGTGCCAAAATCAAACCAGACAGTGTTTGCATGATTGGTTATTAGCTATAACATTTCATCTCAGTGTTTCTCACTGAAAAAAAAAAAAAAAAGTGGAAAAAAACACAAGTATACCTGATGCAGAGATTGTACGTACACCAACAAGTAATTGACCTTTGTCTATCTTTGTCTGCAAGATGCAACTTGGGAACAAATTTCTTCTCTTCCTTAGCACTGTAATGATGGAATGTATAGTTTAACTTGAAGCTCGAAGTCTAGGGTTTTTGTGTGTGTGGCAGGAAGACTATCATTGCTCCACTATTCAATATAACAATTTTTAGTAGTATTACTAGGGTCAGCATGATAACATACAATGTGTGTCTAGTTTTGTTTTATAAAGTTAAGTTAAATTTTAACCACTATGCTTCCTCTGATTGAGTTTACAGGATCTTCAGATCACTTCCACTGCAAATATCACAGTAGCTCATGTCATAAATGACTTTTCTTTTTCATATCTTACTCTAGAATACAGAATTGTGTAGTGAAATTACTTGTCTGAGGGTGGAAATAGCAGGAGACGCATGAGTCAAAACTTTTATGCTTTTAACTCCCTGCAGGCATTTTTTTCTACCTTTTCTTTTCTCCTCAAATTAGGGTGAAGGTATTCTGAAAGCAGAGTGGTCTATGAGAAGGACAAATCCTAAAAACAGGTTTGCTGTAAATAAATTTCACTCAAACCTTTTCTTCCTTTTATCCAAATTTGAGTTAGACCTTCAAAATAATCTATACTCAGACCAGCCAAATACCAAATGCACAGATCAAAGATAATCCATACAAATTCTTTTTTATAAGCAGTTAATCAGAGTTTCCTTATCTTGGCTATATTCTTTAATTGCCTAGTTATCAGGAACAAAACTTTTAGGTTTCTTAAAGTAGTCTTTAGCACTTCCTCCATGAGAGCATATGTATTTCAATATGTTCTTATATATACTCATTTATGTTAACACTTTTTTCATAAATGCTAGTTCTGTTTTAAGCATTACTTATTTGTGCTATATTTATTTAGGAAAACTTGTAGCTATTGTGTTTATCCAGTTTTAAAATTATTCAGCACACAGTAAAGTAGAAAATGGAGGTATGCTGCAGTTATACTTCTATCATCACTCTCGTTTACTCCTTGGCAGAGTCATAGTTCTTAGGAATTCTATTCAGTTGCTGAGAAACCTTCAGGTGAATCATTGCATTCAGGTAGGGAAACATTTTGTAAAAATAAAAGAAACAAACAAACAAACAAAATCAGCAACTTCTAGGATTGCAGTTTAGTAAATAAACAAAGCTAAAAGCTGGAGGTGAGTGTAAAAATCAATGAAAAAAGTCTCTGGGATGATGAAAACACTGATTCTTCCTCATGACTGGGTCCACTCCCCTTATGTTACCTTTCACTTTGTTTTTTCCCTGAGCTAAATGAGCATGCCAAGATCAGCCGGTGTTGCTGCATAGAAGCATTCACAGGATTTGTGAAGAAGCTAAATGTTTTAACTTGATTTCTTTTCTGCGTAGAAAAGACTATTTGTCCACCAGAACATGTTGGTAAACAAGTAAACAAGTGTTTACTTTCATAAAGTAAACAAGTGTTTACTTTATGAAATCATCATAGACTTCGTAGACTTACACGTTTTGCTAGGTCAAGACTTGTTTTCAAATGTAATCTATATAGAAAAGACCAAGCAGTCAGTAGTCTTCCAGGACATTAATTCCAACAGTGTTTTTCACTTGTAAGCCACTGTCCTAATACAGCCATTCTTATTTTATTCCCATGAAAATATGTTCTGAATGGTATCACTTCATTTTTGTTCTTTTCTGATAGATTTTCTGAGTCAAAAAATTTCTTATGAAGTCCATGTATGTTGAATATGCTGAGAAAATGCTATTTTAGAGTTTCTCTAAATTAGAAAAAAAAATGGCTGGGGCACAAGGGTGAAAACATTTGTCTCTGAAAAACTAGAAGAAAAAGCAGATATCATGCAGCACATGGTTGATAAGAAGTTAAGAATTGCTTTGTTACTGAGTCATGCTCAATGTTTTCATTATATTAGCTACTATTTTCAAACATCTAGCATGATATACACAATGTGAAAATATACTGCAGTATAAAGATTTCTCAGCACACAGATCAAAAAATCTAGACAGGATTTATATATAAAAGATTACGTTTTGTATGTACAGACCGTAACTTTCTCATCCAATCCTTTGAAGTAAACGTGTTTTCTGTGCTTAAATTACTTATTATGTGATATCAGGCCAACTGTTCTGTTTTAGCCTTTATGTTTCCTATAAAAAGTTTTCATACACCTTTGGGGAAACAGTGAAAGAAGGTTTGTAATTTGTAAACCTCATCAACTGAGATCAAAGACTTTTCTTAATTTATTTATACTTCCTGTAATTTTAACATTCTATAAACATCATGTGTTTTTCTTGAAGCCCTGGAATAATTAAAAAATATTATTTTAAATATCTTAGTTTCTTCTCATAGAACTTTTATGAACATAATATTGTCTCAAGGAGCTTTGTTAAAGAACTTTTGAAAGTAACTTGTCAAAGTATTTACACACGCACAGAAAATATTTGTGCTTTCAGAGATCAGTTACATGTGGGAACAACATATGAATCAAGTAATAAAGGTTTAGGATTTTTAGGTTTAAGTAATAAAAATTACTAAGGGTCTAACTTTATTTCTAATCAACCATTCCTTTTTCTCAATCATGATTTTGAGGAACAGGGAAATTACTTTTTTTAATTATTATTAATTATTTTACTCGGTGCTAGACAGTGTTTGAAACTTTCAGTATATTTGTGTCCAAAAAATTACTTTACCTTTATCCCTATTAAGGTAGATTGACTTCCATGTTTTGTATGTATTTTGAATAGCCTATTGATGCATTGTATTGCATTTATCTTAGATAGTGCTTTTAAAAAAAAAAAATAAATCTATTTTTAGACTTATAGAGAACTAAAATCTGTTTAAAAATATGTTACAATTTGGCTGTCATTCTGATAAAATGGGCGAGGGGAGCCAAGTGAAATAAAATAATATGTAGCTCTATTAAGTGAAATAAAAGAATATGTAGCTCTATTATTCCACTATTTTTAGGTTGTGCTGGAACAAAACAAGTGCAATTAATAACATATTGCCCTTTTAAGGTATGCAAAAGGTATGCATGACTGGAGATTCTTACGTACTAATGAAGCTTCATGAGGTAAATACATAACTAAATAGTCATCTCCATGTAGAAGTAATATTTTAGCATGCTTTCTGGTGGAAAAAGTAACATAGACAATTCTAAACCACAGGGATAAAGATCTGGGCCTGTGATGGCAGCCTTCTTTAAAAAAAAAATCAAAAACAAAACAAGAAAAAGCCAACCAGTTTATCAGTTTCACATTATTTTAATCATAGAAAAAACATGAATATGCCCCTCAGTCTCCCAATTTGGTCACTGTTCTTTAGTCATTTTTTGAAACAAGATTCTCAGGATATCTTGTAACTTTAAAAGAGATAAAGTGAGCTGTAAATATATATTTTCAATTAATATATATTTTAATATATATTTTCAGTATTTTCAGTTACTTTTAAGTTTTTATTCTTTGAATCGTTGTCAGCAGATTTGTAGCATTTATGTACTGTGGATTAGTTTGAATTCAACACAAAGTAAAGGTTCTGTATTTCATGGCAGTTATGTCTTCTCTCTAGCACATTAGGATTTTTCTGTTTACAAACAAAATAGGAAGCTTTCTTTACTAAAAACCTTTGTGTAGGCCGTTTATGTAGTATTAGCCTTTGTTGATATGTACCATGCTCAGGAACTGCATGGCAATTTTATAAAAGTATACATTCAGTTTCTAGCTGCTTTTATCTAACTTTGGATGGCAATGACTGACCATGGGCCTCTCCAGAGTGCACTCATCACCTTTCTGGTGAAACATACAGTAATATTCATTACCTTAAGTAGTCCTTTCACCACTCTGGAAATCCACAGGTATAACACTTAATACATATTTTTAAATAGTTTACAAAACTTCTTTGGGTATATGTGTGTCTGTGTCAATAGTACAGCTGATTAGAGTTTAGGTTTAGCAAAGAGTACTACAGAAGCAGAGGTGATTTAATAATTATGCAACAAGACATGATCCAGTAAACAAGAATAAAAAATGCTAAATACTTTGGAAATTTTCCTTTTTTCTTCTATGCTTTACCATATCAGAGAGAAATAGCGTATCTGCCATATATGCAAAGGATCAATGAAGCACTTCTCTACATTCTATTTAATTACATATATTCTGTTTAGTGTCTTTCTCAATGAACTGGATGAGCGGATTGAGTGCACCGTCAGTAAATTTGCAGATGACACCAAGTTGGGCAGGAGTGTTGACCTGCTTGAAGGTAGAAAGACTCTACAGAGGGATCTGGACAGGTGGGATCGGTGGGCCAAGCCCAATGGTATTAGGTTCAAAAAGGCCAAGTGCACTTGGGTCACGACAACCCCATGCAGTGATACATGCTTGGGAAAGAGTGGCTGGAAAGCTGCCCGTCAGAAAAGGACCTGGGGGTATTGGTAGACAGCTGGCTGAATATGGGCCAGCAGTGTGCCCAGGTGGCCAAGGTGGCCATCAGCATCCTGGCCTGTATCAGGAACAGTGTAATGAGCAGAACTAGGGAAGTGATCGTCCCCCTGTACTTAGCACTGGTGTGTCCAGTTTGGGGCCCCTCACTACAGGAAAGACATTGCGAGAAAGACATTCTGGAGAGAGTCCAGAGAAGAGCAACAAAGCTGGTAAGGGGTCTAGAGAGCAAGCTTTATGAAGAGCAGCTGAGTGAACTGGCGTTGTTTACCCTGGAGAAGAAGAGGCTGAGGGGAGGCCTTATTACTCTCTACAACTACCTGAAAGGAGGCTGTAGAGAGGTGGGTGTTGGTCTCTTCTTCCAAGTAACAAGTGATAGGACAAAAGGAAATGGCCTCAAGTTGCACCAGGGGAGGTTTAGATTGGACAATAGGAAAAATTTCTTCCCAGAAAGGGTTATCAAACATTGGAACAGGCTGCCCAGGGAAGTGGTAGCATCTCCATCCCTGGAGGTACTTAAAAGATGGGAAGAGGTGGCACTCAGGGACATGGTTTAGGGGTAGTTTAGGGGTAGTTTTGTCAGTGTTAGGTTGATGGTTGGACTCAATGTTCTTAAAGGTTCCTTCCAACCTAGATGATTCTATGATCCTATGAATTTACATGTTTATGATCTCTGTTTCTCTGTATACATATGAGGAATTGTTTATAAGCTTTATAGAATGTAATGTTGAAAAGAATAGAAAGGAAAACAAAACCAAACAACCAACCCCGAACAAAATAAAATTAAAAAAAAAACAAAACCCAACCCAAAATGTAATTCTGTTTCTGTATAAACTTACATTTGAGTTACACCTTAAAAACTGCAAGAAACGGTAGAACAGAAGGAGGTTCAGAAAAAGGCCAGGAAGATGCTCAAAATCACTGAACAACTTCTGTATGAGGAAATTTCGAAAAAGAGTTGATTTACTGAAGAGACAATAGAAGTCTTCAAAATTATTATTGACCCTGGGAGGGTAGACAGGGATTGTGTGCGAAACCATATATTGATTTTGAGGGCAAGCTCTCAGGCCATAATATGAAACTAACAAGCAGAACTTTCTTAAACCCAAACCTTACTACACACAATAGGGAGGCCATGTGTGGAAATCCTTATCACAGGATGCAGTGGATACAGAACATTTACATGGGTTTCAAGGAAAACTGGGTGCTGTCTTAGAAGACAGATCTACCATGAGTTGTTATCTGATGCTGCATAGCTCTTCTAATGTACAGAGTTTGTTTGTGCGTATTTATTTTTTTGCAGGGGGAAGGCTTTTTTTCAAATAGTATTTTTAATAGGAAGAGGAGGGAAAGGTCAACTGCAAGCTGCTCCTGCCCTGTGTTTGTGTATAGCTATTTTGATACAATGCTGAGAGAAGATGTATCTCCATGCAGGCACTTAATAGAAAGAAAACATGTAGGAAAACTATTTCTAAGATGTACAAGAAGTGAGATGACTGTGTGTCGTGGTTTAGCCTCAGACGGCAACAAAGAACCATGTGCCGCTCGCTCGGGCCTTCCCAATACAGGAAGAATTGGAAGACAAAGGCAAAACTCTTGGGCTGAGACAAAGGCAGTTTAACAGAACAGCAAAGGGAACAAGAAAACAACAACAATAACACGGATAGAGGAATATACAAACACGATTACGGAACCGCCGCTCCCTGCCTGGACCGGAAACCCCCAGCCCCCTCCAAGCAGCGACTTCCTGCCCCCTCCCCCGGCAGCTCAGGGTGGGCATGGCTCAGATGGGGTGGAATACCTGTGTCCCTGCCAGAGCCTGGGAAGAATTAACCTTGTCCCTGCAGGAACCAGGACATTATCCACCCCTTATTCCATACTGTCTTTGCCATGCACAGATCTTACAGGTTCCAGTGAATTGCCACCACTTTCCCCTGTCATATATATATATATACACACACATATATTCATGCAGATATAATGCCCTTATTTTATGGGCCATCCCTCCAAAGTGTCCGGTGAGTTCATTTAATCCATGGCTTTGGGCTCCATCTGTTAGAACAGTCTCTCAGGGCAGGTGAGATGCCGTGTGGTGCTGGTTTGTTGCATGCTGTATTTTTCGGAGCTTGTGACTGGTGCACCCAGTGTGGCTCATGCACACAGTCCATGGGCTGAAGATGTAAATCTTGAGGAAGCTGCTGGGCGCCAGCTGCTGAGGTCAGTTCTTATCCCATCATCCCTGTGCCTTACTCGTAGTACAACTGATAGCAATTATAGCAATGAGGACATACAGTGACAGTGTTACTTAGCAATTAACAACACACAATTTGATTCATTGGCTATTCTCACCCAAAATCAGATCCCCATGAGGTACACATCGGACTTCCCCATCCTTCCGCACCACCCACCAAGTGCACCCAGGTTCTTGGGCAAAAGCAATCCCACGGGTGGGTTTGCCTTTGTCTGAGGCAGGACTAACCCAGACTGTCTTCCCTAGCATATTCTTCATGTGCACTACAGGGACTTTATCCCCTTCTACAGTACGTGGAAGTTTTGATTGGGCAGGGCCAGCCCGATTGGTAGATCCCCTGGTGTTAACTAGCCAGGTAGCTTTTGCTAAATGTGCATCCCAATGTTTTAAAGTCCCCCCACCCATTGCTCTCAGTGTAGTTTTTAACAGTCCATTCTATCGTTCTATCTTCCCAGAGGCTGGTGCGTGATAGGGGATGTGATATACCCACTCGATACCATGCTCTTTGGCCCAGGTGTCTATGAGGCTGTTTCAGAAATGAGTCCCGTTGTCCGACTCAATTCTCTCTGGGGTACCATGTCGCCACAGGACTTGCTTTTCAAGGCCCAGGATAGTGTTCCGGGCAGTGGCATGGGGCACAGGGTATGTTTCCAGCCACCCAGTGGCTGCTTCCACCATTGTGAGCACATAGCGCTTGCCTTGACGGGTTTGTGGCAGTGTGATATAATCAATCTGCCAGGCCTCCCCATGTTTGTATTTCAGCCATCGCCCTCCATACCAAAGAGGCTTCAAACGCTTGGCTTGCTTGATTGCAGCGCATGTCTCACATTCATGGATGACCTGTGCAATAGCGTCCATGGTCAAGTCCAGCACTCGATCACGAGCCCATCTATGTGTCGCATCTCTTTCTTGATGGCGTGGGGTGTCATGGGCCCACCGAGCTTTGACTAGTTCACCCTTATGTTGCCAGTCCAGATGCACCTGAGCCACTTCAATCCTAGCAGCCTGATCCACCTGCTGGTTGTTCTGATGTTCCTCTGTGGCCTGATTCTTTGGTACATGGGCATCTACATGGCGTACTTTCACAACCAGATTCTCTATCCGGGCAGCAATATCTTGCCATAGTTCAGCAGCCCAGATGGGTTTGCCTCTGTGCTGCCAGTTGCCCTGCTTCCACTGCTGTAACCACCCCCATAGAGCATTTGCCACCATCCATGAGTCAGTGTAGAGATAAAATACTTGCCATTTTTCTCGCTCAGCAATGTCCAAAGCCAGCTGAATGGCTTTCACCTCTGCAAACTGGCTCGGTTCACCTTGTCCTTCACTGGCTTCTGCAATTTGTCGTGTAGGACTCCACACAGCAGCCCTCCACTTTCAGTGCTTTCCCACAATCCGGCAGGACCCATCAGTGAACAGGGCATATTTCTTCTCTTTTTCTGGCAGTTTATTATATGGTGGGGCCTCTTCCGCACACGTCACCTCCTCTGGTGACATTCTGAAATCCTTGCCTTCTGGCCAGACCATGATCACTTCCAGAATTCCTGGGCGACTGGGGTTTCCCATTTGAGTTTGCTGTGTGATCAGTGCAATCCACTTACTCCATGTAGCATCAGTTGCATGATGTGTGGTGGGGACCCTTTCTTTGAACATCCAACCTAGCACCAGCAGTCGAGGTGCTAAGAGGAGCTGTGCTTCTGTGCCAACCACTTCCGAAGCAGCTCGAACCCCTTCATATGCTGCCAATATCTCTTTTTCTGTTGGAGTGTAGCGGGCTTCAGATCCTCTGTATCCCCACTCCAAAACCCTAGGGGTCAACCTCGGGTCTCCCCTGGTGCTTTCTGCCGGAGGCTCCAGGTAGGGCCGTTCTCCCCGGCTGTGGTGTAGAGCACATTTTTAAATTCTTGTCCTGCCCAGACTGGCCCCAGGGCCACTGCATGGACTATTTCCTGTTTGATTTGTTCAAAAGCTTGTCGTTGCTCAGGACCCCATTTAAAATAATTCTTCTTCCGGGTTACTTGATACAGAGGTCTTACAATTTGACTGTAATCTGGGATATGCATTCTCCAAAAACCCACAATGCCTAAGAAAGCTTGTGTTTCCTTTTTACTAGTTGGTGGAGACATAGCTGCTATTTTGTTGGTCACATCCATTGGAATCTGACGGTGTCCATCTTGCCATTTTATTCCTAAAAACTGGATCTCCTGCGCAGGTCCCTTGACCTTACTTCGTTTTATGGCAAAACCAGCTTTCAGAAGGATTTGGACTATTTTACTCCCTTTCTCAAAAACTTCTTCTGCTGCGTTTCCCCATACTATGATGTCATCAGTGTATTGCAGATGTTCTGGAGCTTCACCCTGTTCCAGTGCAGTCTGGACCAGTCCATGGCAAATGGTGGGGCTGTGTTTCCACCCCTGGGGCAGTCGATTCCAGGTGTATTGGACACTCCTCCAAGAGAAAGAAAACCATGGCCTGCACTCTGTTGGCAAAGGCATTGAGAAGAATGCATTCGCTATATCAATCATGGCATACCACTTGGCTGCCTTGGACTCCAGTTCATACTGCAGTTCTAGCATGTCCAGCACAGCAGTGCTCAGCGGTGGCGTGACTTCGTTCAGGCCATGATAGTCTACAGTTAGCCTCCACTCTCCATTAGATTTTCACACCAGCCATATGGGACTGTTAAAGGGTGAGCGAGTCTTGCTGATCACTCCTTGAATCTCTAGTTGACAAATCAGCTTATGGATGGGAATCAGAGAGTCTCAGTTAGTGCAATATTGCCACCGATGCACCGTTGTGGTAGCAATTAGCACCTGTTGTTCTTCCACCCTCAACAACCCCACAACAGAAGAATCCTCCAAGAGACCAGGCAAGGTACACAACTGTTTAACTTCCTCCATCTCCAAGGCAGCTATGCCAAAGGCCCAACAGTACCCTTTTGGGTCCTTAAAATTCCCTCTCCTGAGGTAATCTATACCAAGGATGCATGGAGCCTCTGGGCCAGTCACAATGGGATGTTTTTGCCACTCATTCCCAGTTAGGCTCACTTCCGCCTCCAGTACAGTCAACTCTTGGGATCCCCCTGTCACCTCAGAAATACAAATGGGTTCTGCCCCTCTATAGCTTGATGGTATTAGAGTGCACTGTGCGCCCGTGTCCACTAGAGCCTTATACTCCTGTGGGTCAGATGTGCCAGGCCATTGAAGTTCCTTCAAGAGGATCAGAAGCAAGATCAGGCCTTCTGCTCTGTTTGGGGAACTGCCCATTGGAAACCGGGGCGGCACTTTTCCTGGAGGGATCCCCTTTTGTGGTTGTCCTTCCTGTACCCATGTCCGCAGGATCGAAGTAGGTTGTCCATCCCACTTCCTCATGTCCTCTCCGTGGTCCCGCAGGTAGAACTACAGGGTGCCTCGTGGTGTGTACCCTCTGTACTCTCGCTCTTGAGTGGGGAAATGCCTGCTCCTAATAGCTGAGATGCTGGCCCGTACAGGTGGGGAGTAGGATATATTCTCTTCAAGTTGCTGGACCTTCCGCAAGTTTCTCCACAGCTGAGACAAGGGGGGAAGAGAGACTTTCTTCATATCACCAGAGCCGGCCAGCCACCTCATCCACCGTTGGTCCCTCTTTGCCTTTCCATTCCATTACTGCCAGTGAGTTGGCATCTGATGATGGTGTGCTCCATACAAACTTCCGCCACATGGGCCTCGTGCATTGCACCTCATCAGGGTCTGTGGGTAAGTTTGCATTGTCCAACTCATAGTAAATCATCTCCCACGTGGCTAATTCTCTCAGGTACTGGATATCTCTTTTCATGGTAGTCCACTTGCTTGGTTAACATACAACATCATCACTGAAGGGGTACCTTTCCCTCACGCCTGACAGGAGTCATTTCCAGACGCTGAAGGCTTGGGTCTTCTTCCCAGTCGCCTTGTCAATGCCACCTTCCCTAGACAGGGATCGCAGCTGCCTGGCCTCCCTACCCCCTAATTCCAGGCTACTGGCCCTGTTATCCCAACACCGAAGCAGCCAGGTGACTATGTGCTTGCCTGAGAGGCAGCTAAAATCTTTTCGCATATCCCGCAGCTCACTCAAGGATAGGGATTGGGTGATTATCTCTGTTTCTGCCTCTTCCTTCTGCTCTTGTGATGACCCTGGTTCATCATCATCTCTTACTAAGCGAACGGATTTCTTCGTGTACTTCTTCTTCTGTATGGGGGCAACTGATACTGGTATGGGTTTGTTCCCTGGTTCAGTGGCAGTGGCTGCCACGGGGGCTGGAGTAGCTGCAGTGGCTGCCGCAGGAGTTGGAGTAGCCGAGTGGCTGCCGCAGGGGTTGCAGTAGCCACAGTGGCTGCCACAGGGGTTGCAGTAGCTGCAGTGCCTGTCACAGGGGTTGCAGTAGCCGCAGTGTCTGCTGGTCTGGTTTCCATCTCTTCCCCTTGAGGGTGCTGCATAACACTGAGCAGTGCCTGGTAGATACTGGCCAGGGCCCAGCACAGCGCAGTGAGTTGTGCCTCTCTAGAATAGCCACAGCATTTTCCCTTCAAATATTCTACCACTTTATGAGGGTCCTGGAATTGTTCAGGGGTGAAGTCCCAGACCACTGGAGGTGAGTAGTTCTCTAGGTACCTGCCCATGTTCTCCCACATGCCGTGCCACCCCTGACTATCCAGCCTCAGAGCAGATCTCTGGGTGGTAGTCTTAAATAGTCGTTTAACCCTAAACAAGACCTGGAACATATTCAGGAGACATAACACTAGGAACATGCTGGTTTGAGCATCCTAAGGATATTCAAAATTCTCAAAAACTGTCATACCTGACCCGAAGGAGAAAAGGGAGGCAAACGAGCTGGGGAAAGTGTCCTCCCCCTGTTTCCCCTACAGATTGTGTGTAATTATTAAGAATTCTGAGAGACAGTGCCCAAGGTACGGACAGGACAACAATACCATATAAACGCCCCAAAGTAACTGTCTAACAAGTGATGTTATCATCTCATAAGCCGATATTGCACAGGACAGCATCCTGTGGGGATAATCCTCATCCCTCTCCCAGAAGTAACAAAAATCATCGCAGGGAGTACATAAGGCACATAGGAATTCACATAACACAGCCATGAGAACAAACCAAGCAACATGATGACCAGCAACCATTTAAGTAATAAAATAAATGCATACAACAAATTCATTTTTCCAAGCTCTAGTTGGATTCTGTCGTTATCTCAACCCTTCGAGCCCCACGTTGGGTGCCAAAATGGACTGTCGTGGTTTAGCCTCAGACGGCAACAAAGAACCACGTGCTGCTTACTTGGGCCTTCCCAATATGGGAAGAATCGGAAGAAAAAAAGGCAAAACTCTTGGGTTGAGACAAAGGCAGTTTAACAGAACAGCAAAGTGAACAAGAAAAAACAACAATAACATGGACAGAGGAATATACAAACACGATTACGGAACTGCCGCCCACTGACCGGACCTGGGAAGCCCCAGCCCACTCCAAGCGGCAGCTCAGGGTGAGCATGGCTCATATGGCATGGAATACCAGGAAGAATTAACCCTATCCCTACCGGAACCAGGATACTGTGTAAACAGAAGATTATCATCAGGAATTTTGGCCAATAATGTCAAATTTGCAAGCAAAATTGAATCAAAGATTTTCTCTGTGAAAAGTTCCTTTTAGAAAATGGTTCTTATCCAAAATGTTTTCCATTATTACAAGTTAGGCAGGCTTTTCCAGGTATTTATTTTATGACTCTGAGGTGCCACGTAGCTCATGGAGAGTCAGTAGAATGCAAGGGGGTGCAAAGCACATAACCTGGGCTTATTCAGATACCTTCGGAGTAGAGTAGGAAGGCAATATTTCCCAGACTCCAGGTTGTATGTATGTAAGCCTGTATGCTGTTCATGCTTTCTCCTAGATCTTGAGGTGAAAATCGTAAATTCAAAATTTTTTGAAAGTAACAAATTCTCCAACTGTGTGAGAAGTAAGGAAAGTGATTCCCTGGTGCTCTGACCTCCGTATTTTGCCATTCTTATAATTATTCTGTCTCTGCCAACATTCATGAAGTTAGCAGCAGGCCAGCTTTGTCTAGAAGGGACCATCACAGGACAGCAAAAAATGTTAAAGGTAATACAATGAGAACTTCTCTTCAAAACACAACACTTAAATTACAATACTGTATCTTTGAACCTTCTATATTAAACATTTGCTATCGTTCAAAAATAAAGAAGGCAGAAGTAGCATCTATTATAGTCACAGAATCACAGAATCACAGAATGGTAGGGTTGGAAGGGACCTCTGGAGATCATCTAGTCCAACCCCCCTACCAGAGCAGGGTCACCTAGAGCAAGTTGCAAAGGAACACGTACAGCTGGGTTTTGAATGTCTCCAGAGTTGGAGACTCCACCACCTCCCTGGGCAGCCTGTTCCAGTGCTCTGACACCCTCAAAGTAAAGAAGTTCCTTCTCATGTTTAGGTGGAACTTCCTATGCTCAAGTTTGTGCCCATTACCTCTTGTCCTGTCCCCGGGCACCACTGAAAACAGCCTGGCCCCATCCTCCTGACACCCACCCTTGAAGTATTTATAAGCGTTGATAAGATCCCCCCTCAGCCGTCTTTTTTCCAGACTGAAGAGACCCAAATCCCTCAGCCTTTCTTCATAAGAGAGGTGTTCCAGTCCCCTGATCATCTTCCTAGCCCTTTGCTGCACCGTCTCCAGCAGTTCCCTGTCCTTCTTGAGCCGGGGAGCCCAGAACTGGACACAGTACTCCAGGTATGGCCTCACCAAGGCAGAGTAGAGGGGGAGGATGATCTCCCTCAACCTGCTGGCCACACTCTTCTTGATGCACCCCAGGATGCCATTGGCCTTCTTGGTCACAGGGGCACATTACTGGCTCATGGTCACCCTGTTGTCCAGCAGGACTCCCAGGTCTCTTTCAGCCGAGCTGCTCTCCAGCAGGTCAGCCCCCAACCTGTACTGGTGCAGGGGGTTATTCCTCCCCAGGTGCAGCACCCTACACTTGCCCTTATTGAATTTCATAAGGTTTCTCTCTGCCCAGCTCTCCAGCCTGTCCAGGTCTCTCTGTATGGTGGCACAGTCTTCCGGTGTGTCAGCCACCCCCCCCAGCTTTGTGTCATCGGCAAACTTGCTGAGGGTGCACTCTGTCCCCTCATCCATGTCATTGATGAATATATTGAACAGGAATGGACCCAGTACTGAGCCGTGGGGAACACCACTCGTCACTGACCTCCAACTAGACTCTGTGCCCCTAACAATGACTCTCTGAGCTCTGTCTTTCAACCAGTTTTCTATCCACCCCACTGTGCATTCATCTAACCCACACTTCCTAAGCTTCCCTATGAGGATGCTGTGGGACACCATTAAAATGTAACTGTATAATAAAGTATGTAACATAACAAGAAGAGGATTGAAAACTATGTAGAAAAAAAAGTAGCATTTTTTTCGTAAAGGATTTTTTTGCTTTCTCTTGCTGTATATTTTGATTGTAACTTCTCATAGTTATTAAGTGGTGTGGTAAAACAGGACAGGTAATTTTAAGAGTTAAAAGGTTATCAGAATTGCTAACATTTAGGTACAAGTATTTAACACTAAACAAACAAATGCATATAATTAATTTTACAGCCTGGGTGATGCTTCCAGAAAATCATTGCAAAGAGACTGAATATCTGAGGAAGAATTACCATGTCAGTCTTGAAGGTTATCTGGAATAACAATTTTATTGGCATCCATAATATTTTCACAAGAACGAAAGAGTGAACTCCATGCACTTTCTGTGCATTGCATGAACATATTCCTACATAGATTGTGGCAAATTGGTTTACTTACTTTTTTAAGTAGAAGTCATAATTAATATAGACAAGAATAATGTCTCTCTGATGATGGTTTCTGTCATATCTATCTGGAAAAGAAAGGAAAGAATTTATCTGCTAAAGGTAGTAACACATTTAAACTCATCTTTATTTGCAATGACAGGTTACTACCATGTAGAGAGAAGTATGAATATTTATACAGTAATTCTATTTTATCCCCAGATGTTACCAAAGGATATGGGCTGTCCTACGCTAGCCCTTGATATATGGTCCGTGAACACAACACAGGCGTTACCAGTTGGAGGCCAGCTCAAGATGCTTTGGGATACATTTCAGAGCTGTTTGGGGAGATCTAAGTGTTTAAAAAGCATTGGTTCTCCTTTCCTCTGATGGCTTTCTGGGGAAGATATTAGACCAGGGTAGATACAAGTTCAAATTATGAATTCAGAGGCAAGCCATTTATTTGTGTAGCATTACAGTGCTACTTCTTCTCTCATATATTGATAGAAAGCCTCTGTTTCATTAGAAATATATACAATAGCACACTTTAATTCTTTGAAGGGACCAGATGCTTTAATAATTTCTGTCAGTGCAAGCAATTTGTGTTGCTCTATATCATTTGGCTCAAAGCCTGTGCTTTTGTTGTGTTTTGTTGTCAACCCATTTACAGATTTTGCTTTTTGGAAAGAAAGAGTTATGAAGGATTGGTTCTCCGAGTACTCAAGGAAAGAGAAAAGTGAATACATAATGGTGTCTGGAAGACAAAAAGGAAAAGTTTACTAAGGCAGAAGTCAACATGATCATCCTTTCCTTATACCCACTCACTGTTGTTACTAAGAAAAGAGAGGTGAAGTTAATTCAGTATCCTTATTGACATACATGTCTGTCTGCTTTTGGTAAGGAAACATCAAAAAAGTAACTGAGGATATAAGTAATTAGAGGATGTTGGCTGAACTTCTGAAACTGAGGTGTATGACATAAAGGAAGGGAAAGGAAGTAGCCATGCAAAAACAAAACAGAAAAGCAAAGCGACAGACACTAAAGAGAGGTCTATCATATCACTTTCTCTCCGGCATTATACAAGGCAATGAAGGTGGAGAAAAGCAAGTAAAAAAATTCTCAGTCCTCTCCCCTCAAAAACCATTACCAAAGCAAAAAAAAAAACCAAACCATCAAAACCCATAGAAAAATTATGTGGAATTAAGAGACCTAACTAAAAGTTGGAGTCCTTGTTCTTTCCTGTAATGACATCCAGACCATGGCTTGAAAAATGAGTGATAACCTTTTATAATCTGTATCCTTACTGATGTGAATGCTGCTGTTGTTCTGAGTTTACACCTAGCCTGGAAAATCAATTAAAAACATCTGGTCTGTAATTTCCAATTTGTAACGGGGAGCTCCTAATGTTATTAGAAGGGATTTCCTTCTCCTCCCCTTCATGTCTGAACATTTTATTGTCTGCAGCATGGGGTCTCTTCTCACTCTGATCTGTGCACACAGCTCCAATTAATGTTAATAGCAATTCCCAGGGTGAAGCGGAAGAAAATATACCACATAAGTTTAATTTCTACAACCTCAGATCTATCTACTGAGTTGATGGACTCTAGCCATTGCCACAGTATTTAAGACATAGATTTCAAATGCTGAAATACGTTGACATCTTTGATTTGAGGGTTATCTTTTTTTTTATAGTAGATGCTATTAGTTTCACTCAGATTTTATTTTTTAACTGCCTTTCTAATTCCTCAAGGCTATTTAAAAGCTTTTCTCAAACTTGGCTGGCAATCCAGACAACTGTAAATTCTCAATATGACCTATCCCTTTTTGTTGCTGTGGGCTGGGAAGATCAAACTCAAAGGCTGGGAGGCAGTGGGTAACGAAGTATTAAGGCGTGACACTTCTTGCTTAATGTGAATTTTTCTCGTGTGTGAGGGAAGGAGGGAATTAAGAGACAAAAGCCTTTTGAAACTGTAAATGCATAAGCATTTGATAGAAAATAAATTTTGATTGAAAACCGGCCACTGACTTTGTTACTAAGTCATTTAGAAATTATGCCTCTGACAAGATGGAAACCTGAAACGCTTTCTTAAATTTCTTAATATTATGCCTCTTTAATTTCTACCTTTTATGTAAGAGACTCAAAAATCCAAAAACTCCACAAACACTCATGCTCAATTTTGCCTATCCTCGAACAGAAGCAATGCTGAGTAAACAGGCAGAAAAATTTGATGCAGATGCACAGGTTCCTAGAGTAAAAATAAAGGAGATAAATAATGGAAGAAAGAAGGAAGAGGATTAATTACGTGAGTTGTTTGTCCAGTTTTTGTGCTACTAATCCTATCATCCTTTCTCCAAAATGGATTGTCTATACAATGAGTCTTTGCAATGCTGACATACAACATGGCCTAGGCATATAAATAAGAGATAATTTTATGCTAATTTTATACTGATAGACTTATTCCTGATGCAGTTCCTGCATCAACAACATAGACAGCAGGAGAAAGAAAATTGCAGCTATTTGGTAAAACACTGTAGTGAAAACAGAAAATGGTTTATTCTGTCTTGCATTCCTTTAGTCTTTGACTGGCTAGGTTTCTATTTTGTTTAAGGGAAAGATAGAATTATGGTTAATTGGCAATATTAATGAGCAATTAAAAATAATATTGCTCAGGAGAGTTACAGGCATTTAAACGTTTTACAGATTTTGATTCCTTCATGTTGTTTCCTTTTTTTTCCTCCCTAGAAAGGCAAGCTCTGTGTGTTTACCTAGAATAATATGTAATGTACCAATCTTTCTTTACCAAATTAGACAAATAGCAATTGTTGCAAAATTTGTAATTCTACTGAGGTATAAAATTACTGCATTATTAAAACTTTTGGGTCTCTCATCAATATTGCTAGTAGGCATATGACCAGTGGGACCTTAAGTATCTGAGCTTCCACACTGATTATTTTGTTGCTTAAAGGTAACAATGTTAGTCCACAAATAAGCAAACTCAGCTAATGGAATGAGCTAAACAACGACAACTTTGGATAAAACAGCAGAGTGCACAAGGTTCTGTTATTTGTTCACTAAAGATTAGTCTATTGACTAGTTTTACATTTAACATCTATCTTTATGAGTTACATCAAGACTTGCAACATTATTGAAAAAGCAAAGTATATTAGTTTTACTGTTTAGTTTTAGCAGGGAAAATTATTTATCTCTTAATCTTTCTTCAAACACTGAAATGTTTTTTTAGAGAATATCATCAAACTGTAATGAACTTCTGACTGAAAGACTAACTTTGGACTGTTGCTACAATACTCACCATATCCTCCAGTAGAAATTCTTAATTTACTTCTCTTTACTTTATATGGATAATATTTTTTTTTCCCTTTGAAAATAGAGCTATCCAAATAAACGTGAGCTGGAATTCAGCTGGTTTTTTAGCTTGTAACTTGGGAGACATCAGTGAAATGATGCGGGACAACTTTCTTAACATTCTTCAATTGCTAAAGATGATCTGATATTTTGGGCATTTCATGCTTCATTTCCTGTAGAAAAAAAATATAATTTCTGAAATTTATCTGAAGGCTTTCCTTGCAGTATAGTATAAGTCATATTTGTACTTGGACTTGTTAGAGATTCTCAGTTAATTATTTTTCTATATTGTATGTCTTTTTTATATCACACTGTGTTTATGAGAACCTAACATCAATCTGGAAATAAATCTTTATCTGAACCTATATGGAACTGATCCATTGTCTGTTGAAGTTAATGAGAGTAGACGTAATCCATAAGCAGTACCACTCCTCCCAGTCTTGTATCATCAGTAAACATTTTTAAGGTTACACTGCACCTCATCATCCAGATCATTATTAAAGGTATTGAATATGATTGGACCCAATATTTACCCCTGAGGTGCACTGCTAGTTACTGCCCTGTATTTTGTTGTTGTCTGAGCCTGATCATTCAGCTAGTTTTCAACCCATCTCACCATTTGCTCATCCAGCCCATACTGTGTCATCTTCTCAATGACAATGTTATAGGAGAAGGCCTCAGAAGCCTTACTAAAGTCAAGGTAGACAATATCTACTTCCCTTCCCTCGTTTACCAAGCTTGTCATTTCATTGTAGAAGGCTATCAGGTTTGGGAAAGACGACTTTCCCTTGGTCAATTCATGCTTACTACTCCTGTTCACCTTTTTGTTGTTCTCATGCCTGGAAATATTTTCCAGAATTAGTTGTTTCATCACCTTCCTAGGAATAGAGGTGAGGCCTAAAGGGCCTGTAGTACCTTGCATCCTCCTTCCTGCTCTACCCCGAATTTGAAATTAGGTATATTTGCTTTTCTTTAGTTCTCAGGCACCTCTCCCAATTGCCATAATTGTTCAAAAATTAGAGTGGCCTTGCAGTGATGTCAGCCAGCTCATGGTTGCATCCCTTAGGGCCCATGGATTTACAAATGTCCAGTTTGCTTAAGTATTCCCTAAGACCACTCTTTTCCACCAAGTGTAAGTCAGCCTTGCTCCAGGCTTTTCACCTGGTCTCTGCGGTCTGGTAAAGACTGGTGTTCAGTATCTCAGCCTTTTTTTAATCTGGTGTTTTGTTCAGATTATATGATGCAATAAAATGAATTGAAGTTTCTCATCTATGATGACTACAATCTGTTGTAATTCAATATACATATTATACAAATTAAATTTAAAATGGTTTTGGATTGACACATTTTTTAAAGAAGAAAGAAGTATGAAGAACTTTTTTTTTTTTTTTTGAAAGAGAGGGAAAAAATGGTCTCTGGTACCCTTACTTTCAAGCTTTCTTGATAGTTTCAGAGGATTTTATTGACATAAGTCTTAGCAAAATTGAACTCCTCCTTTCCTGTTTCCGGTACTGCTAGTGTAAGCAATTTACACCTTTATAACCTGAAAGTCATAAGATATTTCTCACAGTTTAAGTCTCAGCTTCAGATGGCAATCCTGGTTTTGTGAATAACAGTTTAAACTGATGAGCTCTGTAATTTGGGAGTCTTTCATTTGAAGATAAATAACCTCCAGCTAAAGCAAAAGGCATGTGACCTTTGTGCTTTAAAATAACATGGAAAATTTAATATTTCATGGTCTTTAAGATTTAAATTTATTAACATGTTAAAATAATAATAAAAAAATTCCACAACAGGGGTATGGAAATAACATAGTAGTTGTGCTACAAAATGTGTCAGTTAAGCAATTTAATCAGATAGCTATGCCAGGCTTCACCAGCATTTTTCAACTTCACTGAATTTTTCAACTACTTAAACTAAAGCACAAACTACAATTAATTTACAGCTTTCATTAATCAAAATGCAATTTAAGTTAGATAAGAAAATTGATAGAATTAAATCAATTGCAGAATGTAAAAATGCATAAAGAATAAGTATACTGGATCACATTAAGTCTATTTTTATCATACAGGGTTAAAGTTATGCTATCCTATGGTGAATGAAAAAATGGACATTATTATGAAACTTTGTGTTTCTAATGCAAATCTTTATAATTTTTTTTCAATTAAACTTTGTTTGTTAAATATCACAGTGTGTATTAGTGCACTTAAATAGTGCTATTTCAGTAGCAGATTTTTAAATTGCTTTCCAAAATAATTATTTCTCCAAATAATTGAGTCAGCAGTAGGAAATAAGCAGCACAATATTTCGAAATATACCTGCATTTCTAGATATTTCCGAAAATGTACATCAGTGTGCTTATGTGCTGTATTGAAAAGTGTCTTAAGTTCCTTAAGCACTTAAGACTTTGAAAAATCAATTCAGTTTCTAGTTCATAATTTATTAATTCAAGCTATTGGCTCCTGTCTTCTGAGAATCTCAAAACTAGTGTTTTAGACATGCAGGAGTTTTTTAAGCACTTGTGCCTAAATGCAAGTAGACCTGTGCTAAACTTAATACTCCAGCTACAGAATTCTTAACCATACTTTGTCTCAAAATTACTGCCTGTAATATAAGCAAAATAAACTTTACTATGTTTAAGTCATTTATATACTTTTTAATGCAAACACAGCCTTCTCTGAGTCAGATTTTATTTTCTTCTTTTTTCTTATTTTCTAATCTTTTGGCAAACAATTGATAGAATGAATTTAATTGCAGAATGTAAAAATGCATGAAGGATAAGTATACTAGATCACATTAAGCCCATTTTTATCATACAGGGTTAAAGTGACGCTACCCTATTCTGAGGGGAAAAAAATGGACATCAATGAGAAACTGTGTGTTTTTAATGCAAACCTTTATCAGTTACCAATGGTATCAGATTAGTTATACAAAATCTAAATCTAGTTTAGTAATAATGAGCATTTGATGCTTGATGTCACTGTTGTAAGAATCTGAGGAATGTCAAAGGCCCAAGTGAACTGTATGAAAGGTCCATGCTTAACCAAATTATGACATTTGCTGTGTCCTTCTCTCCAGGAAAAGCTGATGATAACTGTTGCTGTGCTGACTAGCAGCTAAAAGTTAAGAACAAATCCTTGATTTCTTCTCTTTCCATAAAACTGAATTATGAAAAATACTTTAGAGCGCAATAGGTTTATCTTTAATAAAATTTTCATTAAGTTCAGCTGAGTTCTTAGAGCTCTTTTCTAATTTTTGAGGACTGATTACTTAGAACATTTAATTAACTCATATTTAGTGCAGCAAAGTGCACCCTGTATTAGTACAGATGGATTTGTTGAGAGAAGCCTATACAGCATCTGTCCGATGCTGCACCAATGCATGGTTCCCAGCATTTAAAGGGACATAAAACTTACTATCTATATTCCTCTTTTTATTCTGTCTTGTTAAAGCATCTGTTTTGTTAGGCATTTGTTATTGGGCCTTTCTTGCTGAGATCCAGAGAGAACCCTGCACCACTTTTCTCTCTCACTCACCTAACCCTGTCCCCCAAAGTGCAGAACAGATATCAAATATGATAACATCATATAATGCGCTGTAATTTCCTACAATTATAAGCTGAATTGAACAAAAACATAATATAATAAATTTATTTTTAATAAATTACTTTGAAGTCATTAATAAATTCTTATCAGAGCATAAACATTTCTATTGTGTAGTTCTGGTTACTTGCTATTTTGTTTAAAGGCAATGTAAAATAAGTCATTTTAGGTTAAATTATGTGTATGCTTTTGAAAGTTATACAAGCTTTACAGTTTCCATATCTTTGAATTTACATTTTGCTTTTCTCGTGAATTCCCATGAGATCTGTTTCATTGACCTTGCAACTATAAAAGTTATGTAAGATGCAGTATTACCGCCCAAAGTTTGATGTCTATAAAAAGGACATTATTGAAATCTAAGCTATATGCCTACTAAAAATTAGATTTCCCATAAATAGAATAAATTAATTTCTCAAGCTTAGTATATATTTTGCATTAAAAATTAATATCAGTACGCTGAAATAGTAATAGTAGTGTCCAAAGTGGGAGTGGACTTTTAATATAAGATCACTGATAAAACTTCAGATAACCCATGGATCAACTTTTCTCTTTCATCTTTGAATAATATGCAAAAAAATGCCAAAATATTTCTAATATTTTTTCCTTACCAATTTCAGGAGGGTTTTTTGTCTGCCTGATATATTCTTTTTGCACTAGTAGGTGTATCATATCACAAAAAGCATGCACAATTGTAACGAACATGAACTGCTTTGAATTTGGGATATCTTGGGACCTTCCGTTTTATGCATTTCGGTTAACAGTAGACTACCAATCAGTTCTTTATTTCAGAATGAGGGACATGGAATAATACTCGCAATTTGTATGACTGAATCTTAAACTTTCATATGGTGCATCAGAGTGAGGCCTGAATCCAGAAGGGTTTTATTGGTTTGTAAGCAGAGTCCCAAACCCCAGCAGACAAAAAAAATGCAGTGCAAACGGTAGATAAAGCCAGCAAATAAAAGTGAATAGGGAGAAGTGATCTTTCACAGGATTCACTCAGAAGTTTCCTTTGTTTTCATTCTAGTGTTGATAGTGACTCCTTTTGTGAATTGAAACCCTTTACTTCATTTTTGCCAGTGGTAAAATGACTGTGATGATAATGGAATATCTGCCTATATTAGTTATTTAAGCATTCATTATTCACACCGAAATAAACACATTAAAGGATATGACATTATGTAAAACCTGTGCTAAATATTTTGTTGTTTATTTTATTTTATTGCTTGCTTATGCTTTTAATTTTATTATTTTTCTCCTCATTGCCAGTTCAGCCATCCTTCTTTCTAATCTCACATGTCCTTGGATGGAACATATATTTGCTGCTATGATTGTCCTAGAAACTTGACAAGCCAAATTAGCATGCTTTGACTCATGAGCAAAATATATAAAACACTTCCTGATGGACATATTTTCTTTGTGCTGCTCATCTTAAAGCGACCTAGTTCCCGACACACTAGTTGAAGTGCTTGAAGGTCTGATAACTCTGTTTCTGTACTGCATACAAAGGTATCAGAGAAGTTCAAGGTATTGGACCAAGGAGAATGGCTTGATTCTTCAGTAATATTTTCACTTCTGGGTGAATTTATGAGCAGTAAGGCAAAATCATAACCCTGTAGACATGATAAGCAAGCCATAAGTGCAAATATGGTGTGAGGCTTGAGTGCATACTTCAGGTTGAAGGCTGTGAAGAAAGAAAAAAAAAAGATGGCTAAAACTGAACCTATTTTAGTACTCTTCATGGGGCAAGCCTGCAGTTGCCAAAGTATTTGACCAAGCTAATTTGTGTATTAGGTGGCCAAAACTGATGGTGGCTTGCCACACCTGTCATATTGGATCAGACCAAAAGAATAATAGGTGAAAATCTGCAAAGGAGTCCTGCATTGAAATGCTTTTTCTTTCTTTTTTTTTTTTTTTTTTTACATTTTAAGTGTGTACATGCCAGAACTACTGTTTTTGTATGTTCCAGTTTGGCCTAGAGTAACTGCTCTCTTAAGCACATAGGGCAGGGCTATTACACGACATGGATGATAATGCCCCTTGTAAAGGAAATTCAAAGAATAATTGTCCTCCTTGAGATATATTCTATCTTTGTGCTTCTTTGGGAAAGGAATTCCTAGATACATCCCTAGAAATTTTGCACATTGCATATAATTAATAATTTTTTTTTTTCCCCAACTTTTTCTGTGAGTGTAGCTATCTTTACATAATTCTATATTGCCCTTCTGTGCTTTCCAGAGCGAGGAGCTGTCAATCATTTCCCAATAGAGGGATGAGAAGCAAGATGGGAACATGAAATTTGTTTTTGCTAGTGACCTGAACCAGGATTTGAATGAGCCCAAATGCCCAAAGCTGAAAAAGAAATGAGTCTAACTCATTGTACAAACCTTCTCAAGTGCCACACTGAGTACAAGAATTATTTAGTTTTGTGTATTTGACCAGATAATATTAAAGCATCTGCTTAAATTACAGAAGGCCAAAGGATTAAAAAGGAAGGCTTTGAAATGCTGTCCTTAGCTTATAACAAAGCTTCTGAGAGAATATGTTTGGTGTCCCAAAAGTCTATATAAGCAGAGATATATGCTGGTGTTTGAGTTAAAAAGAGGAGGCATCATAACAGCTTCTTCATTTTGGTTAACAATATGTGATACATATTCATTTTCTTGTGTCTTCTGGAATTCTTCAACCACAAGATTTACAGTCAGCAAGCATTTAGAGCTAAACAGAACAAAGGACAGGGTGAAGGCCTGAAAGTGTGCGTTAGAGCATGTTGATTTTGAATTAGACTTCACAAGTGAGAATTTTAGATGGGATTTTCTTTAATGCAACTATTGATTTAATATTTCCCCTTTTCTGGCACAAACACGTTTTTGGGTATATCATTTCAAGAATGGCATTTAGCCAATGTATTTCACAGTTTCAAATGTAATTAGTTGTTATTACATGTAAACCTGACCTAGAGATAGGTGCTGTATGTGTAAAGAAAGTTTTGTGTATCTAAAGAGAATATTTAATCAGAGTTTTGTTGGTTTTTTTTAAAATCGCTTTTAGGTATACATTTTTAAAAGTTACAGCTCACCTGATATTTTTTCTCGTCTTTAATTAAACAAAGCCTATTAGATATACCATAGCATAACTTCTTGCTTGCCCCACGCAGTTACTGAAATAAGACTCATTATTTATGTTAGAATGAGTACAAACAAGCATATGGAAATAGCAGTCCTCAAATATTAAGTCATTTTTCCCCCTCAAGGACTGGAGATCATATTTTCTGTTACTGTATGAAATAAGAATTTATGAAGGAAACACTGATGGCAACCCCAAATTATTTTTTTTTGTCCTTTACTTTTATTTTTGGGAAAACAGTGTTGATATCTTACTAAATTTCTTTTATTTTTAAATCCTGAAATAAAGCATTCAGTAATAATAGAAAAACACTTCAAGATGATTAGTGAATTGAGCAATACTTTAGCAGTGCCATCTAGTGTACATAACTACAAAACAAGATATTAGATTTTTTCTATCCTGCCTTTCTACTGAATTCACAAGGCATTACAGCAAGTGAAGTTCTAAATGCTTGTCTTTGATATCAATGTCTCTTCAGCAAATATTTCTTCCTCAGCTAAACATTTTATCAAGAGTTTTCAAAACAGTCTTGTGGAAACTTATCAGAAAAGGGTTTGGGAGGCTTATGTTTCATTTGAAATTTCAGTAATAACTTTATTGTATTACAAAGAGAACAGTAGAGATAAATAGCTTTATTATTCACATCTGCGGGTATGTCTTAGTAATCTGAGTCATGCAATCACTCACACTTTGTAAGGAGGATAAAGAAAGTTACTAAAAGTATGAGAATGGCAATCTAACTTCATAAAAATGTCTGACTTGAAAAGCAGACAAGATAGTATATTTCATGTCCTAACAGTAGAACTGTAGGATACTTAAGTGGGGTATCATAGGGCTTTTTCACATTTGAGCGGCCTTACTATGAAGTTTATACTCACTGATTTTCAGCAAAGCTGGGCTACTCTTTTCCTTTCTCTCTTGGGAGAAACATGAGGAGTTTCTTTCGGATTACTGATCTTCTTAACACTAGAAATAAAAAAAAATAACTCAGCTTGTTTGTCGGGATCATAAGGAACAAAGAGTAATTGATTTCATAATTCTTGTACTCCATGTTATTAGGTTGGCCACTGACATTATGACTATTGAAGGAGCTATCTGGTCAAATTGTTCAAACCATTGCTCTTATTTCAGACTTTCTGTGAGAGAAAAAAGCATGGAAAAGATAATTGAAGTTGCCACTGTATTTTTCTTGAAATATTAATCCCCAAGCTGTCAAATTGTCGACTTTTCTGTAAAAAACAACAAAACCTGATTTGGGTGCAGGAGGAATAGAAAGTAAAAAGTGCACTGTTCATTGTCAGAATCCCTGTGCTCTGTGTTATGCAAAAGTTTCTATATGAGCAAAGATATGGAGACAATATTGCCATATTCTTTGTTGCTAACCTATGTCAATATATATAAAAGTCCATCCCAACAGATAAAATAGAAACAATTAATTCATTGATTTATTTTATCTCTTATTGGAGCTGAATATATATACGTATATGCACAGTTACATACATATATGTATATATGTGTACGTAAGTTTATAAGTAAATGTGTAAGTATATATCTGTATATGTTAGTATATGTATGTATATGTGTGAATGAGAAGTTGCTGGGAGGGGAGTCGTTAAGACCAGTTTCAGGCCAGTTTCAATACTTATCACTGCATACAAAAAACAATCATCCTCAAAGATTTTATTCTGAAGTAGCTGTGCGTCTATAGTGCCACAGATCCAATGCAACGAATCTCGCACCTGAGAGCCCTTCAACAAAGAGAGCAGGAACAGAACAGGTGGTTAACTTGGAAAAGTTTGGTCTCAGTCCCCATACAAGCAAACACTAGATCCCTTGTTTAAATAGGTGTGATCAGTTCATAGCAGTGAGCCTCAAAGCTACCTGGCGAGTAAATGCTTTCATAGAAACTAGACATTGTAGGTGTGGTTACAATAGTCAAGGAGGATAACTGAATCTAAGTCTGCCACGTACAAAATTGGTACATATCAAATAGCAAGCTAAAATGGAACTACCCCTACACTACTTACCAAATCTACTTTTAATAAACTTGTTTAGCCTATTTGATTTGAATATGCAAACACAGCTTCAGAGAAGCTGAAAATGCATGTTTGGAGGTGTGTTAATTGACCTTTTACTGAGAAAGAAAATGTTAGCCTTTTCCGCCTAATATACACTATGCCTACTTCTAAAGAATTGCATAAATAATAATTGTTTACCAAAAGCCTATGTACATTTAGAAGTCTCTACTAATCAAAGTGATTACTTAATTGGAATTTTTATTTCCTTTAGAGAATGGCAGTTAAAGCAAATTCCATTGTGCATGTAAAATGGAATTCAAGCTCATTTGGTTAAATGTCGAAACCCAATAACATTACACAATGCTAGCTTAATGAGCCTTTTAAAATTTCTGAAAAAAAAATAGCTAAGCAACTGAGCTTAGTAGTAAATTAGGTAATACTACATAAGACATTTTGTAATATTATTTATTTCTTCTATTAAAAGTTTTCTTACTTACTTAATAGGGTATTTTGTGGTACTACTGCCTGCAGAAGTAGTTTTTAGAAGTAATTCATTCTAGTTTTGCTCTGCTATGCAACCTTAATTTTAACTGCAGTTCATGGAGATGTTTAGCTTGAGACAAATTCCTGATGAAGAGCATTTAATGTCTGAAAAGTTCTGGAAGGAAAAGTGCCAGTGAATCTAATATTGCATAGTGTCTTCACAAAAATAATCAGATGATAATGAGAATAGTCTTTAAAAATTATTTTGTAAGTACCTGACTTTGACAATCCATGTAATCTTTTCCTGTAATGGTCAAGTATTGTCTTACCTTATTTTGATTTCTCTAACAATTACCGTGAATAGAATGATGAGACTAGATTTACCAAAACGTTTTGCATGTGCCAGGCTTCAAAATCTTGAAGTGTAACAAGAGCCTGTAACTTCTGGCTTTACAGTTACTATTGTTTTACTTTAGGTTTTAAAGAGAATCAGCGCTTCCCTCTCCTCCCTTCTGCTATGTCGTAGACATAGGGAATACATGTGTCCTTCAAACTTAAAACAGTGTTTTCTGTCATGGTGGCATACTGTTTGCAATGAGGTTCATAAATATCTTAATGATTCAGTGTCTACAAAATGAGGACTGATATAAGGTAACTGGAATAGCTATAAAACTTCTTAAATTTCTTTCTTCCTCTCTCACCTGGAGGTGTGATTGCAATGTAAAACAGATAAAAGTTTTTGAAGCTTCAGCAATGATGAATTCTTACTTCTCACTATCATTATCTTTTGACACCTTTTCTGACACTTGGAATGTTTGCCCGATAATTGAAAATGGACTGACGGGGGAAAAAAACCCATGTGCAGCCTTCACAGCTGGTGCAATTTGCCATTATGCCTTGTCGTCACCTGCCTACACTTAATTAATAAGCATCTGTTTCATTCTTGTATTTACACAAGATACAAAATAAAGTCCGTTTGTTTTTTTCTGTTTGTGACATGGTGCTTCCTCCCTCACTTCAAAAATTATTACTGTGAATATGAAAAATACAAATACATTGAAACGAAGAGCTCTGTTTGTTCAAGAAATAAAACACATGGTTTAACAGTTTAAATATGTAGACAGATCAGCCATGTTAACGTGGTCTGCTGTTGTGGAAGGTATTTTATGGTATTCTAGCAGATTAAAAAAAAAAAAAAAAAGTGCATGTTGCCTGAATGACTATTCTGATGTAATTCATAACATTTTACAAGCTAACTTATTTTTCTTCAGAAGCAAGGAACAGGAAGCATCCATATTTGGGGTTTTGGCTATTGAGGAGCATGAAATTTGACACCATGGATTTATGTTTAAGCTAATAGTTAAAAACTACTGAGGCTCTATTTATGCATATATCTGCTCTGTAGGTGTGTGGATACAAGCAAAGAATACTAATAACATAACATTTACTAAGGGAAATGTTCAGTAACCACTACCAGCCCCTGGTGATTATACAGACACTTGTGAGAAGCTCCATTTCTTTCTTATCAGTATTTTAAAGCTTTAGTGCATGGATGCCTGTTCCATACCATCTAGATTTCATCAGCACACATATGGTACTTTCCAGCACAAGTTCAATCTTGATAGCTCTGTCATTAGTTTAAATTTATCAGTGTTGCCAAAATCATGATGTTCAGTTACAAAAATATTGTACTGTATTTCTCATGGTGCACCCACCTCCCCTCCCCCCTGGAAGAAATTGAAGAATTTGTGATTTTAGGATTTCTGTAGTAATTGAGTAGGTTATTACCCTGGTATTAATCCATACTTAACTAATTAAAACTGCAAGTACAGCATATTAGCACTTCCAAAACTGTTTTTAATATTTTTGAAAGCTTGGCCTTTAGAAATCAGGGTGGGTTTTTTTGATAAAGTGTTTTATGGTTTGATTATTTTTGGTCTTGAAGCAATAATATCATGCCATATTCAGTTGTGGCTTTTTTTTCCTGAGATTTATGGAATCAAGTTTGAAGTAGCAATGGGTAGAATATTTGTTTTCAAAATGCCACAGAACTCCTCTATTTCCTGATCTTTCCTGTTTCATAAATGAATTAGCAGAACATAGTTTACTTCTGGTGTTATTGCTAGGAATTTCACATTAGTTCACTAGGTATCAAAAGCGATCCGTTATGACCATATTCTTAGGGAAAATGGGAATAATCATTTGCATGGTGTGCATAACAAGATAAGTAGTTGGGGAACAATGAGTTTGAACATAAAGAGCTCATTCTTACCTTACTTTAAAAAAAATTTAAGTTTGCATTTATGTTTTAAGTTTGGATATTGTGATGTATGGAGTGAAAGGAAGAGAAAAGAAGATAAGTGTGTTTTCTTTTCTCCTTTAATAAAATGTGGCATCTGTGCTGAAGAACTTTTGTCACATAAATGAGTTGTTGAGAAGTATATGGCTCCTAGGATGGAGAGCCAAATGTAACAATCTTCACTTTTATGTTTCCTAGTAAAATTCTTTTTCCAGGTCTGTTATTAATTTTGAAATAGCTGATGTATACAAGCTTCTTGCCAACTTCCATGAAATGAGTTGAGGATTTTTGGATTTAGCAGAATGCATTGCTGTTAAAAAAAAAAAAAAAAAAGCAGCCACATAAGCCTAAAATTAGTAAAAAAATAATCTGGCACTTCTGCAAGCACCATCTACTGCTTTCGCCATTCCATGACAGCAAGGACTATATCATTCACTTGCATTAATTGTTCTTGCTGCTGTGATAAGTGAACATTTTGGAAAAATTCATTTAGGTGCAAATAGGGTTTTTGCTCTGACTCACATGAGAAGATAGTAAAAGTGAATACAGATGTTAGCAATTCCCTAAAGTTTGCAACTGAGAGAGAGAGAGAGAGAAAAAGAAAATTAGGTGGTTTATTTGCATCCCCTCTGATACCTGGGCATGTTTTACAAAATATTCATGCTTCCAATATGTAACGTTCAATCCTGCTATCTACATACCCTAAGGAAACAATGCAGAAATCACATGGAAAGTTCAAAATTATCTATGGTGGGACAACTTAAGTACCAAATTAAGCACACAGACTGATGTTACCTGAGTACTAACCATCCAAAGTCTAAATGGGCACAAAAGTGCTGGGGGAAAAAATTAGGAGGAACAAGAAGTATACTTTTTCAGTTATTTTATTTTCATTTTCAGCACAGCCTGACATTGAGATAAAATATTTGTTGCTAAGGAAGAGAAAAAGAGTGTGAATTATGAAGCAGATAAGAGGCTACCAAATCAAAGAATCACAAATCAAAGAGCTGCCAAATAGCAAGCAGGTTCCCCTGGGAGCTAGAATTACAATCGAGTTCAGTTTATATAATCTTTGGGTACAGAAAGCTGTTGTGCTCGGGAAAAAGGTGAAGATTTAGCTAACAGATATTTTTCAGAAACGGTGGAAATTACTTTTATTTTTATGCTGATCACAATTTCCTTAGAAGTGAAGGGAATAAAATTGACAGGACTTTTTGCCCTTCTTAAGGCCTTTGAACAAGTATGGACGACTCCTTAGTAAGTTGAATATGTATAATACAAAAAATCCTGAAGTACCTGAGTGAATTGTCACTCAAATTAGTATCTTGATGTCTAAAAAGTTCCAGTTGCAGACATCTATTTCTTAACATGCAACAAAGTTACTATGTCTTAATAAATAACCTAGATATAAAATTAATTTATCCACAAGTCATGCTTACATTGCAACATAAGCATACTTTTTAAAAATGCTGTGGATTTTATTATATTTTTTATTTGGAGATAAGATGGCGTATTTAGTAAGCAAACTGTATCAGAGTTTTGAAATCATATTTGTTTGGTGCTTGAGTATTTTTTTCATTATTGTTATACAGTAGTGGTTTGTGGTATAACAGTTATGGCAAGTGTTCAGCTTTTAATGATTGAAAACCAGTCAGTTATTGAGATTTCAGAAGGTACTGCAGTCCACTAAAGATATCCAGAAACCTATTGGTCAAGACTACACTGACAACTAAGATAAAAAAGGCTCCTGCATGAATTCTCTGTCAGTTGTTCTGGACCACACGATCTGTAATTTTTAATGTAATCAAGTAGCTATCTTACATATTGAATTGTACTATGTCAATCAATTTTCTTCATCCAACATAGCTCAGGTCTCTCTGGATTGGTTGGTTTGTTTTTATTCTCTGCCTCTGGTTTCCGGTCACACTTCATTTATGTATCTTAGAAAAGACAATTACATTCCACATTAAGTTACATTCTACTACCACCTTGTCTTCCTTGGCACATTTGTGTCTCCTCCTTCTTAGAATTCTTTGCTATTTTTTTTTTCCAAATTTAAATAATTCCCTGGAGTTAGGAAAATCACCCACAAATCAGACTAACCAGCTTTATATTTTATTGCATCACTGTGCTGTCATGAGCAGGAAACATTACTCCAGAGGAAGTGGACTTTGGCTACTTCTTTTAAAATATTTTTCATGTCCATTTTTTTTACAGAGTCTCTAGGCAAAATTTTCTTGGGATAAAATAACCTGTATGGAATAAATATGTATGTATCACCTTGCTAAAAAGTTTTATCAGTGAATAGAAACATATGGAAACAGTTTTTGATCCTTACCTTGGAAGTGAAATTCAGTAATACTAATTTTCCTGAAGGAATAATGGATGGTCTTCTCTCATTTCTCTCTGTCCATACCATGCTCCAAAAGGCCTTTTTCTTTTCTGAAAATAAAAAAAAAAGTATTTATTTTAAAAGCTTATGTCACTTAAGCTCCACCTTCCTTAAGTATGTCAGATGTGACTTTAAAATTATAATTGACGTGATTATGTTCACAAATAACTCATTTTTAGCAACAGACTAGTGTTCATTTTCCCTAAGCAAGCTGATGAATAAGACATTTTTATGGTAGAATCCTGTCCAGCTGCAAAGATACTTCTTGATAGATTTACTGAGACACCAGCATTATCTCTTGACATCAAGTATTGATCTCTCAGCTTTCCTATTATCTTCTTTTAAAAAATGATCTTAATTTATCACCTTACTATTGAGAAGTTCTGTGACAGCTGGGTGTAAGGAGTGCAAGGAGACCAGAGTGCCTAAGTCTTACTAGCTAAGAATATTGGTATACATACATACATAAGCATATGTATATATATAAATATATGTATTTTATATATATAACATTGTTACTACATAGCATATGAAAAATATAAGTAGATATAAAAGTAATTTTATAATGGGTGTGTGTCTACATATATGTACACAATATATATATAAAGAACATATATAGAATTCGTTGGGGGTTTTTTAATGACCAGAGAAATAATGTTATTCTTCTCAGTATTAGCTTAGCCTTGGTTATTTGTCTCAGAAATTCAGCAGGTTCACAAGCCCAGCCCTTCTTCCTTTGGAAATACAACTCAGTAGTTTAATCTGTGAGATGTTTTCCATTGGTTTGGTAGTGTATTTTCTGCAGTTAGTTCAGTGGCTGACTTCAGCATGGAGAATCTTGGGAGGCCTTGCATGGTGGGAAAGCAGAAGTGAAGCTCTTCAGTGGGCTTTCTGGGGCTTTCACATTTCACAGAAAACCCTGTGAAATGTTACTGCTAAAGTTTTGAGAACTTAATGTGATATCAGCATGAACTGTATCAGCATATTTTTAGGAAAAAAAAAAAGCTCTTGAGCTGTTAGAGTGATGTTATTCTGATGAAAACAGTTGTTAGTTGCTCTTTAGTTCCTAAGTTATCACTCAAGACTCTTAAAAGCTTACCATGAAACAGTTTACGTTATTTGAATCAGTCAATATGTGTTGTTAGAATTAAAAGACATTAGTGGATAATGTATAAACACATATATATACAGATATATACAGATTTTTTTGTATATAAATATATATTGTCCTTGGCCACAGTCCTGCCAGTGCAGGGACATGGTCCTGGAGGGGTTCCAGGCCAGCCAATGGGGTTGCCTACCCTCCTGGGATCATCTGGGACATCCAGGCCAGAAGCTGCCCTAGCTCTAGGTGGATGATTGGGGATCCTGTGTTGTATGCCATCCTCCCCCACGCTGCCAGCATTGCTCATCCACTCCTATGTGTCTGTGGAGATTAGCCTCTATCCAGGTAGCCTGACAAAAGGGACGTTGTCACTTTTGAGAACAGTTGTCTCGTTAAAAACAAACAAACAACCCGAAAATGTAAATGAAAAAGTCCAAATGTAGCTGAGGTTTTGTTTGTTCTGTAGCCTGTCCCCATGTGAAGTCATTTCTTATCCTTCTGTCTAATCTCCCCAATGGTATCCTGCCACTTTCACCTCACCACAACGCTTGTGATGCTAATCCTTCATGTATCAGTTGTTCTCTGAATTCATTCCAACCCACCTTCTCAAGCAATCGTTGTTCCTTTCATCCTCTATTACCTTAACTCCGTCTTGAACTCCTCACACTTTTCAGTCTGCTACTGTGTTGCTGCAACTTTCTCTCTCAGGCACCATCAGTCTGAAATACCTACTAAATATCTTTTTTAACAACCCTCTATAGTCTTCTTGATTCTCACAGTTAAATCTCTTACATTCCTAGAAAAAAAATGCCTTTTCTTAGCTCCTGCTGAATTGTGACTCCTGTAAAGGTTTTATTTGCTTCTGGATCCCCTCCCACTCACCACTTTCCTCACCCTCACACCACTCTCTATAATTGACACCGTTACAGCTTCCATGTCTTGAATTTCCACTTAATTGAAATAATGTATGATTACAATGTTAGATCAGATGATGCAATCCAGCTTAATCAATGATGAATTTAAAATCCAATTAAAAGATCAGTTCAAAATGTGTTTTGTTTGAATGCCAGCTACAAAACCAAGAGTTTTAACTGATGAGATAAGCTGATTAGATAATATTTGGACTATCAAAATGTTCCCAAGTTTTGTATTCAGCTAAAGACCATCTGTGAACCTATACCAGTTACAACAAAATCTAGTGTCAAAGGTAAAAGCTCAACAAATGTATATTCCTAAATAAATATGGATTAAGAAGTTGCAGGTTTCATCCTTTTTACTAGTAAAATGTTAAACGCTGACAAATTCACACTTCAGATATACATCATTTTTTTTCTTTTTTTTTGGAAAACAATCAAAAAGCATTCTATCAAAATAATTTGCAAATGTGAGCATTTCTATTGACTTCAGTAAAAATGCGTGCGAGACTTGCAATCTGCAAGACTTTTAATTATTAAAGGCAAATAAAAGGAAGAAGGAAAAATGACACCACCATACTTGCTTTTTCTGTTGGCGGTATTCACTTCTACTATTTTTTTGTCTAAGTGGGGAAAAACCTCAACCTCTTAGCATGATGGAAAATAAATTAAATTATTACTGCATTAAGAGGTACATACACAACCCGTAAGAGGTAGAAACAAAAAATAAATTCTGTTTTGCTCTGAGCATGTCCTTATAACATCTCTCATAGTCTCCTTTAATTTTGCTAACTAATTCAACTCCATGTGTACAAACTGGGAAGCTCCTTTTAGCCATCATTAAAATAAACCAAACCAAACCAATTAAACAAAAAAAAAAAGAGAGAAAAATTAATTATCCACTACAGGCTAAATTTGCCTTTAAGCTTATGCTGATTATTGAAACCTACAAAAGATAATAATTAATTATGGATCACTGCTGATTTTGAAGTTTGATTTCATTTGACCACCTGTACTTTGGAAGAGGAATTTCACACTAAGCAGAAATGTTTTCCTTTTTTTAAGCATCAAACAAAATCTAGAAATCACTAGAATAACTGAAACTAAAGTATAATTTCCCTCCCCTCTTTTTGCAGTGCAAATCCAGACTAGCTATCTGGTATGGGTTAAACTACACACAGTTCTTTTCCTCTTCACTAAAAAAAGAAAGCTGACTTCATTTTTCTTACTGAAACTGAAATTCCTTCTGACAAAAATTTCTAGCCTTCTGACTACTTTTAAATCACTGTACCTTTTGGGTTTAAAATTGAGTGAAAAGAAAAATAATATCTCTGAAGCCTGTCCCATGAACAGGAATTGTTGGACCTAAATGATGCATGGGTAAAGCACAGTATATCAGAATGGCTGCAGAATTGATATTCTGCAAAAGAGATAAAAACAGCAACGAGTTACACATTTCATGGCAATTTAACCTATTTTAAACCTTGTACCTACTCAGCCCATTGCACACTGTGAATTTGTTACCTTCTTTAGGAAAGAAATTTTTATAAGCCTTTTTTTATAATTTATGCAAAATACAGTGTATGTAGAATATCTTTAAATAGTTCTGAACTCCAATTAAAAAAGATGTGTAAAAGAAATAAATGGATTATAAAATATTTTGAAGATTTATTTAAACTAGTTTAGCAATACTGCAGATCTTACATTTCATCATATTTCAGAACAGTGGTGGGATTTCTGTTATAAGAGAGCTGAGAATTTCAGCCTTGTGGCCAATTGTTCTCTGAAGTGCGAGCCTTTAAATGTGCCACGTATCTAAACACTACTATGCTGTGGAATAAGGTATTTTCTGTTCCACAGTGAAACAGCAATACTTCTAGAAATACTTTACAATGAATAGCAATTATCACATCGATCTCCAACTCTGAGAGATACCTGAAATATTCACTGCAAAGTTTCTTTTTCATAACCAATATGCCACTAACTTCTAAGGTATACCCTGTAATGTTACAGTTTTGACCCAGGAACTGCTAAACTGGTGAGGAATAATTTATAACAGCCAATAGGAGACATTGTCTCCAACAGATAATCATTACACATACTGCAGTTACTGAGTAAAAGGTCAAGTAAATGCTGTAATGTTCTTTAATAGAGGAAACAAACCCACATTCTTTCAATAAAATCCATATTAAATGTAATGAAAATATAGCTTGATAAATTATTTGTGAAATGAATCGACCAGTCAGAAAAAAGTAATGCCAGTTCAACTGAGAAATCATATTTTAACTCAATCGGGAATGGGCATATAAACTAGTTTAGGGTTCATGACAGATTTAGCCTACCACATGCACCAAAGCCTCTTTCCCAGTGGACTGGTTTCATGTGTGAGTACGTAGTATGCATCTGGTTTAATCTTTTTAATCTTTACAAAGATGAAACATCACTTTTGTTCTTTGTTTTAATAACTCATAAATCAGAGCACATTTGTCTTGTTAGAAAAAAGTGTTCTAAATATATGATAACTATATACTGGCTGTAAAATCCTAGACAAAAGTATCATCAAATCTCCATGTTCTGATAGAATAGGTCATTTTTTCTTTTTTTTTTTTTTTTTTTTTAATTAGTTGTAAAGCATTGTAAAAATAGTGCTATGTCTCTTGATCATTTGTAATAGTAGATGTCCATGGTCTGGAAGTTCGTGGCAAGTCTCTTAACAGCGATATAGGCATATGACATTAGGTACCTATAGAAGTATATAATTTTCTGGTAAAAGTATTTTCTTTCCATTTCAGAGATGGTCAGAAGAAATGTTACTTTGCTATAGAGGATCATATCAATCAGTGATGAGCTCTGTATGCATTCAAACTGATTGCTTCTGATTCATTCAAGGGGATACAGCTCGTTAAGCCCCAATTTAGATACATGACAATCTGATTTTCTATGCTACATACACAGAACTTCAGTCCCACTGACCCCATCAGAAGCCCAAATTCAAAATTTAAATCCTCAAAACTCCTACTGAGCTGTAAATGAGACCTGCATATTTTTAAAGGCTACAGAACATGAGTTTTGCAAACGGAGTCCATTAATTTCCTAAATGTTTCAGGGTAAGCATGTGCACAAATGTTTTTGCACAGCATCTGCATCTGCACTAAGCACATGGACATTTACTTAAAATCTCACCCAAACTGTCAAAGTAAATATTTCCTCATCTGTTCCCCTCCTAGAGCTTAATCTGCTAACTGCCTTCCCTGAACATAATCTGAGCCACGCCCCATAGAGAATTTGATTGAGAATAGTGCTGTTACAATACCTCTACCTGATAGTCTCATGATTGATGTATTGACTTGGAAGAAATAAGGCTTAGGCTATGATATCTGTTTTTGCCTCAGGGAATTTTAAACCCACACTTCATGTCCCATAATTGTTGTAGTTGCAAAAACTCAATTGTACCATAATTGTCCTAATTGCAATAGCTTCGATCAGTTTTCATGGATATTCACAAAACTACAGAAACCCGTGGTATCTTGTTGCAGCTGATGCTGTGACAACTCCTTAGCTGCTAAACAAACCTCATGTAAAGACTTATCAGGAGGACAATTGTGAGGTAGCCTGAAAAAGTCTTCAGAATATCTGTCACCATTGCAAGATCTGGCTAGTAGTTCTGGGAACCTGTTGCATGAGACAGAAAAACTCAGCATGGCCAGCATGTCTCCTGAACATATACAATGCGAGAAGAGTATCCCTTTTTGAACAGGTAGATAGTCTTGATAAGGTTGCCTATTATGAAATTGTATTAACATTCCTTATTCCCCTTGCCCTGTCTTGTTTTCTTGCTTTATGATGGATGCCAATGTGTGAGTTTTAATTTACATGTCTGATGGTTAAGGGGTAATTATTTAATTGCATTAATTAAAGTCTTCTTAAAAATCTCATCCCTTATTAAACCTGTCACCTTCCCCAGAAAACAAGTTTTCCTGATAAATCAATTCTGCATGTCTTGTGGCAATGCCTATTGTCTGAAAGACAGATTATGTTATATTTAAAGAAATCACATTTTTGTAGAATAATTAATGACCTAGCAGTTCAGTAGTTCCTATTCGTGCTTTTATGGCACTTGGTGATTTTGAACTAAGATGTTCTTATAAACTGAAAATCTGTTTTTCTGGAGAAACAATATTAAAAAAGGATAAAGAAATCTGGTATGTGTTAGCATTAACTTGGTTTACCAGTGTAAGTTGTTAGATGATGGATTTTCTGTGTAAGAATGACCTCAATTTTCATCTCTCACACAGTTTACTTCCTGTTAAACCAAATCACAAGTGTAATAGTAATGTGATCAGTTATTTTACATGCTTCCTTAGATATTCTTTTGTCATTTTATTAAAACTTCATGAAGAATCAAAACAAAATAAAGCAATTGGAACTCAGAAAGGATCTTAAATATGTGCTGCAAACTTTACTGCAGCATTCTTTCTCCTTTTTATTATACTGTATTCTATAAGAAAGCCAGTTGGTCACTGCTAAGTTTGAATAGAAGTATCAAAATCTGGTTTCTATGTAAACTAAGAGAAAAATTTAAACAATTTAAATGCTTTTGTCATGTAAAATACACAGAAAGTGTCATTAAAGTGCTCTAATTACACAGTACACAAAGTAATGCAGTAACTAACCACGTAGCTGATTTTTTCTGAATTCAGTTATAAAGCAGAGGAAAGAGTAAATGGAATTTTGAGATAATCTCGTCACTTTTCAGGAAAAATGCTGCTCTTTCAAGAACTAAGCTGTTATATTCCCTAACTGCTGAGAGGTTTCAGAAGACAAGTTTTCTAGCTGTATAAATCACGTAGCATACCATTGTTACCTAACTTTTCTTCAGGAGTGTTATCTCTGCTTATTTTTATCTATCTCAACTTCCTAGTTTTTTACTCTACTTTTTTTCTGTATTTATCTTTTCAACATTTTTCCTGTGTAAGTCAGAACCTTCCTATTTTTCAAGGGTCCAATAGTATTTTCGAGTGGACCTGACTCAAGCATAAAAGCCAGTAGTAATACATTAACCTGAAACTGAAAGTTAAAAGTCCTCTGAGTGGATTACAGACTGGTAACAGACACTTCATAGTCAGAACAATTAGTGCTAGAGAGGACATAACTCCACATTTGCTCTGTTGTCTTAGTTTGCATGTCCTTAATGATACTGAATCATTAGAATCTCCTTACAACTCTATCTGTTGAAGACACCATGCAGAAACCATGGTTGATGTGGCCACCTACAATTTAGTCTGGTCCACAGCTGTAGTTAAATGATTTCTACTCTCTTGAAGAAGCCAGTTAACATACATGACTACATTTCTGGGCATAGTTATGGTTTAACTGTTTTCTTTAAGGTAAAGAAGACCAAACCCTACTTCATTATTATCATTCATACCTACCCATTATTTCCTCCAAAACCCACCGAAGACCACTGGTTGCCATGTTGGTATGGAAAGGTTTAATTCTGATTTAGCTTTTCTCATAAGAAAGAGAAAATAACTACACTGTACTTTGATGACATAATGCTATGAAGCAGAGCTTGGTATATTTCTATTCTGAAACCTCTTATGTATAATACTGTTGCTTATAAGTTTCTAGTATGTTGAAAATACTTGTAAATAACTTTTTGTTATCATGTATATATTCATCCTGTTTTCCCTCAAGAGAAGGTAAAATCAAAGATGTCATTACAGAATGTAGTTTCAATTGATATATTATTTCCAAGTAATTTTTTTAAAGATTTTTTTATAGATACAAAAATATGTTTTGCAATCCCATTGTATGAATATATATATATATGTGAACATTTAGGCATATATATGCACATGAATGCATGCATATATACATATCGGTCTGGTTTAATTTTGTTTTTAGAATTCCAGGTTTGAAATTGAAATTGAAATTGTCTGATTGACACTAACTAAGAAGGCCGCAGATTCTACACAATGTGTGGCTATTGCAAACTGTATCTCATATTTATACATTAAATATTATTTTTTAATCTGACTTTTAAGAATGTAATCATTCTTTGTTAAACACTCCTTGATAACTTCTTGCTGAGCAGCAGAAGTTGTACCTGAAAGCCTAGGGGGAAAGCTTGTATAACATTTCTAAAATGGTGCATACATAAAGGTAGTGGGTTTTAGTTTGAGTCACTGCGTTGGTTAGTTAGGTTAATAAGTTTCTTAGTTAGGTTAATAATCATTAATCTAGCTTGAGGTGGTGGAAATATGAATGTCTAGGAAACCACAATTTACAACAAACATCGAAGAAACGATGCCCAACAAGATTAAATGGTACTGTAGATGTTTTACTATACATGGAGTCAAATCCCAACAAACTCATGTACAACTTTGTGTCTCCGACTAATATTCTACTATAAAATTTCAGAAATATGGACTCACTGGTCACATTTCTTTGACTACACTGCTGAATTTACATTGTACCTTTTGTATATCGGTAGCAAGACAGAAAGTATTAAACGTGACTTCATTGCTCTCTTCCTGAAATACCCAAAAGTAAAACTTTAAATGACACATGCTTCAAGAGCATTGTTTTTCTGTTGTACCATGCTTGTAAAGATGAGAAGATATTTGAGAGATATAGGAGATATTTGAGGTGGTGAGACATAATTAGTATAGGCTGCTTGATGTGAAAAACTGAAAAAAATTACAAAGTAAATAAGGGTTTTTTTCTGTATAAGCTGAGGTGTGGAACAGAAAAATAATGTATTTTACATGCTTTAAATTGTAATTAAGAATATTCCAGAAGTATCTTCACTCATTTAAAATTCCATCTTGACCAGAATAGGGAATACCAAAATTAAATACAAGTAGAAAATAAAAAGAGAAATGTTTCATGAAAGAGAAATAAAACTGGAAATCTCAGAGTTTGTCCCCTAACTCCATATTAAATATACAGAAGATGACTCTCAAATTCGCTGACTTCAACATCCCTGATTGTGCACAGATTAAGATCTTCTCATTGCAGGGTTTTTAGATTTATGGCAGTTTATAAAAAATATTACTTATGCCAAACTTTACTAGACACTTCTGAAGCTTTGAACCCTTGAAGCTTTTAATCTTTTTCAGATTTAGTTTGTGTGATGTAATTTCATATTGTTCTGAGTTGCATACAATCATACTGTAAATAGTCTGTTCCTTTAGATCTGTTCATCATCAATTTTTGATGTTTAATTTAAAAGGTTGTGCATCTGGATTACTTTTACTGTAGAGTCAGATAAATACTGAGCAAAGCTCAAATTCCGTTCATATAGTCTAAGCTGAAAAGGTATACACCTAAACATACATTTATGTTAACATCTGCACAGAAAATACATAGGTATATGTGTGTGTATGGGTATATATATTTATATATATATATATAAAGTGCAATTTAATGCAAACTTTTAGGTTTGAGTTTTAGCTGTTCTAGCCCTGGAAGCTATCACAAAGAACAGTTGAAGCTATTACTCTGTATTTCCAGTTCCACTCCACATTCCAATTATGTCCCTGCTGTTGGCAATAAGAACAACAACAAAAGAATGTTTCAGTGGATGAACTTGTTGCACAGAAACTAAGGCAGAAACGAGAACAAATAACTAGGACAGAAGGCAACATAGGCCAAGACCACTTCTTTCAGCAGCAACCTACTCATAGAGGGGTTTAAACAAACTGTGGAACCATAGTCCCTGCGAAAACAACAATAGAAACAATTGCCAACTAGGAGACCCATCATTAAGATAATATTACTATTTCTTATTTTCTTCAATGAAAAATCTTTGTTTAATGTTATTTTCCACCAATATAGGAAAATATCCAATATAACTGCAGGGAGCAACAAGTTTAATTTCCAGAGAATAGTTGGAAAAATAACAAGCAGTTTGTTTTATGGGTACTTTTGACAGGTTTTGTAGTCACTATAAAAAGGCATCCTAAACTTCTATTAAAAATAATGTGCTTTTTATGCCTTACATTACTGTGCAGAAGTTGTTTTCTTTTTTTTTTTCATTTGTACATTTATTTCTATTTCACCTCTGAATGAAGCTGTTTACAGTGGCTTCTCTGTCCATGGTTCTTTAACTCTGCTAGGCGTCACTGTCTTCTGCTATTCCAGGAATCAACAGGTGTTTTATTCAGCTGTCCTCAAGTGAAAACAGAAAATGTGCATCAAATTAACACTAACCAGGTTAGGCAGCTAAAGCAGTTATTTCACTGGCAGCATCAGTAGAAGCAGTTTAGCCTTTCCTTCCTTCTTTTTGTCAGATTGTTTTTAATCTGATTCAATGCATGATTGGTTCATCACACAGCCGAACAAACAGCATGCCCAGAAGATTATTGCTACAGCAAGGAAGCTGCCAACAGCCAGACAAAAGTAAGAAGGTCTACTGCTGGGGCTGATGGCAGTAGTCAGAGTGCAAAAGATAATAAATGTGTGGATGTATTGGTAAATACATGGTAAATGATAAACCCATGTTAAGTGTGAAAGCCCATTATACCTTAAAGATAGTATTCTGCTTTATTTTGATATATACTTTGTTTTACAAAAGTCATAGTCAAGTATTTAATGAAAAACATGCAACAAATACACTTCTTTATGTCTTCTGTGTGTGCATAGCTTAGAGATCTAAAGTATTGTTTAGAATATTCAATAAAAGGAGAATAAACGTAGAAGCACACATAAGTCTTCAAGGTTTTTGGAAACAGATCAGTCAGGAGAAAAAAGATCAGGTCTTTTATTTTCTTTTTATCAAACATATCTCATTACTAGAATGCATTGTAGTTAACAGAGAAGCATCCTGGGAGGCAGCAGTGAATGATCCTTGCAATCTTATATTTAAAATATATCACAGCAGGAGCTGTGCTCAATAACAAATTGAATAATCTTCCTGTGTGACCAGCGTTATAAAATAGCCTGGTCATTTCATTAAGTCTATGCTTTGCCTGTGTAATGAACATCAGATAAGCTCTTGCAGGTATTGTGGATGTAGACTGGTGAAACTTAGGGGAGTTTACCCTCTGAAGTTCAGTTGAAACATGCCTACTTTATTGAAAGTAGACATTTTTATTCTTAGCATAAAAGTATTCATTGGAGTGATATTCAGTAGTAATTTTTATTATTCTTTAGCTTCTGCTTTTTCAGCATGAAGGTTTTACATGCTGCTGTTTATAGTTACACAAAACACAAAATTCAGATGAAAATTCATGTTTTCATCCACAGAAAATGCTAAAAAAATGCTTAGTAATCAAATCCACTGCAGGTAAAAATCAAATACAATTACTTATGAGTAGGCCACAATAGACTTTACTACCAAGACAACAGGATGTAAATGGAACAGCGTGTGATAGTACCAATAAGAGACATTATAGTATATGTAGAATACTCCATTGTGCCATCTTTTCCAAACAACTACCCTAAAACTGACAATAAGTAGCAGGATAAAACTTTCCCTAGTAAATTCCCTGAAATAAAATTCCCTGAAATTGGAACCAGCAAATGATACCATATATTCCCTGTACGTTGGGTAGAAGGAATTTTCTTCATCTGGATATAACAACAATCCAAATCAAATTTTCTTTAACAATACATTAATTTGTAGAATTATTTTTTTTTCTTTTTTTTTTCTCTGTTACTGTACAGAGAGAAAGTATATAGTGTACATGTTATAGCCAAGATTAGGAAGCAATCAACCTGCTTAAAAAATATGCATTCCTTTAAAGGTTGTGCGTGGAAGTTTTCTAACTGGCAGTGCATACAGGTAGGATGCAGTGAACATCCACAGTTCACTTGATTCTTTCAGCATCTTTCTCCAAATTCCTTTTCTTTTTTTTCATGTATGCCAAAAGAGACTCTTGGCGCTTCCATGGCTATAAATCAAGACAGAGGTTTTGGAGAAGGGGGAATTAAGTGGCACCTATCTTGGCAGTGCAGGCTGTAACAAAAGAGAACTTTAATCTACAGCCACTTTTTACTCTTAAGAGGAGCATACGCAAGACACCTTCCTGCTCTAAGACAATGAGTAAAAATGACACAGCTGATCACCTTGACTTGTTCAGATTAGGCAGTTGGGGATCACAAATACCCATTCTATTGCCTGTCTTTAAGGAGCAGCCATGCTTGCTCCTCCCTGACAGTAACGTATTTCCATTAGATAATTGAAGAGATAATAGTAGAAACATTATTTTTACACTTTTATCACAAGAATATTCTCATAAATCTTTATTAAGAGGTTCATAAACTGAAAGATTAATGAGCTTTTGTGATTTAAACAACTAAACTTTTGCTTAAAGTATTAACTTGATTTTACAAGGAGATCAATACATAACTCTATTATCATTGGAGGGAAAAATAGTGTGGTTGCTCTTGGTGTTCCTTATGTATACTTTTCCACAGAAGCAGCAAACACATAGATAAATAATTAAAAATTGGATCAAGATGAATTTATTACTGTAAATATATAAGCTCTCCCTACTATGCATTTTTAATGAATTCTATAGTTTTAATGTATCTATTGCTAAGATGGCTGAATTCCACATTTCTGTTTCAGGCTATTTCTCCTTTATGACATCTCATTTTCACAGAATCACAGAATCACAGAAACTTCAGAGTTGGAAGGGACCTCTAGAGATCATCTAGTCCAACACCCCTGCTAAAGCAGGATTGCCTAGAGCACATTACTCAGGTCTGCATCCAGGCGAGTCTTGAAAATCTCCAGAGAAGGGGACTCCACAACCTCCCTGGGCAGCCTGTTGCTGTGCTCTGTCACCCTCGCTGTAAAGAAGTTTTTCCGTGTATTTGAACGGAACTTCCTATGTTCTAACTTGTGCCCGTTGCCCCTCGTCCTGTCACTGGGAACCAATGAAAATAGTCTGGCACCATCCTCCTTCAACCCACCCTTTAGATACTTATATGCCATAATAAGGTCTCCCCTCAGCCTTCTCTTCTCCAGGCTAAAGAGTCCCAGGTCTCTCAGCCTTTCCTCATAAGGGAGATGCTCCAGTCCCTCAATCATCTTAGTTGCCCTACGCCGGACCCGCTTCAGTAGTTCCCTGTCCCTCTTGAACTGGGGAGCCCAAAACTGGATGCAGTATTCCAGTTGTGGCCTCACCAGTGCAGAGTAGAGGGGGAGAATGACCTCCCTCGACCTACGGGCCACACTCTTCCCTATGCAGCCCAGGATTCCATTGGCCTTTTTGGCAACAAGGGCACGTTGTTGGCTCATGGATAATTTACTGTCTACCAGGACCCCCAGATCCTTCTCCTCAGAACTGCTTCCCAGCAGGTCCACCCCTAACCTATACTGGTGCTTAGTATTCTTCCTCCCCAGGTGGAGAACCTTGCACTTGCTTTTGTTGAACCTCATTTGGTTCTTCTCTGCCCAGCTCTCCAGCCTGTCCAGGTCATGCTGGATGGCAGCACGGCCCTCCGGAGTGTCAGCCACCCCTCCCAGTTTGGTATCATCAGCAAACTTGCTGAGGATACACTCTGTCCCATCATCCAAGTCATTAATGAATACACTGAAAAAAATTGGACCGAGTATTGACCCCTGGGGGACACCACTGGTTACAGGCCTCCAACTAGACTCTATGCCGCTGACCACAACCCTCTGAGTTCTGTCACACAGCCAGTTCTCGATCCACCTCACCGTCACCTCATCTAGCCCATACTTCCTCAGCTTCCTAATGAGGATGTTATGGGAGACAGTGTCAAAAGCCTTGCTAAAGTCAAGGTAGATGACATCTACAGCTCTCCCCTCGTCCAGCCAACCCATTATAACATCACAGAAAGCTATCAGATTGGTCAGGCATGATTTACCCTTGGTAAATCCATGTTGACCACTTCCAATGACTTCCTGTTCCTCAACGTGTTTGGAGATGACATCCAGAATGAGTCGCTCCATTACCTTCCCAGGGACAGAGGTGAGACTAACTGGTCTGTAGTTCCCTGGCTCCTCCTTCTTAAAAAAACTCCTCCTCTTTCTTAAAGATTGGAGTGATGTCAGCCTTCCTCCAGTCCTCAGGCACCTCTCCTGTTCTCCATGCCCTTTCAAAGACGATGCCAGCTCTCTCAGCACTCGCGGGTGCATCCCATCAGGGCCCATGGACTTATGAATGTCCAGATTGGCCAAGTGGTCTCTGACCCGGTCCTCCTCAACTGAAGGAAAATCTTCCTCTCTCCAGACCTTCCCCTTGCCTCCAGGGTATGGGATTCGTGAGGGACGGCTTTATCAGTGAAGACCGAAGAAAAGAAGGCATTCAGTAGCTCTGCCTTCTCTGTGTCTTCCACCACTAGGGCACCCGTCTCATTCATCAGTGGGCCTACATTTTCCCTAGTTTTCCTTTTTCTATTGATGTACTGAAAGAATCTCTTCTTATTGTCTTTAACTGCAGTGGCCAAGCTGAGTTCTGATTGAGCTTTGGCCCTTCTAATTTTCCCCCTACATAGCTTTGTTATATCTTGATAATCCTCATAAATTGCCAATCCCTTTTTCCAGAGAATGTAAGCTTTCCTTTTTTTCCTGAGGTCCAGACAAAGCTCTCTATTTAGCCAGGCTGGTCTTCTTCCCCGTCGGCTTGTTTTTCGAGACATGGGGATGGCCTTCTCCTGTGCTTCTAAGAGCACCTGCTTGAAGTATGACCAGCCTTCCTGGGCACCTTTGCTCTTCAACACTGCCTTCCAAGAGACACTCTCGACCATGCTCCTAAACAGGCTAAAGTCTGCCCTTTGGAAATCCAAGGTGGCAGTTCTGCTGGCTCCCCGCCTTGCCTCTCCAAGAATTGAAAATTCTACCATTTCATGGTCACTGTGCCCAAGGTGACCTCCAACCTTTACATCCCCCACAAGACCTTCTCTGTTAACAAACAGTAGGTCCAGTAGGGCACTTCCGCTAGTTGGTTCCTTCACCAGCTGTGTTAGGAAGTTGTCTTCCTCACACTCCAGGAACCTCTGGGACTGTTCCCTCTCTGCTGTGTTATATTTCCAGCAGACATCTGGGAAGTTGAAGTCCCCCACAAGAACAAGGGCAAATGATCGTGAGACCTCTGGCAGCTGCTTATAGAGTACTTCATCAGATTCTACATCCTGATTAGGGGGTCTATAACAAACTCCCATCATGATGTCTGCCTTGTTGGCCTTCCCCTTAATTCTTATCCATACACACTCAACACTGTTATTCACACTGTTAGGGATTATTCACACTTATTCACTTTTGGGGACATGATGTAATGCAAGTTGGAGTATTAAGTTTTGACATAATTGTTATATGCATTTTCAGAATGATGGATTTGAAGGAAAGCATATCTGCTCACCTACTGAAGTATGGTGTATTTATAAAATCCAAAAACATAAACGTAATGATTTTTAGTTTAGTAGGTTTAGTAGGAATCTACTAATCTAATAGTAGATTAATCTACTATTATCTGTTGAAGAGAGGATAAAGCTGACTATTAAACTAGATATATACTGAGTGATCCAGTGATTCTCTCAAGCCATGTCTTCACCTATGAATAGATGTATTTAAAGGAAAAATAAACTAGGCTGTAAGTCAAATATGAGCAGTATTTTTTCACAAAATAGTAAAGAATAGGGCAAATGGGGGACTTATTAAGAAATCCTTTGAATTCATGCTTAGTACTAGTTAAAAAAAATAAATTCTAATATGTATGAAAAATACAGTCAGAAGACAGATTAGTATTTTATTCATTAACTCTAGTAAATCCAATACTCCAGTACTTATCAAAATGGATATACTGAAGAAACATAACAGAAGATAACCCCCATAAGGAAATTACCTGCAAAATTTAGAACAACTGTAGCCATTTGACCAAAGCAAAAGCATTTTCAAGATCAAGCGGTCACATGGGAGTAACCATTTGATCAAAGAGATTGAATACCACCAGAAGTATGTTAACATTGTCCTTGAAAAATCTCCTTGCAGTGAAGCTCCTTTAACTCCTTTCTACTCGGAAATAAATCATACCTTCCAGTGAATCACCCAACCTCTCTGTAAGTGTTCCTAAATGTGTTACCTTCTTGCCTTTTGTTTTCCCTTCTTAACAGGAGAGCAAGAAATAGCCCATGGATGATAGAATGATTCTTCAATTTGGTCTTCACTGGGAAGAAGGTTGATACTGATACAGCATGTGCTGTCCAGTAAATCCACTTTTCAATATTAAATGCACATATGACCATAAATTCAATAATTCAGGAGAAAACTAAGAAGTATTTTACTGTTGACTTAATGGGGATCAATGCCAGATACAGAAGTAGCAGGTTTAACTTCAAAATTATGTAAAACTCCAATGAAAAACCACCACACAGGTGCTAGCTATATTTTTGCAGATAGCTGCAAAAACATATTATTCTTCAGCTTAAAAAAAAGTATTTATATATTTTTTTCTGCATTTCTGAACTTAGGAGAGTTAAATATCATAAAAAATTGGCTCCTTTTACGATCATAAGTGAAATAATTTACAGAGATTAATAAATATTTAGGTTTCTATTTAAATTTGTCATAAAAACACTGACGTAAATAAGCAGAATAAATGGTGTAGCATAAATTAGATGCTAAAAATTCTTCCAAGTTCAGTCATTAAAATGACACAGATGCATGTCTCTCTATATATATACACATTTACAGACATTATTAATGTCATGCATGTTTTTGTTACTTGATTTTGGTAAACTGATGTGACTCTATTCCAAAGCTCGTGCTATTTACTCAAGTGGAAGCACTTACTACCAACTTGAATAAGTGTTACTGTATCATTTGGTGTTACATTTTTAATTAGCAAAATAAATGTATGTAACTTACAATATCTCCCTATGTAGTTTCTGATAAACATCCTTCACTGTGATATTTCAGGAAATCTTTGCTTATGGTAGACTTTGAACAACCACTGAGACATAGGAAATTAATATTCAGGTTTCTCCCACCTGGAGCAACAGCAAGAACCTATCTTAGAAGCAAGCAGGGCATCAGTGACTAAATTATCTCATGTCCACAGTTGGCGCTCTGACTACAATAGTACCATGAAACAGAGAGAGTTTTTTTCCAGTTTACTATCAGTGAAACTTCTGTTTCTAATAAAGATTTCATTTTCAGTGACACTGAGCTGTTCTAGATGAAAGAAAATATTTTATCTAAATTCTTCACCAGCTATACTAAACATCACATGGATTCTGATCCTAGCTCTACTATTTACCTGATAGGTAAACGATAGGTTGCTGCATTTTTCCTTGCTGCGCTTTCTCTCCCTGTCTTTCATTTTTCTTATACAAGAGTCAGTATCTCTGGGCATTTACTTAGTGATTATTGATTTGAGATCTTCACTAGGATCCTTAAGAGCTGCAGTAATATGAACACCATCAAAAATATCTCTTTATCTCACTAATGTAACGGGTGTCATCTTTTGTTCAAAGAGTTTCAAAGCAGGAGGATTTCATAAAAGCTAAAAATAAAAAGGAATTGCTCTTCATTTCATACCATCTTTTGTATAATCTTCTTAGTGGTACATCCTATTACGACCTGTTCCTTTCTTGAATCATTGCCCTGTTTGAGACAGAGGCTACAGCTGCCACAATTGTTGGTTCATCTTTTGCTATACAGTGCAATGTATTGTGTTTCTGATAAAAGAGTAGGACTACACAGCAAAGAAAAATAGTATTTAACTGTAACTCAGAGCCAGATACAACCTTCCAGACAAAAAAGGATATTACACGACACCTTGGTCTTGTAAGGAGGCATGTGGTCACAGAGGATAGTCTCCTGCAATTCATCCGTGTTCACCAGCAGTTTGTATTCTAACAGCTTAGGTGGAGACTACTAGTTATCACCCATTGCCTATAGTTAAACATATAAAATCAATTATTTACAACAGATAAGATGGAATGACTTACTGTAGATGTTCCCCCCCTGTGCCAGAAAGAAATCCCATAATTAACACACTTTATCTAGAAATACATTAATCGTAATTTTGCAATCCACAATATATGAGCTGTTGTGAAAGAACAGCAAGAGCAGCCGCTACAGAAAGGAAGGCAAGCCAGGAGCAACTGTGACAGAGGGCAATGCCTTTAAGGGCAAGGACAGAGTTCCACAACATCCAAATAAGAAGAGCAAAGCTGGTCTGATGGCAGTAGTGAAGAGACCAGGGGTTGCCAATCAATTCTGTAATGACAGAGTAGGTCCAAAGTCAAGCTTCAAAGGCAAGTCAGCAGGTCAGTGTCCAGATTCACAGAGCATGTACTGATGCACAGCTGCAATGTAGCTCAGGCAAGGTGCAAGAATAAGAGTGTGAAAGCAGTTCCTATGGGGTGAAGGTGCACCTCCAACTTCTTTCACGCATAGCAATTTCCCATCAGCCAGACTCCAGTTTAAAGCTTTGCACTGTATCAGAGGTGGCTTTGAGCATAAGAAGCTTAACTCCTGAAAAAGGTCTTGGGAGTTGGCTGTCCCTATCCTGGAGTCCTTAAGATTAACCAGAACGTTTCGCTGGGGTTTTAAATGGAACTGTCTTGTCAGAATTCAATAGAACTCAGGCAAAACAGTATTTAATTTAGCTAGCTAGCTAACTAAACATTATTGTTAAATATATATTTTATAGCTAAGGTCTCACACTCCACCTGGCTTCTTAAATAATTTCAATTCCAATTGAAAGCTTTTTAACATGTTCTGTAAATGGAAGGAAAATAGAAAAGATATAGGATGATGAAAGTAGTCTGAAAATAGTCAAGCAAGTTTGACAATATAATCTATAATTTGCTTGCAATGAATGTTTGATTAATATTGACACTAGTGAAAAGAAACACCTATTTATAATCTTCAAATAAAATTTTACCAGTATTTTTTCTTTCTGTTCTCCTTAATCATGAATCAAAATATTGAATCTAAACTGCACCCAGGGTGCTTCTTTCTAATCGTTAAATCATTTCAGCAAAATCTGTTGGTAGAAACAGAGGTTTCAGAATCTTGAGCTTCTTGGAAATGTGCTTGTTATTTTTATCCACAGCTGACGTGCTAGGGAAGAAGAGCAATGTTGTTTACTCCCAGGTGGTTTAAATTTGATTTGAACTCACAGCTGAGTTTAAGCTGATGAATAGCTTTTTATTGAACATGAATAAATTGAGAAATTCAGATTAGTCAGCCACTTTTTCATCATAATTTAAATTCCAGAGAAGAAGCATTTAGCAAAAATAGAACAGAAATGTATGCACAATTGATGAATTATACCTGATGACTAACTGAATTAATAAAATCATTAATGAATTTAATGCTGTTCTAGATCTTTTCAGTATTGGTGTTCTTATGAAAAGGAATTTGTACAAAACAAAGGGAGAAAAACTACCACCAAAGATAAAAGCAAGTGAATTCATGAGTCAACCAATATGCAGACCAATACAGAGAGGTACATTTCTGCATACCTGACAGCTCTTCCACACAGACTGAATATCCTGTAACAAATATTTTGGTCGTGTATATACACAGAAAAATCTCAACTGGCTAATATGGTCTTTTGAGAACTGGACAACATGGAGCACCTTGTCAGCATTCAGTTGAACTTCAGAGTGTAAAACCCTTTCTCACAAAAGAAAAGGTAATCCTAGCAATCCCTTCTGGATTCAAGTAGCATTATCTAAGTATAGGAAAATCAGAATCTGGCTGTCTGTTCACTGGTAAGACAAAAGCTTAATAAAAGTTAAACACTCAGTTATATATTTTTTTTTTCCTGACAAAATGCTGAGCATTCTATTTCTGCAGAAAAGTTTTTCTGTGGATTTTCTATATATATATGTATATATATGTTTATGCTTATTTGGAAAATGCTTTGAGATCAAAAGATAACAAAGGCTACATATTATAATTTTATTCTGTGGAGGCACCTAGTAAGCAGTGACATTTCCTTCTCATAAGAACGACCAATTGTGCAAGTCTGCCATCTAGACAAATAAGGAAGGGACTAACCAAGAAAGCAGATATTGGAAAGACTCCTCTTGTATTTAGTGGAAAGTGGTTAGACCCCATTAGTGCTGCTAATTTGCCTTTTAGAGAATTTATGATAGATCATTAGAATTGGCCCTCTGAAAACGTAATAGGCTGATACAATTAAAGACGGAAAGCTAGGGCAGGGGTGTGTCTATGTGTTTGTTTGTTGGTTTAATATATGAAAATTACTCAGTAGCACTGAAAAAAATATCATCTGAATAAATTTCAGCTTAATAATTTTCAAATTTCAGATAATAGCAATTTAACAGTGGAGGGTGTTTTCCTAAGTAGCGTTCCCTAAATAATTGTTTGTATTAAATTCTTATAAATATTGAGTAACTTGGTACTTAATAATTATCTGTTTTGTATATCAGTGCTGTCTATCATAAATGTTATATGCATTTATCATGTCTTTATTTTACATATAAAAATATTTCCCAGAAGTCAGAAAGACCTTAAAATAAGATGAAAAATGTCTGCAAAACAATCACAGGAGCTTTGTAAACCCAAGAGATATCTGTAGCCCTCTAACAAATAATACCATCTGTTGTCTGTTTAGTTAATGTATTTATAAATTCTAGTGGTTTCTTATTATTTGGTAGTTAGTAATAAAATATTACAAAATTTAATTGAAAAACACTTGGGTTTATATGCTCATTTAGGACACTAATCTTTCAACATCTGAGTGCACAGCTAAGCAGTGTGATAGGCACATTTGCATTTACAAGGATTACATGCAAATCAATGTATTTACATCCCTAGTACACTAATCTGAATCTAAAGTTATGCCTACATCTGATTGACGAAATGGGAGTTTGGTAACTTAAAACTGGTTCCAAAGTTGAAGGTGAGTCACTTAGCTCTATTTCTAAGTACACTGGCTTTACGTTCTTTGTTCCCTTACAAACAGAGTGGGACATCTTTTTGGAAGGTAGTAGTCCCAAAATGGACAGAATGTGAGTGGGGGACATTATTTACTGGATGATAGTATGATAATGTGCTTTGGAAAGTACTCTTGTCAATGAAAATACAAATTTGACAAGAGGTAGGATTATTCTAGAGCGTTTCACAGCTGTTTTGAAGCAAATTTGAATTAGTTTAGTGTTATCAACAAATATTGTGACATTAGTGCAATGACGTTGTTTACAAGCTTAAAGATTCAGTTCAGAATAGTCTGGTCGAAATTCAAATAAATTAATAACCTAACACATTTCTGTTTTATGTTCCTAGAAAACTAGCATTTCAATTTACCTATGGAAAATTTTGACTAGTATTGAATAGGAAAATACATGATGAGGGAAATTTTGCACTGAGAAATGTAATAGTGTCATATTTGAATTTTTTCCTCTTTTCCAGCATAGGTAACTTGTGTGCAAAATGTATTCTACACCTGCATTTGCACTTCATACTAAAAACAGTTGAAACAGAAAACTGTAAGAGCAGTGAGCACACATTTATGCCTAATGCATTGTAATAAGAGATAGCAGCCATGACGTCAAGGACATCTAAAACTACCATGAAAAGCAATCATTGATGTGAGTATGTTGCATTAAAATAGAAAGAGCTTACCCATCCTTTATAAATAGTGTATAATTATTTTTGTATTTAACACACACCATGCACACATGATGTACAAACTTAATTTTTTAGAGACACGTAACAGGAAAGACTCTTGTGGTATTAGGAAGATGTTTTATGTGAGTTGGTATTTCTGAAATATTTCTTTAATTTCACATGTTTTTCATACGTTTGTGATGGTAGGCTACGTGAATTAACGAAGTGTATGCTTGTGTGATATAATGAATTAAAGGTACACATAAGATTTAAATACAAATTAAAAAAGAATTAGTTAATTACTAATAAATTACATTAATTAAATGTATACTGGCATATGCATGGTATGATATATTAACTATTTCAGTTATATATATGTTCTGAAGTTTACTTATTCTTGGTCTATGAAAGAGAGGTTTTTCTGTACTGATTTATTTTTATTTTTCAGTACATGGCAGTAACCTCACACCTAATTCACTTAGCATCTCCCTGCTTTACTACCAGTAGAGATTTTTTTTTTCAGTTTGTGAATATGAACCTTATTCACCGATTGTTTCAGCTTAATACAGAATTTCAGGATGTTAAAATGATATAAATCTCTGGTGTGGGAAGTGAGTTATATTTATAATTCAGAAATAAAAAAGAAAATTTTCTGGTCACACTCTTTAAAAAAATATGCTTGGGGAGGAGAGTGCTTTGTGATTCTGGAGCTTAGAAGAATATGCAACTTCCATAGACTCCATATAATTGGAGAAAAAAAAGGCACTCCTTGTTAATAGACATAATTGACAAGGAATTTTTTTGAATATAATAACTAAACAGCACATGAATGGTAGCAACACATCCATAATGCAGTATGCCCTGCTTACATGGGACAGTTTGTTTTAGTGGCATAAGCATATTAGTCCACTTTATTAGTTCACAGTTCTAATTCTGTTTGCTATACTTCTATAAGCCTTGGGTTTTGAGTACAGTTGTTTGCGTCTGCTGGGTAAGCTAATGGTGACTATTCATTAGTCACCGTTGTGTTACTATTGTTAATATGCACACTGCTGTAAAGCATGTTTTCGGAGTACTTCCCACTTGCAGTGGGAAAACTCTGGCTGGATGCCAAGTACCCACCAAAGCCTCTCTGTCACTCTCCTCCTCAGCTAGACAGGGGAGAGAAAATATAACAAAAGGCTTGTAGGTCAAGATAAGGACAGGGATATCATTCAGCAATTACCAACACAGGCAAAACAGATTCAACTTGGGGAAATTAGTTTAATTAATCATAATTCAAATCAGAGTAGGGTAATGAGAAATAAAACCAAATCTTAAAAACACCTTCCCCCCACCCCTCCCTTCTTCCTGAGCTTAACTTTACTCACTATTTTCTCTGCCTTCTCCTCCCTCCCATTGTGCAGGGGGATGGGGAATGGGGGTTGCTGTCAGTTCATCCCACATCAGCTCTGTTGCTCCTTCCTCCTTAAAAGGAAGACTCCTCACACTCTTCTTCTGCTCCAGCATGAGTTCCCACCCACAGGAGACAGTCCTCCTCCATGAACTTCTCCACTGTAAGTCGTCTCCACGGACTGGATTACTTCACGGGCTGCTCCAGTATGGGTCCCTTCCACAGGGTGCAGTCCTTCAGGAATAGACTTCTCCAGCCTGGGTCCCCAGTGGGGACCTGCCAGCAAACCCAGTGTGAGCTCTTTTCTCCATGGCTCCACAGGTCCTGCCAGAAGCCTTCTCCAGCACAGGCTTCCCATGGGGTCACAGTCTCCTTCAGACATCCACCTGCTCTAGTGTGAAGTCCTCCATGGGCTTCAGGTGGATAACTGCTCCAGCATGGACCTCCATTGGCTGCAGGGGGAAAACCTGCCTCACCGTGGTCTTCATCACAGGCTCCAGCTCCTGGAGCACTTCCTCCCCATCCTTCTTCACTGACCATGGCGTCTGCAGAGTTGTTTCTCTCATATATTCTCAATCCTCTCTCCAGCTGCAATTGCTTTTGCACAGTTTTTTTTTTTTTTTCTTCCCCTTAACTATGTGATTACAGAGATGCTACCACCATCTCTGATGGGCTCAGCCTTGGCCAGTGGTAGGTCTGTCTTGGAGCCAGCTGGCACTATCTCCTATGGACATGGGGGAAGCTTCCAGCAGCTTCTCACAGAAGCCATCCTGTAGCAACCCCCAGCTAACAAAGCATTGCCATTCAAACCGAATATACACACTTTTAATACTTCCTAAAATAAATTATTTATATTATTATAGAATTTGAACCTGATCCTAGTAAAAGTCTCAGAAATAATCAGTAATGTTGCTGTGTTTGAACAACACATCTAAAGATCTTAATATTTCTTTGACTGAGATGGACAACAGTTTTTTTCTCTTTCTGTGGCTGCTTGTGCTCACGGCAAATTTTTCATTGGCCCATCAGGAATTTGCAGTCAATAGCTATTATCCCTAGTGACAAAAACATTTCCTTCTCTCTCCATGTATTTCTAGATCTAGATATAAAGCTTTATCAAATAGCTTTAACCAATTCTTCACCAGTGCTTAAATCTGCAAGGGACTCTGGATTGATATGTCAGCTATTTGGGGAAAGTTGAGTGTGGAAATAATGAAGCGCACAAAGGATTAGGAAAAGGATAACTTCTCAGTTAAAATGAGATTTCAAAAAATGAACAGATATTGACAGAACTGAATTATTGTTTTCATGTTTGCAGTGTCAGTTTCCTCAGGAGAATTAAAATATTTTACGTTTATTCAGTCTTCCAAGACTTTTGAGGTTCTTTCCTGAGACGGGAGAAACGTTTCTCTTACTCTGTACTTAGATTCTTTCTTTGGTATCTAACCCGAGAGCTAAGGTCATCTGCTGAAAAGGCACGACTTATGCCAGTTACTGTCCTCCTGGCACAGAACTTTTCCTCCAGGATTTAGTCTGCTTCCTTTATTCTCCTGATCTTTTTGGCAATTGATATTCTTCCCTGCTTCCTAAGGAATCCAAGTCTTCCATGTTGATTGCCAGGTTAAACCGATAAATAGGTAAATCTGATTAGATAGGATCAAATTAGTTCCTTGAATTGAATGTAATGAGTGAGAACAGAACTGCTAAAAAAGTGGCTTTGATCTGTTGGCATAGATCACAAACAGTGTTAAGCCTGATTTGACTGATATTAATAAAGGAAAACTTCCTTAATGGCAAGTGTGATAAAGACTAAGATCATTTATTTTATTATGTTCTAAGAATCTGGCCTTGGTCAGTTCACATAAAAACTGCTGTCCAAAGCTGTCCTTTGCTGAATTGTACTCTGTATTAATTTCCTGTGCTTTGCTTTATGATTTACCTATTGGATTTTAAAATGATGCATGACTTGAAAACACCAGCACAGCACAAAGGAAATAGAAGTACTTTTATTGGTATTGTAATCAAATGAGCAGAAATACACAACCTTGCTTCCTGTAAGAGAAATGTATTTATGACATTGTACATTTTCTTTTTACATCGCATACATTCTGTTTCATAAAGCAGACATCAACAGTCTCCCTTTCCTGCTGAAATTAACCGTATGGGAGTTAACACATTTGTACAAGAAAGCTACCTGATCACTGTTTTGTATCAAAGGTACAAAACAGGTAAGGTCAGAGAGAGGTTATTTCTCCCTCCTTAAAAAATAGAAAAGACAGGAAAAGAGCAAAATTTTCAAAGCTGCCTATGATGGCTGGATACCTAGCTCCTGCTGAAATCTCACAGACAACTTTGAAAATTTCAGGCTAGGTATCTATTTTTCAGCTTACAGATGGTTTTAGTTATTTATACAAGGCCTGACAGATTATTCATTCCTTAATGTTCTGGTTTCGTAGCTCAAATACCAAATAACAGCTTTTCCAATGTGTTGGTGTTTCTTTAGCATGTGCCAAAATTATTGCATAGCTATTTGTTGGTGATGTGAGTTACTTCTTTTTCTTGCTGCTTTACGGTACAATCAATGGGTGACTGATGCCCTACATCATGAAAAGAATTATTCTCAAAGTTGACTGTTTTTTTTTCAAATGAAATGTGTTGGTTTTCACATTATTGCGTGGAATTCAGCTATTGTTAAAAGACAGTCTTTAAAGGATCTTCAGCAGAAGCACTGATCAAGCACTTATATTCTAAGCCTTTTTTTCTTTTTTTATTTGCTGACTGTCCAAGTTAGGCCAATAAGCAGTTTAACCAGCAAAATGCATTGATAACATGGATTGAAGAGAATATAAGAAACAAAAGAATAGACAGCTATGGTGCCTCATTCTTTATGTTGTTTAATTTCCAGCTAGATTTCTACCTAATTCATTCTTTACATAAAGAAGAGGGGTTTTTATATGGCTGTTTTTACTTCGTGATGTTATGGGAGCACTGTAATCTGTTCATGTATTCATGAGTATGTTTTATGTTTATTTAATTTATTTTTTTAATCTTTTATGGGATTTAAAACTAGAACTGTATTCTTTTTTTCTGCTGAAAGAAAATAGACATGTCTGAATAAAACATCTCATGAATTCATTTCTCAGGTTTGTACAAACAGACCTCTCAAAATCAAGTGGAATATTTTGTTTTGACACAAAAATGAGTGATTTCTGCACTTCAGTCAAAATTACTTTCATTTTAAAATGACTTTTTTTTTCCTTTAGTGAAAACACTGAAAATTTTTTATGATTAATAAAGTGCTTTACTGAGATGAAATAATACTTTAACTTTCTGATTTAATGGAAAAACTTACAGTAAACCACAAAAATTCTTATCTTAGGGACATGCTACTGTGATTCTTTAACTAGAAAAAGGATGCTTTAATTTACTTTTGTATTCCTTTTAGGCCTTCATTTTTTAAATATTTGAAAAATACATCTGTGTTAAATTATCTTAAGACTGAATACATTCAGTGGGTGTGTCCAAAAAGTTATTCAATCTTTACAATGTTTCCATAGTATTTAATCACTAGGTAGTAACACTTGTAACTAACTAGTAGTTAGGAACTAGTAGTAACAGTAGTAGTTTTTAGGTTTTTGGTGAATATAGGCAATCAGCTCAATTACAGGTAAAAGGAATTAAGGTCCATGTTAGCATTTTTGTTCTGATCACTGATGCACTTTCTGAGGCAAATCTCCCAATCAGTTTAGGTCACTTTGAATTAAGGTGCACTAGAAAGCACAAACTGGATTCTTTCCACGTGATACTATGCTGGAAGACAGACATCAGAACTGTACTTAATCCAAAGTGAGAACAGACAAGCAAAATACCCGAAAGGCATCTAGTGTGAAATCCAGGCCTTCAGCACCAAGTGTTTATCTCTACAGATCAGAACTTTTTGGCCTAGTTGGTAATGTAGATGTTGTCTCAGTGGTCCAGTTAGCATCTAATGTAGGTATTTAACCCTGACAGTAGACGAGCAGCTATATGAGACATTGTCACAAAAGGACTTTTTTTTTTTTTTTAACTGTTTTAGTTTCCGGGCTGGATTGGTTCTCCAGGTGGATTCACCCCACAGTCATACAAACAGGTGTATGTAAAATGAAGTGACGACAGGTTACTGCTTCTCCTGGTAGTCAGTCAGGCAGCCAGTTTGTGAATCCAGGCTTTATATGTAGCCAAAGGAGTGAGGCTGTGGAGAGGAATTAAAGTGCTTTCAGTCACCTTCTGAAGTCTCCACTGAGTATATAAAGTGCTCACATTTTGCTCTATATATAGACAGATTTTTTATGTATCTATACAAATAACTAATCCCAGGAAGGTCAGTGGTGCAGAAGCCTTTTAAAGGAGGATAATGCCTTCACAGGCACAATTTTAGGTATTATACTCAGGGCTCATATTATGGTTCTATTTTTTTAATTAGTAGTTAAATCTTTGTTATCCTTATTTTTTAAAAGTTGGGGGAAATATACAGCATTATAAATATTATTCCCTGTAATTAATTGCAGTACTGGTAGTGATTTACTAATTTTCTTTACAGATTTTTGAGAGCGGCGGGAAGGGAAACTGGTAGGAGGGATAAGTGAGAAAGAAGTGAAAGAGGCTGTCTTGGGCTACGTGAAAGGAGAAAGAATGATGACAGGAAAAAAAGCTTTTTTTTCTAAAAGTGAATATGGCTGTTTGGTTTCTATGTAGTTGTTTATAAAGCATATCTCATGTAAAACTTTCTTTTAAGGTTTTCCTGACTTTCTTTTTAAGATACTATATTTTATGAGACACACACGTATTAATTCTAGTGCAAATGTGAAGTAAAATGTAAACTGTGACATCTATCTAGAATAAGTTCAGAATATATTTTTCTTATACTGATTAATTTAGATATTGAAGGGCAAAGGTGTGACATTGTGTGAGAGACGCATAAAACTCACTAATAAATTCTGTAACAATATTTCTGTTCCTGCCAATTCTTTGTCTGTTTAACAACTCACCTATGTTTAGCCTATACAGGACTGCTGGGCATATTTCTAAAGAAACTCCCTTCACGAACCCTTAGCGAACCCTTAGTAAAATAAGCATAAAAATAGCAACTATTTCTATGTGCTATCATAGGCTTTTAGTATGCGATAACATTTATGATGCCCAAATTCCAGAAGCCATTTATGTTGTATTACATTTTGAAACAGAAAGGTTATTTTCAGGCTTCTTTTTTTACTATAGATTTCAGTATTTACACTTAGTTATTTGGAAAAGTTTCTTACCCATTTGTCATTTTCAAAGTCATATAAGAAAAGAAGGATAAAAATTGTTACTACTTGATTTCTTATTTATACCTAATGTATAACCCAAATTGAATATAATTACTATGTAAAATTTACGGTGTATCTCAGAATATTAACATAGCACTGGGGAAGTTCATGTTGTGTAGGCAAAAGCCTCTGGAATATCTTACATGATTTCTCCCCCCGTGTTTTTCTCTTTCCACCTAAGGAGCTGATCTTTTTAAATAAAATCCTAGGTCTGCTAAGGCTGATGTCAAAAACGCCTGTTAACTTTAATGGACTCAGGTTTTTAATTTTTAGTTAGTGATTGGCTATGTAGGTGTTCATGTGAACAAAAAGGGATTGAATAATGGTGAGCACTGTTTAGAAACTACAACTGGGAGCTGATTTTCTTGTTTTACCCGCAGGACAGATGCAAACTGGTCAAAATCAGACAGTGCTTACTTGCATAGGCAGAGTTAAAACCTAACTGTCTAAGAATCTTCCATGTGCTGAGTACTTAGGTGATTTTTTGTTACTTGTCCACCCAAGAACATAAGAGGTTTGGTTTAGATTTTTAATCCCAGACCCCAAAATACAGGCCTACACAGCACTTTGTTATCCATGCTTTTGCTGTTCTTTTCAGAGAAGAATTGTAAAAGAAGGTTCTGCTGTGAAGTTCTGACTGCCAATAAATCATTCCTAATGCCTAGAACTGAATGCCTCCACTCGCACAAAATAAATGCTGATACATTGCAAAGAAAAATAGGGCAATGTAATCTTAATAATATGTTTACAATAAATCAGGCTTTAAGCTTGCAATCATGTTAATGTAATTTAATACTGTATAATAATCTCTGAATAAAATTAATGACACTGTAGTACTGTGGCAGTTAGTTTGTTCTTCACGTCATAGTAGGGGTTTGGCTTATGAAGAAAATCTTCACCTTCTTCACCAAGCCCACTTTTCCTCCACCAGTTTACCCCAATTTGGAATTTTCTGCTTTCCTGTGTACAGTGGATAACAAGTCTGCAAACAAGAGCAGAGATGTCCAAACTTTAAAAATTAGAGGTTGCAGTGACCTTCTTCCTTCCTTGCTAGGTGCTGTGCAAAATATGCATATCAGCATCTTCACAGCAATAGTGTTGTTAATCTAGTTCAAGAATGTAATAATGTAAATTTTTACATTGCAGACATAACAATGCTATTTTTTAATATTGAATGAAAAGGTGGTGACACTTTATGCTAAGTGGCTAATCATTGCTCCTTTGGTAGTTATTGTAATAATATTATTTCTGATAAAAACATTTGGCATAACTGTATATGCAACATAGCACAGCACAAGAGTCACATTTGTATATTAGATGCTTTACTGGACATTGTTAAAAAAAACTGTGGAAAGTCTTGTGGACACTGAAGAAAGACGACATTTTCTAAATAAATTATATACTACATTAATATTTTTAAATAAAAAATATAGTTCATATTAAAACTTGAAAAAGCAGTGCTAAAATCAATAGGAAGAAAATGAAAAATCAGTATTAGTAAAATAACAGCAAGATTTAATGTACTGTAAACTGACTGAGTCATAATGGTAGGACATAGAACTGATGTGTTTAACAACAAAAGTGTGTTATCCTAAGCAGTAAGATAACATTTTTAGCTATTCTAAATTAACAGCTTTACAGTCTTGCTATTCACGCATGCCTTATTCAGAGAATGGTTATCCTTTTATCAGAGATTATTAACATAATGTAAGGAAAAACATACAAGTATCCTGAAGGCAGAGAATATGGACCTTGAGATACTATTAAAAAAAGAGCAATTGTAGACAAATTTTTAAGAGCTTCAAAAAATATTATGAGACTCAAGAGGGATGATATGTGGATGCTCAGTAAAAGCAAAATTATAATTGACTTAATCATGTAAGTATTTCTACTGAAATCAACAGGATTATTCATGCGAACCAGGTGGTGGCCAATTACTCTTGTCCTTATTAGATGAACACTGGTCTGCTGACATATTTTAATATTTCCTAATACAGTACAATCTTTTTGCACAATAATTGGATATTAATTTTCTGGCATCCAGTACAATTTTTGTCCCCACTATTCCTCAATTCTGATTTAAATATGAAACAGACATATGTTTTCCTCCTCCTCCTTCATTTCCCAGTATAATTTCTCTGCACCTACAGATTATGTGAATAGCACTGATGGAGATAAATTACCTAATAGATGCTATGGACCTGATTTTAGCTGGCTTTTTCTTATGGTTATTCCAAGCTCAACCTGTTCTATCCCCTGTGAAGGTGCTCAAAAACATGCCTCCTGGGGTATGTTTAACACATATTTTGTCGCTTCAGGTTCAGACAGGTAGGATTTACTTTGCCAGCCTGCCTCCCAGTTACTGACAGCCTTTTGCTTCTGTTGTACTTGCGGCCAGGTATGGAAGACCTGACTGTGACATGTACTTTCACATGGAACTACTCACTGAAAAATGTAGCTCTTTGCAGGTTATTTGCTGTCAAATTATGGCCTCTCTTCACAGCTCTGAGGGAGCAGGAACAGAATATAACAAAAAAACCCAAAACCAACCAAATCTTTTTTTTCAGGATTTATGCCAGCAATTACTTGGAAATAACTGTTTTCCTTATATATATATATCTGTTTTTCTGTAATAACTTGTGCCTTCACTGTGCAATATGGAAAACTTGTACAGAATTGTGAAAAGTAAAGATCTGAAAAAAGATCTGTCTCTGCATTTGTATTACCTTTTACCTAAAAAAAGAAAAGATGCATACAGTTTTTGAGTGTTATCTGTGGTATGAAAGAAGGCTCAAATGAGACTGAGTTTTCTGTGGAACTAGAATACTACCATGTCAAGGTTTCCTTTTTAATTTTTAACACAAGAAGCATGTTATTGTCATTCCCCAGCTGCAACTGGCAGAACATTAGACATTCTTAAAACTGTGCAATATGACTTTTTAGAGTAATTTCAGAGAAAAATAAAGACTGACGCATCTGCAACAAACATGATGAAAAGGAAATGGTTCCAAATGCAAAGATAATTTAAAAAAAAATATTTTAGATGAGACTTATTTTTATTAAGAAAATTTAAAACTAAGAATAAAAAAACAGATTGAAAAGCCTGAATGAGCAGCAGGTCTTTGTGAAAGGGTCTTAACCAACAGACATTTCAAACCGGACTGCATTATGAGGACATATTGCCCATGTCCTTTCTCTGCTTTTTGAGTTTAAAAATAGAACACCTTTTTTTTTCCCTTTTTCTAGTAACAGTCTGTGCCTTTTTAAATAACCTTTCATCTTAATGTTTTATTGCTTTGGTAACATATTCCATAATCTTATTTTGTGCCTCTTTATTTCATGCCTGTCTTTATTTTGACAGTAGGTCAAGTATTCTTGAAATACCTATGTTATCTTTTTCTTTTTGAACTGTCTGCGTCTTCCTGAATTCTCTTTCATCTTTGGAAAATCTACAGATTTCTCCTTTCCTTGTTAAGAGAAAGAAAGTGTGTACACCTTTTATTTCAGAATCGTATATTCTATGTGAATATTGGATTTCATGTAAGACTTGCAATGTGGATGCCTATTTCTTCTCAGTGATAATTGTCCAGACCACTTCATCTCACATCATTGCCTGATTTAGAACAAATACACCCTTTGCTTGTAAAGACAAGTAGAATTATTTCAGCCGATTTGTTATCTTGTAATAGTTCAGTGCCCAAAGGAGGAAGAAAGGACATTAATAACTGCAGACCCACTGCATCTCTTTATTGATGTTTATTTTATAGTACCACATATAAAAATTATTTTCTTCTGAAATACTTAGTTTATTTCCTTTGCCTTTTATAACAATAAGTAAAATGTGCATAATAAGCTGAATATATATAAACATTTCCTTTTTCCTGCATCCAGTGGTTCTGTCAAGGGATCACTGATTTGTTGTACTGCTGATCTGGCTTTGAGATATTAAAAGATTTTTGCCAGTAAAATGGTCACTCAGACATCCATTCTCTCTGATTTTGTGTCATAACCCCAGTATACAAAGCTTTGGCTACACAGAAGCATATCAGAAATACAGACTATTGGTGAATGTTTTACCCAGTCTATGTGATTTGAGGATCAGAGATAAATAGGAGTAGGACTTTGGAAATAAGTGAGTAAGAACGATATTTAAAATTAATACCTTTGCTTAAATTCTGTTTAGACTCCTCAGGGTTGCAAGAGAATCTTAAACATTCTTTCAGATGTAAATAATATAACAAAATGAGTTCATCTTTCAATTAATGTATTCCAAGGTTCATTTTCTTCTTCATCATACCAATCTGACTTTAAAGCAAAGTTACAGAAGTCTAATCTTATTTACCAATACTTGTATTAAAATGTCATACTTACATTTCAGTTCAGACATATTTTTCACATTTATCCATAATCATCTATCCACTTCTGTTTTTTTTTTTTAATTTTTTTTTTATTTAAAGTAATATAATAAACCTACTTCTTCATTTGGATACTAAGTTTTCCCAAGTATTTGTATCATCATTGTGTTTGCCTTACATATATAGTATTAAAATTAATATTATATTATCTTTCCTAACTGTTTTTAGTCTTTCAATTTTACTCTTAATTAGTTACATTCTAACATTCAGCTAAGCTCCATAATGTATTTTAGCTGCCTTTGACTCATGGACGAGCGTCACTGTTACAAATACGATTATAAAACAAAGGACAGTTTTCACTTTTCTTAATTGTTAGGTTTAAGTTTTCTGTGTTTTTGGTTTTCTTTTTCTCTTTATGTGTATTATGACCTACTTTTAAATATAGTGGAGTTCGTATGAATATGGGTTTTCAAATACTGGATAAGGCAGTTTTGTTGGCTGCCTTTGTACACTTACTTCATTGTTTCATTTATTGGATTTATGGTGCTAGTTTGCTTTTTGTTCATGGGCTTTTTAAAATCTTATTCAGAATCTCATACTGGATCAGCTTTAAGGTTATTCTTTGCACTATGCTATTTATGTCTAGGCTTTATTTTATTTGATAAGAAATTAATGAACACCTGAATTAAAGGTAATCACCTGCCGCTGTGATACTTCTGATAGCCTCTTCTATTCCTTTGTCATGCTGTGTGGGGGCTATCTTTGACCTCAGTTGGACTTCTCTGATAACAATGATTATCAGACTATATTTTAATTAATTCAGATTGCTGTCTAAAAGGTTTCACTTACTTCAGTAATTTGAGCTTGCAGGTTAGCACTGGAAAGACATAATATGAAGCAGAACATCATAATGTTAAGATTATTTAAAATATGGTGAAAGAAATCACTGAAAGATAAACATGCTTGATAAAGTTACATTCTTCATTACAATATCTTTTTCACTGCAAATACTTTGAATGCATGCAGACTTTCATAAGGAATATCTAAATATTATTACCCAGGGAAACATCACCTTGTTGCTTCTGCTTATAATGGGTTTGCATGTTAAGTGATACATAGGTGTGTAAGGCCTGTGTGGAGATTTCTGTGCTTTACAAGAAGATGAACTGCTTTTAACCTTGTTTTTTAAACTATATGTTCTCGATACTGCTTTAAAAATATGCTCCCAAAAAAGCACTGATAGTATGAGTTTGACCTAAGCCATGTCCTTGCCACAAGCCAAAAGACAGGCTGTGAATGATTAGACTTTGAAGTTTTATTCAGTGAAGCATGCTTTTAGACAGAGAGAAACCGAAGTCAGCCCCTATTTTTTATAAAGCAACGCAGAGAAATGTTCGTTTGCTGCTTATAAAATGTAAATGTGCAGAAGGTGCTAAAAATAGCTTGAGAAAAGTGCAGATAGTAGGTCAGTACTGTTTCTTTGAATATATATATTTTTTTTCCTTCATTATAGAGAATCTTAAGACAGTTCTCATTCTAAAAAATAAATACTCAGCATTTATATATGGAAACTGCAGTCCCATCCATTTGATTTCTGTAAGTAATGTCATTAAATCAATGGTGGTAGTCATGTAAGGTAAGCACCATATGGCCCTTTGTGTGTCTTAAAAAAGATGCACATTTATCAGAGAGATTCATTATTAAAATGTGGTGGTGGAGAGATAAATCAGTGCTGTTTTTTAAAGGTTAGATCAGTTATAAGGGTCTTCAATGCATGTGGCATTTTTATCATAATTAAGATCTATTCTTAAGAGGATTTTTTTTTTCTGCTTTAAATGCTTATTTTAATGTTGGGTCTGATTTTATGGCTCGTGTATCCTATAAAAAGAGCTCTTTGGAGGATGAGTTTCCTCCATCATGGAAACTTTTTAGTTTTTAGGACTTTTGCCACATAAGAAAAACTCTGAGAATTTTTGGGAGACCAAACTGTGAAGAGAATGAGGCTAAACGTTGTATTGCTTAACAAAGTAATATTACCCAATAAATACACCTAGAATATTTTTAAATTTAATTCTATTGAAACTCAAGTAAATTGGGCAGGAAGAAGGGAGGTCATTGAGGTCAAGTGTCTCATAAAACCTAGTGATTAGTAAAATGGGAGATCTAAAAGCAGAACCTCACTCTGCCTCATGCCATGTGATTGGAAGTCAGGCACTCACTCTGGCTCAACCAGGGCAGGAATTTGCTCTATGATGTTATGAAGTTTTTGCTTTTTTTTTTTTAAAGTAATTATCAAATTCTTCCTGTCCATATGACCAGAAAGTTACTGATTTCATCAAACAGTTCTACTGAATGATACCTTTTGTACTTTCACTTCTCACCTACAGTACTAGTACAGTACTAGTATACTAGTAGTACTAGAATACTGAGTTTAAAGAAATATTTTCATCAAACCAGTGGCTAAAATCCTCTGGTTAAAGTTATTAAATTTTTGAAGTCTTTGAAATAAACCATCTGAAAGACTTTATGGAGGAAAAAAATAATGAATGCAAGAAAATCACGTACAGCTACTCTCATGCATTTCAAATTGACTGCACTGGGTTTGTCTACTTTGGATAAAAGGAGATTGAGGCTCGCTACAGCTTCCTGAGAAGAAGTGGAGAGGGAAGTGCTGATCTCTTTTCCCTGGGATCCAGTGATAGGACATGTGGGAATGGTTCAAAGCTGCACCAGGGGAGACTCAGACTGGACATTAGGAAGCATTTCTTTCCTGAGAGGGTGGTCAAACACTGGAACAGGCTTCCTAGAGAGCTGGTTGATGCCCAAGCCTGCCAGTGTTTAAGAGGCATTTGGACATTGCCCTTAATTTGCTTTAACTTTTTGTCAGCCCTGAATTGGTCAGGCAGTTGGACTAGATGATCATTGTAGGTCCCTCCCAAATGAAACACTCTGGTCAGTCCGGTCTTGTCCAGTCTATTCTGTTCTGTTCTGTTCTGTTCTGTTCTAAATCTCTCATTCTAAATTCATGCAATTTCACCATCTTCAATTATGTTTCAGCATGGTGCATAACATGAAAAGGAACTGCATGAAAAATAGACTTTCAGACTGTCTTGAGCAATTTGCTTTCATTAAGTCAAGACACTAATAGCTCTGTTCAGTGATAGCTATGTTTGGTAGGTGGGTAGATTGATTTTTACACTTTCTATTCCTTAGTGCTCCGTTCATAAAAAAGTAACTGTGTCAAATAATATTTATGTTCTGTGAAAATGCTTCCAAGAAAGCATTAATATCAATTAGGCCTAATAGTAACATTGAAATATAAAATATATTTGTGAAAATAATAATGGAAAATAGTAATTTAAATCAGGCATTGCATAAAATGTCTTTTAGAAAGTAATTACTATCTACTCCAAACTAAAGACTTGACAGAATAGTAAATAATCATATCAATATCAGAGCGTTCTGGCATGTTATAAAATAAGGTAGGTAAAATAATTGCTAAAATGCTTCATATTGGCAGTATTGCTGAATTACTGAGCATCCCTAGGAATCCCTAGTATCCCTCCCTAGGAAAACAAAATATGTGAGAAAAACTTCTATGCAAATTAAATGTACATGATAATAAAAATTAAGAATTCAAAATAGAATTCAAAACAAAACCTGAAAGGGGACATTATTTCTTTCTAGGTATGGGAAAGAGAGAGTGGAGGACTAGAGAGAGAGGGTAAAGTGCATGTAAATATTAAATGGAGAAAAAAGCTATTTAAACAACAAGACACTGTTAGTGTAAGAATAAAAACATTGCTTATTAATAAATATTGCCTGGAAATAAAAAGGAGCTTGGTAAAATTCTGTAACAGCATTCTAATAAAAGGTAGTGCAATCCAAAACCCAGCTTTGTTTTAAGACGACAGTCATTTTCTGGCTTATTATATTTTGTGGTTGGTTCTAACTCTAAGGGACTGACTCTATGACCCAAAGATCCATTGCAGGTCTAAGCTGTTTTGTTCCAGTTCATGTTTTTTCTCCTAATTTATTTCTCCATTTGGTTTTTGGTATTGTTCCAGAATGTCCAATTAATTTTGATGTTACTGATCACAGTCAGTAAGAACTATATTTCTGAGTTCATATATATTCTACTTCAACAAACTTTTCATCAAGACCTACCCAAATATTGACTCCCTCCCCTGCTTTTTTTTTTTTCAAATTCAACTTTAATACTCATGATAATAAAATTGATGTAATTTCCATGGAACTTATTACTAAATTCTTCAAGTTTTATACATTGACCCCTTCTTCACCTATCAGCACAAATGCTCTCTGAATTTTGTTTTTGTTAACGGTTTGTTTTTATTTTCCTCCCACAAAGAAAATCTCATCAAATGTAACCGCAGGCCGCAGCTTATATTGACAGATTATTGCAAGTTTTCAGATGAATATCTGAAAGTCCTTTTTCTTATAGCAAACTAGTCATGTAAATTGGGGAAGGTAGCACAATCTTTTAAATCCTCTCGAAACATTCTCACCAATAGTAGCTGTGAGGTATGTAAAGACTTCAAGTGGTTATATTTAAAAATGGCTTATATTGCTCTACAGCTTCGCACCATTCGATATGAAGGTGTAATTTAGACATGCATAAGTCATAAATGACTGGAAAAGGTGCCAATAAGAATTTCAGATGAATCATTCTCACAATTTTCACTTTTGTATGTAAGCACTTACTTAGATATCTATTAGTGGGGAAACATGATCTCATATTAGCCAGATTTTATTGATTCTGTTCCCATTACTGTAACCTTAGACAGATAGAACTAAATCATAATTATAATTCCTATCTGGGTGCCATCATTGGGTAAGTCATCAATAAACTAATGTATATCCTGTTTAAAAATAAAAGTTTCATTCAAATATGCTTCTTAGTAGTCTAGTTGCATACCATCTGTGGCCCAATATCCAAAAACAATACCTAATCTGTTGTCAACTACATCCCTTATTTATATATGAATTACAGTTATGTCTGAGATATGCTTTGATTTCAGTATACAAATAAGACTGAGAAAACTGTAATCAATTTTATTAAAATGAGAACCAAAAAATTTGGGATGATTGTTGATAACTGAAGATAGACCAAATTTTTTTGATTCTCAGCTTGAGGGGAAGAGGAGTTGATTTAAGACATCAGCACATTTCTGCAGGGTTGTGTATTTGAAGGAGTACATTTTTTGTGCCATTATGAAGTATGGGTGAATCAATACTTCAGACATCATGCTGCAGAAGCATAACAGAACATAATGTTTCTCCACATTAGGGAAATTGTAATAGAAGGTCTCAAACTTATAATACACAGAAGATCTGGCTTGACACATTTTAGCACCAAATGCATTTATAAATGCAAACAGTTGCTAAAACCAAACCATCAAAACCATTGACTGCAGCGGAGTGATATGCTGAAATTTAGGGTTAATCTTAGATATTCCTAAGAAGAACTGAACATCCAATTTTAAGGAATTTCCTTCAGCTACCACTAAGTGGGGGAACAAATGACCTGAAAGTCAGGAATTAGGCAATGTGAGCTGATTTCTTATCAATAAGCATTTTATGCGCACCAGAGTTCCAAATATATGCAGGTAAGGGTGGTCATAGAAGGATTTACTGCAGGTAAGAGGTTGACTTAATGCCTGAAATGTGGGCTGATTATTCAGTGATGTTCTGTACTGCAGAACTCAATAGCAGGCATCATCAGTAGGTCTAAACTTAAGATCAGCCTTAACTTTTGGGTGTAGGCTTTGAAATCAATCGGACTATTTGCCTGATGAAAATTAGAGTATCTCTGATTGTATATGGTATGTGGATGCCTGTGTACGCACCAAATAAAGTATGTAGCAATTTGCTCAGAAATTTTACTAGTCCTTACAGTTTTTTAGTATGGGAGTATTTGAATATAAACTCTTCACTGTGTTTAGCATTGAAGTGAATATAGAACTAAAGCACAGCATTTTAAAAACCTGACAGTTCTCTGTAATGAAAAATAAATCAGGATTGCTAATTCCCCTTCATGTGAAGAAGTCCATGATTATGAATACATAAAATAAATAATTGTGATGGTTTTTATGGAAGTGGAACCGGCTTGAAAGCTTTCACTACTAATTGTCAAAACATTTTTTAAATTCTTAGTCCTTGGAAATTAGCTTACTGTCGTCGCAGCAGTCTGCTGCTGTAAGACCCATTATTTTAATTTCTTACTGCAGTTCCTGTTGAGAAATCAACTATGGAAACTCTTGTTTTATATAAATCAAACATGATTATAGGTACCTCTTATAATGTGAGAAGAATGACTAATATCAGAAATTGAAAATTAGATTAAGGTATCTGTATCTTGTGACATTCAACCTATCATAGAAAACAAAGTCAGATTTTCTCTGAATGGATTTATTTGTTTCTGCTTTGGTGTGAAATATTGTAAACTCCCTTGACGGAAGCCAAGCAGGATCTCATGCCCTGAATAATTGGGGAAAAAGAAAAGAGCGGAGAAGGGAATCTTGGTATTATAACAAATGTGTGGAGTGTGGTACAAGAGTCAACTGAGGAATTACCATCTCAGTTCAGTGATAAGTCTGCCATATTCTTTTGACTTTTCCTACCCTTTTGGATATATTTTTGTCTGCAGGGTTCTGAGTCATAGGGGAACTATTAACTTGGACTCCATGTTGGGATGTGCATGCTCTGCATGTGTGCTTAACGCTACACCTATGTACTAAGCTGTAGCTGAACCCATAGGCTTTATCAAACCAGAAGTTGTAATGCGCTGAGTCAGCTACACAGCACAGCTGGTCTGCAACATATACAACTTCTCTGCAGGTAACCGGGAAGTAAATAGTCCTGTTTTATTTTACATTCCACTTAGGCTGGAGTATACCATATGTTACACAGCAAACTGATTTGCAAGTGGTAACTTAAACTGGAGAATAAATGCCTTTTTTTTTTTTTTTGTTCCCTAACAACTGATAAATCTCATCATCTGTTAGACATTAGACATTACATAATTACAATTTTTAAGGAATCCACAGAGTCACAGAACAGACCAGGTTGGAAGGGACCTCAAAAGATTGCCTGATCCAACCTTTTGTGGGAAAGAGAGATTATCTAGCATCCTGTCCAATTGCATCCTGAAAACTGTCAGTGATGGGGACTCTACCACATCCCTGGAGAGGTTGTTCCAGTGACTGATTGTTCTCACTGCAAAAAATTTATCTGTTATGTTGCAATGAATCTTCTCCCTGTGCAACTTGTACATGTTTCCCTTTCCATGTAAATCCTCATGAAGAGAGAGCCTCTGTCCCCTTTGTAGCTGCCTTTTAAGTACTGGAATACTGTGATCAAGTACCGCCTGAGCCTTCTCTTCTCCAGGGAGGAAAGACCTAACTCCCTCACAGGCCAGTTTCCACAACCTTTGTATAATTTTTGGGGCCCTCCTTTGGACCTTCTCCAGTCTGTCTGTGTCTTTCTTGAGCAGTGGGGACCAGAATAGGACACAGTACTCCAGGCACGGCCTAACAAATGCTGAGTAGAGTGGGATGATCAGATCTCTATCTCAGTTAGTAATGCCCCTGGAAATGCAGCCTGGGGTCCAATTTACCTTCGTTGCAGTTCACTGCTATCTACTGCTCAGCTTGTTGTCCACCAGGATTCTGAGCTCCTTTTCAGCAAGGCTTCTCCCAAGGCACACATTTCCTAGTCTGTACTGAGTTCTTTGTTTATGTCATCCCAGGACTTTGCATTTAACTTCACATGTGAAACTTCACACAGTTCTTGCTAGCCGCTCTTCCAGCCTGTCCAGGTCTCTGCAAGATCGGTCTCCCTTCTGACATGTTCACCTCACCACCCAGTTTATTGTCATCAAGCTCTTGATTCATAATCACACTGCTGCTCTGTTGTTTAAATTCTAGAACGAGTCTGAACTAGTTAGTGTAACAAGATAGCAGGAAAATAAATGTCAAATTATAGGATAGGCCTCTATGTGTTCAAGTACTTTTTACTAAGCGTAAAAATTGGTTCAAAATAATGTTGCCCCGGAGTGTTTCATGAGAAACTGACTCCTATGAAAAATTAACTTTTCTGTTACAATTTCATAGAAATATTTACATTTGACAAAATATTAAAGTTAAGTTTCATCTCACTTCAGCTATGCCTCCAGTTCAGCACTCACAATATAAGACAGGAGCGTCTTGTTACTTCCAGTACATGCTCACAACTTACTTTGCAAAAACTCCAAGAAGTGTTGGCAGGTAAAATTATTACCTCCAAGATCCAAGCAGACAGAAATTGTTCCTTCTGCTGCTTATAAGGCTTTGACCTTCACTCCGTAAGCAAAAATCTCCTGGTGTAAGCAGAAGTTTTGCTCATGTAAGGACTGGAGGTTATTTGTAGCTTGTATCCAGAGCTTAACTTTCAGTGCTGATGTATAGTGAGAAGTAACTAATATATGTTTTCCACAGAAAGACTTCATGAGACAAAAGTAATTAGGAAAATAATGTTTATTAGACAAATAATATTGCTGTCTGACTCATGGGAATCAACCAGAAAAGTTAGAATCAATGTTTATTAAAAAATTAGTGACAGAGAAATTAATCTATTGGAACACAAATTGGAAGTGCTAATATGGTGACTTATGTCAGTAAAACTTTGAACTCTGCTGATAGCGCTTTTTGGTTCACATATAGAATTTCTGTTCTTTTTGAAATTGAAATATGAATACAGTAAGAAGTTTTGAAGTGATCTGGAAATAATGATAATCAGTTCTTATGTTTGATGTAAATCAATTAAAATTCTGTTTATTTAAAAAAAACATTTGGGAAAATTGGATGAAACATATTGCGTATGTTATCGCTCACTTTTAAAACACTATACAAAATCCCACAATGCGTTTTTTTTCACCTTAAGCACTATCTGGAAAATCAGCCTCCTGGGATACACCAATGCATGCAGCATGGAGAAGAAACATAGGAAATTAGTGATCTGGGTATTGTTGCAGAACTTTGGTCTTGCTGGAATCACGTTGATGCAGTGGATTGGATCAAATGATTGGAGTGCTACAATGGAGGGATAAAGGCTTTTTAGGAAGGACAGAGCAGGAAGATTAGGAGGTAGAATTGCCCTTTGTGTGACAGAGCAGCTGAAATGCATGGAGGATGCACGATCAACCAACTGAGAGCTTTTGGGTAAGGATTAAAGAACAGACCATTATGGATGACGTAATAGCGGGTGTCCATTGTAGACCACCTGATCAGGAAGAACAAGTAGATGAGGCCTTCTCCAGACAACTAGAAGGATCCTAATGTTTGCAAGTTCTGGTACTCATGAGGGATGTCAACCATGCTGGTATCTGCTGCAACAGGGGCAGCACAGCAGGGCATAAACAATCCAGGACATTCCTGGAGAGCTTCAGTAACAACTTCCTGACCCAAGTGACAAAGGAACCTAAGTGGAGAGGTGCTCTGCTGGACCTCACATACAAGGAAGGGCTTTTTCAGAATGTGAAAGCCAAAGGCAGCCTTGGCTGCTGTTACTGTGAGATTGTGTAGTTCAGGATCCTGAGAGGAAGGACCAGGGCAAAAAGCGAGATAACAACCCTGGACTTCAAGCAGGCATTGGCCTCTTCAAGGCTCTGCTTAAAATAATCCCATTGGATAAAGTCTTGGTTGGAAGAAGACCATGGCAGTGGGGTTGGAACTAGATGATCTTTAAGATCCCTTCCAACTCAGACCGTTCTATGATTCTATGATTCTAAGACCCCAAGAAAAATTGTTTATGTTCAATTGTTTATGTCCTGCAAGCTCAAGAACAGACCATCCCAACAAGCAGGAATTCAGGCAAAAAATGTCAGGGGGCCTGCATGGAAGAACAAAGTGTTCTTGGAAAAACCTCAAACATAAAAAAGGAGTATATGAAAGGTGGAAACAGGGGCAGGTAACCTGGGAAGACTACAGAGACATTGTCTAAGTGTGCAGGGATGTGGGTAAGAAAATCAAAGCCCGGGTATAGAATCTGGTGAGGGATGTCAATGTCAATGGCTACAAGGAAATCACCAGGAGCAGTCAGCATGGATTGACCAAGGGGGAGTCATGCTTGACCAACCTGATAACCTTCTATGATGAAATGACAGGCTTGGTAGATGAGATGAGAACAGTGGATATTGTCTACTTAGACCAGCATGGCTTTTGACATGGTCTCTGTCACCCGACACTAAGGGGTCAGACAGGTTCTTTTACGAATCCTTGACAGAACAATGAGGGCACTATTACCAGGGGTCAGGAGTGGAGGGTACCAGTCACACCCTTCCATGATACCCCCATAGACAGACTCTTGATAAGTGGGCTGGAGGTGGACAGTGAGGTGGATTGAAAACAGTCTGACCAGACAAGCCCAGAGGGTGGGGATGCATGGAATGAAATCTGCTTGGACACTGGTAACTAATGATGTACACCAGGGAGTAATACTGTGTCTGTTCCTGTTCAATATCTACATGAATGATCTGGAAGATGGGGCAGAATGTACCTTCAGCAAGTTTGCTGATGACATAATACTGGGAGTGGCTGATGCACCAGTGTTGTGCTACCATCCAGAGGGACCTCAGTAGGCTGGAGAAATGGTCTGACAGCAACCTCATGAAGTTCAGAAAGTGAAAAGACTGGCATCTGGGAAGGAATAATCTCTGGCTGGGGATCATTCATCTAGGAAATGGTTTTGCAGAGAAGGCTATGGCAGAGGGAGTGCAAGATACACATAGGACCAGCAATGTATCCATGCCACAAAAGCGGCCAACAGCTTCCTAGACTGCATTAGATGGGCCATTGCCAGCACATCAAGGGAGGTCATCCTTCCCCCCTACTCAGCACTGGTGAGGCTACACCTGGAGTATTGTGTCCACTTTTGGGCTCCCCAGTACCAGAGAGATATGGAGCTACTGGATTGAGTCAAACAAAGGGCTACAAAGATGATTTAGGAGCTGGAGAAACTCTCCTGTGGGGAAAGGCTGAGAGAGCAGGGATTGTTCAGCCTGGAGAAGGGAAGGTTCAGGGTGATCTCTTCAACATGAGCAAGTATCTGAAGGGAGGGCATAAAGAAAATCGAGCCAGGATCTTCTCAATGGTGCTCAGTGAGAGGCCATGAGACAATGGGCACAGACTGAAATATAGGAGAGTCCATCTGAATTTAAGCAAAACTTTTTTTTACTTTGGGGTGACCGAGCATCTGAATAGGTTGCCCAGGGAGGTTGTGGAGTCTCTATCCTTGGAAATATTAAAAAAACGTGGAGTTGTGCCCAGTGACAGGACAAGAAGCAACAGGCACAAACAAACACAGGAGGTTCCTCCTGAATATGAGGAAACATATTTTCACTGTGAGGGTGACTGAGCACAGGCAGAGAGTGCCCAGAGAGGTGGTGGTGTGGAATCTCCATCCTTGGAGATATCTAAAAGCTGTCTTGACATGGTCCTGGGTAACTTTCTGTAGATGACCCTGCTTGAGCAGGGAGGTTGGACAAGATAACCCCAGAAGACCCTTCCAGCTTTAACTATTCTGTGATTCTGGGCTTTACAAGCATGATATCTTTGACATTGGTAGTTTTATAACATTACCAGATAGAATGTTTCTTGTATGGTCTAAAACCTCAACATCAATCCTGAAAGAGGATAACCACAGCTGACAGCTGGTGGCTAAACAAAAATTTAATGAAGAAACTACTAATCAAATACTGGGTAACCTCTTTGGAAAACATTTCCATGCATGGAACAAGGACTGAAAATTGAAGTGTAAATATTTTAGATAATTTCTCATGGAAGACGTGTGAATAAAATTTGAATTTTAAGTCCCCAAAATTTAATTGCTAAACATTAGTATAATTTTTGATCTCCTCCTCCACGGAAACCCATTTTTATGTCCAAATGGAATGCCTACCTGCTAGTCTTTGAATATTTTTTTATTCAAGAACAAAAAAGTCTCCATGTATGTTTCTAAAATTACAGTTATTTGGAAGTATTTTTGTGTTATGATGATTAAAACCTCCTTTTTTTTTAACAATAGTTAAAACAGTTTACATATAAGTTCATTAAGTGTTAATTGAATTGGGAGATTTTACTATCCTTTTCAAATCCCCAGAGCTCTAGACAACTTTGATTTCAAAATTAATATAAACAGTAAAAATCTTGAAAAGTGAAATTTATTTTGATCCGGGGAACGGAACTCTAGTTATTGTAACTTAGAAACCTGTTTCTGATGTTAATTTTGTTTTAACTGATGTTAAAATGTAGTGCTGAGATAAAAAATACAGGGTACAGTTTCAGTTATATCAATGCTAGCTGCACCAACATTTTTCAGATTGGCCTAGAGATCAGCCATATCTTCTTCTGGCTTTGCTGCTCATTAGCAGAATAAAACATTCTCTCTATCAAGCTATGGAAACAAGGTATGATCATTCACAAAAGAGTAACTTGTGACACTATCAATAATATAAACATCTTCAAAAAGCAGGACATGTTATATTAACAAAAAAAAACCTATGTAAAAAATTGTGGGAATTTTTTTGGTTTGCTTCTGTCTAGTTATACAGTTGTTTTATATATCAGTACAATGAAGGAATTCACTATGCTGTAAAGTACTAAAGCTAATGCATTTTTAGATTTGATGCTTGCTTCCTAGTCAGTCAAGCTAGTAATTCAATATGAGGTACAACATTACATCTCATTTTATCATGAATTAGATTATGGAGTCTTCCAGGTAAAGAAATCTTTGGTTACCCAGATTATATTTAAACATTAACTGTGATGAAAGCACATCCCACCAGCTGTATCCATTTAACCCTGCTATTTTCTTCACATTAAAATTAAGCACCAGTACTCAGCCTGCTGAAAAGATGTTAAATTGGATCTTGATGTTCCCAGTATATTGTTTTCATGACTGTTAGGTCAGTAGTCTTCAGGGAAATTAGATAAATTTCCCTGAAATTGTTTTGCTCCATTATTATGAAGAACTAAGTTTGTCAGTGTTTATAAGACATATCTATACTTTAGATTCTAGGGAGAAGTGCATGAGTAGACATAGGTAGACACAGGTCCAATATCTTGTTACCTCACCTACCTGTAAATTAGATGCTCGTGACTCTCCAGAGAGAAAAGGAGACAAAAAGGATCTAGAATGAATCTGAGTAGTTTGAAAGGGGAGTGGACGTAGGGGCGGGGGTGGTGGTGGAAATGTCTTAGAAAGACAGACAGAATTTAATTTTGTTATCTGATTGTATAGTTTAAAAGAAGCTTCAAGGAAAAAAGTGACTTTTTAACTTTGCATAGTAGGTGGATTTTTTTGTTTCACATAAGCATAGAAAAAGACTAGTATGCAGAATTTCAGCTCACACTTTTTGCAAAGGTTTTTGTTTAAAGACAGTAGAAATAAGTTTGCATTTTTTGTGAATTGCTCTCCTTTGGGTTTTAGTTTTGTTTAATTTTAGCATGATGTAAGAAGTAAAGTTGCTGCCATTCAAGCACCTAATTTTGCAAGAAGTTTGGATATGAAAGTGGTAGTACTTTGTTGTCTGAATGAAATCTGACTGTTTCACTGAAACTCAGTGAAACATTTATAAATGAGGTTTACTGATGTAAGTTATTTGCTCCCTATAAATCCTTTGACTTCAGCTAGTCACTCTGCATAAATTAAAGGGTATAGAATTGCTCTCCAAATACCTGTACACTAAAGATGGGAAAAGTCTCCCTCTGCTCCTGTTGGCACTAAACATCTTTGTTGAATTGTTTGCACATGTTCATGCAGACTGCAGGATTAATTCTTCTCTTAGTGATATCTGTACTTTTAAAAATATGACTCTTTTTGAAAATGTAACAGAAATATGATTTTTTTCCCCAGAATTACATCAAGGGAGACTTTTGGTGCCAGTTCAATTAAGTCAGAATTTCAAATCAAATCAAAACTTTCATGTAAGCCTGGAGACCGTGGTGCATACCATGATTTTGTTTCCATCTCTGCATTCAGAATACTGGTTATTAAGCAATTTTGCCTTTTTTTTTCTTTCTTTCCACAAAGCAATTTAGTGTTAGATAAAAATTTCTACCAGTGCATATCTTGTTATAAGCAGAATTCAAGTGACTAGCCTTTTATGCAAATGAAGATGAATCAAATACTATTAAGTGATATTGGAGCCACATCAGATTCTACAGTTAACATTGTACCTGACTTCCTATATTATCTCATTTTTATATAGTTTCCTCTGATTTAACTGGAATAAGACTATTACACCTGAGTAAAATTGTAAATAGCTTAATTTTTACCTCATTGTTTTTATGTCTGGAAGTAATCTGTCAGTGTTGCTGAAGTTTTTCTCAGCTTTTAAATCTATCCAGCACTCCCTAGATGCTTAGCATACAGTCTATTCTAATGGTCTTAGCAGGAACAGACACCTTTTCTAATTTTGTGCATCAAAGTTCCCTAAGCATCTCTGCTAAATTAGGAAAACCTATAGATATAGAACAAGCCAAGAAAGCAAATAAGGCTTTCCAACTGGAGTTCTAAACCTCAGTTGTGTCTCTCCTGGATTTATCGGAGGCTGGGAGCCGGCACAAAATGGATTTTTAACTCCCTTCCCTACCTCCTCCCTCACTCCTCCAAAATTGGATATTCATGATTGACTCTGTTGACTTGGTGTGGTTGTCTTTTGTTACCTTGCAAAAGAAGGATATAGTGAGATGAGTTTCTGATGAACAAGGAACAATACAGGAGGTTCTGCTGTGAAATAGGTTTGTTCCTTTCCAGGTCCCGTGAAAGAGTAGTCTCACAGAAGAGAATACACTCTTATTAATAATACGTAAAAGGTGTCCAAATAAGGGATTAGGAATATTTTGTTTTGTATGTTCTAATATAATCCTGAATCATCTAAACGTATGAGGGGGGTGACCTATAGAAAATTCCTACAAATTGTCTTGTGCCACCATAATTACCTAAAGTGCAGTACAGATAGTAGGGGTTAACAGTTACGGAAGTACTCTAAGTGTAAAGATGCGGAAGGTATGGATCTTCACAAAGCATTAAATGAGTACTGAGAAAGCATTCTATATAGCTCTGACTGTTTCTGTAGGAACAGTAGGAATGCTGAGTGCTGTGATTTGAACTAAAGACACGTTACCTGTACTATTGTGTGTGCAGTTTGCATTATAAATGGTAGCAGAAGAAGATTCTATTGTATTGAGTAACCACAAAGCATAGTGGGGAAAAAAAAAAAAAAAACCAAAACCCTTGGGAAATTAAGCGAACGTGTCTACATATTGTGAAAATTCTGTTAGACTTTTTAGGCAATGTATTGATCAGCAGGCTTGTTTTCCTGGGGTACAGGAGAGACAGAAAGGGAACCTTTCAACACATACAGCTTTGAATCTCTTCAGTGACTTACTAGGGAGAATGAGCAGCTTGGGTTGTTTCAAGTTCAGGGAGCATTTGATGTTCAGATATGAGAAGAAAAGGAAATAAACAGTTATAAAATTTTCAGAAGCAACAACTTTCCATTGATGCCCTGAAAACAGTAATTAGCTCATTTGGAAATTCTTCTGTGGGAGTATCAAACCACTGAAACACAGCAGTTTTACTGAAGGTTTCTGACCCAAATGTTCCCACTTCAGCTACAAAGATGTCAGTGGGCTATAAAGAAAGCAGGTGCTATTCATAACTACTTGTGTGAGTAAAAGAAAGAAAGGTCTGTCTGGTAAAATGCATACAGTCATGCAGAAAGGAAGCACAATCCTATTTACCGTATAAAAATCAAAATTGTCCAGAGTCCTTGAAAAGAACAAATAAGAATGACTTTATTCTAGTCTAATATCAAGGGATCTGTTAAAACTGACTAAAGTGTTGGGAACTATATATCCCTTTTTAACAACCTTTCAGTAAAAGTACTAATATTTCCACATGACCTATAAAAATTAAATGATATTGGTTTGATTATACCCATATTTTGATAGGAATTAATGGGGAAAATACAGAAGAAATCCTGGCAGACCTTAGCAAGAGATGTGAAGTTTTATATTATTAGACTACTTCACAAAAGCAGGTACATGCATATAGATTTGGGCAGTTTATCCGCTGTTAGACAGATGTGAAAAAACTAATTACTAGTAAAATTGGTAGGGTTTTTATTTTCTTTTAGGCATTAGCCCAGAAGATATTTATCTAAAATCTGCTGATGGTAAGAAAATGCTCAGGTGATTCAGGACAAAGGATGAGAGTCCATAGTGAGGCTGTATGCCTAGAATTTTTGACTGTTTTCTGTTAAGGCCCTGGTAATGTCATCCAGTCTCATAAACATTAAGATTTAACGAAGCAGATAGGAAAATTGTGAGTCTGCTGCACTGGCTGTTTGGAAGAAATCCTATTTATTTTGTAGCCCAAGGGTTAAGTATTCACACAGATGATACACCTTCAAATTTTCCATCCTTGAATACATAACTGGCATTTCACTGTCAGTCAGTTCCTGAAGTGATGCTGGAAGTATAAAGTTGGGTCTTGTCCCTTGTTCTACTTTTTCTAGGCCCCAGATGGGATTTTTTATTCCCTCAGTACCTGTCCTTTCTGATGATGGTGACGACTGTTCTTTTTAAAGGAGCGTTACTGTCATGACACTTTATTTTTGAGATAAAACATCTGGAATATTAGTGAGTAGGTTAGCTGCTGAGTATGCCATCATCTCTCTTCTGATGCCTAGTTGAAGCAAAACTGGGAAAATATCTTCACTGTTTTATTATTTTAAAAGAAATTATGACTGTTTGTATAAACTTTCATTCTTCCACCCATTTTAACATTTGAACCGTAGAAATAAATTACTGGGATTTTTTTGTTTGTTTATTTGGTTTTTGTTGTAGTGAGGGACAGAATGATTACAACAAATAAAATTGACAAAAAGTCTATGTGATCAATGGAGAAATTATGATACAGGTTTCTAAACCATCAAACTCTGCTGGCTGTAGAATTTGACAAAAAAGTTCACCCACAAGCAAATTAATCAACACCTCTGTACATATTCTGGAAGACAAAAATAGCTTATGTCATTTACACTGCTCTTGTGTACTAAAGGCATATGCAAAAAATTCACACTTATGAGAGTGGATCCACAAAGTCACATAATTTGGCCCTACATGTTGTTTTATTCTCCTGTGAAATTCTGTATGTCACTTTGTGAACAGTTTACAACATGCTGAGAAATTAGCAGCTAGTTCTGTGTGGAAAAACTTCTCCAGACTGCCTCTAATATTGCAAGAACATTGGATGCTTCGTTAATGATTTCCATTAATTGTTTAAAACTGTAACTGTTGATGATGAACATGCTTATTTTTTTTTTACATTCATAAATCTTGAATGAAGAAGATTCCTCTGAAATTCAGGGGTTTGCAATATCACATATTTTAATTTCTTTTCCCTTAAGAAGCTCTACCATTAACAAATATTTATTAAACCAAATTGTGTTTTTAAAAAATCTTGGGCTAAATAAGAGTAATAGTGAAACCACTAAATTCTTAGATCTCCCTTCAATTTCAGTGTTGTGTTTTCTGAAATGAAGACGATAGAAATTAACTTCCTGAAGCTTCTTGACAGTTTTTTAGGATTCCTGAAATATAACCTGCATGGACAGACCCTTGTGCCAGCATAGCAACATACTGATTCAAAGGGATTGTTAAACAACCAAGGACATAATAACTAACCTTTTCTTCAATAACTTTTTCATGGAATCACATTTTTCTACGTGTCTTATTATCCCAAGGCTCAGCGTGCTTGCATCTTTCAAACAGCTAGACAATTTTCTGAAAATAGCCCTTCCTCACAGAATTTTATACACACATAAGCCTAAGAAAAATAGACACTATCTTCACATATGCATCTCAGCGTAGCTTTATGGCAGATACAGATGATTTGAAGTATAAATGAAAATGTTATGGATGCTAAAAACATCCTAAATAGGAGAAACAGTACTATGCAGTAAAGCAATAAAGCATGTTCATCTTCAGTGCTGGTGTCTTGTCTACTCACACTTGAAACACTTTTACAACATGAGTATTCAGTCTAATGTTCAGGGTTTTTCTTACCCTTGTGTTTAATAAAGTCATGTGTGTTCTCTGATAGTACTGAAATGCACAGAGAGTCTGTCCAGTATTTAATGAGAATTCTTTCAGTCACATACATCACCATTTCAAGATATTTGTGACACCAGCTTGCTTACATTTCAGTGTCACTTTCAGGAGAATCTGTAGGGGTAATTCATGGAAGTCCTTTGAGATACAGCATTCTATTCCAGAATGATGAATCTATATAAATTTTAAGGGAAGTTGTTTGAGTAAGCCGAATAGAAGGGAAAGAAAAATAGAACTGATGTGGATTCTCTTTACAAAGCTCCTGTACTACTTTTAAACACTATATGTCCATTTAAAACAACATTATCAAACTCTGTAAATGGCAGCTAAAGAGAAGATTACAATACATCTGATATGAAGTCACAGAATCATAGAATGTCTTGGGTTGGAAGGGACCTTAAAGATCAACTTGTTCCAACCCCTCTGCCATGGGCAGGGACACCAACCACTAGACCAGGCTGCTCAAAGCCTCATCCAGCCTGGTCTTGAACACTTCCAGGGATGGGGCGTCCACAACTTCTCTGGGCACCCTGTTCCAGTGTCTCACCACCCCCACAGTAAAGAATTTCTTTCTAATATCCAATCTAAATTACCCTCCTTCAGTTTGAAACTGTTGCCCCTCATCCTATCATTACACTCCTTGATAAAGAGTCCCTCCCCATATTTCCTGTAGGCACCCTTTAGGTACTGGAAGGCTGCTATAAGGTTTCCCCGGAACCTTCTCTTCTCCAGGCTGAACAACCCCAACTCCCTCAGTCTGTCCTCATAGCAGAGGTGCTCCAGCCCTCTGATCATCTTCATGTCCCTCTGCTGGCCCCTTTCCAATAGGTCCATGACCTTCTTCTGCTGAGGACTCCAGAGCTAGACACAGTACTCCAGATGGAGTCTTACCAGAGCGGCGTTTTGTCATGTTTTCATGTCATCAGAAAAAAAGAAAAAACATTGGAACCTATGATGAGGTGAAGCATTTTGGTCTAAAGTGATTGTTCAAAGTGTGCTTGGGAAACAGCACCTTTGAGCTATCAGAATCAGGGACAATATACTAAATATTAGTATTATCTCTGGGACGTAGCGTGGATACTGTGCTGGTTATGTGAATATACTTGTAAAATTCATAAGTAATAGAACTTTCAAATGCTAGATCCTAAATAATAAGGGAGTTTTTCTTCAATTTTTATGTGATCTTTTTACAATATCATTATATCTGTTTTCTGTGAAAAGCAGGCATTGGCTATATTTCTCCTTTCTGTAGATAGATGTAAGATACATCCTAACTCTGCTCCAGAATTTACTTAGATTTTCACTCTATTCTTTACAGCTTTATAACATAAAGCAGTGGTCTTACACATTGTTATAGTGCATCTTCAAATTTATACAGCTGTGTTTTCAGGGGTTTTTTTACTATTTTTTTTAAACCTTTTTTTTTTTTTTTTGGTTCACATGGTGTTCTCCTCAAGATTTTAACAAATGTTATTGATTTTGATCATTTTATTGAGTGACAAATGACCATATCAAGACAAGATTGGGTTTCTTTTATGCAGATGATCACTACTGATATTGAAAATAGCAAAGCAAAAGAAGTAGTTAACATGGCATGACTTTGCAAGTTGTAGGTAACTGGAAAATAGTTCAGGGTACATGGTAAAAAAGGATGATTTTGTAACAGTGAAGTAGGTGAAAGTGAAATAGTACATCTGATATAGGGGAGTAAAGATCAATATAACTTAACATTTAGAGAAGGAATATGGAGTTTGCAATGTAGAAGTGATACGGTGTCCCTTAATGTAGGGAAAGAAGATTGCAGTGTCACTGACAGTGCGAAAAAGTGCTTAACATTTCTCAGCGTAACACGAGGATTGACTTACCTGTTTTCAAGAAAAAAAGGCAGCAATGGAAGAGTTTGATTATGACATTTACACTAATATTTTGAAACTATGTCTGTAATAAAATAACACAAAGTTAGCAGTGCACCCCAGCAGTATACAACAGTATACTGGGCTTTATGAATAGGGGCAGAGCCAGGACAGCAAGGAGAGGGATCATCCTCTTCTACTCTGTATTCATTAGATCACATCTGGATATTGCATTCAGTTTTGACCCTCGAATATGGGAAAAACACAAACAAACTGAAGTGGGTTCGGGGGATGCCACTGGGATGATCAGGCCCAGAGCCCTTGCCCTGTGACAAGATGCTATGGGACCAAGACTGGTTCACCTGGGAGAAAGGATGGCTTCAGGGCACCCAACAGCATTCCCAGCACCATTGGGAGTGGATGGAGGAGATCCAGCCAGGTTTTTCACAGCAGTGCATGCTGGCACGTTGAAAGGCAGCAGTATAAGCTGAAACGTTTGAGGATCAGGCTAGGGAGAAGGAGATGCATTTTCTGCAGAAGGGTAGCCCAGGAGTGGAACAGGTTGCACAGAGGCATTGTGCCATTTCCATCCTGGGAGGTTTTCAAGACCCAACTGGACAAAGCCCTGAGCAACCTCGTCTGAACTAAGGATCAACGCTGCTATGAACAGGAGGTTGGGCTAGAGGCCTCCCAATGTCCCTTCCAACCAAAATTATTGGATCATTCTGCAAACATTAACTAGGAATATAAATGGTCATGCCTGTTTGTGTTCTTCTATTATTCCCTTCATTAAGCAAATGTTTTTTATATTAAGCATTCTTCAGCCAGTACAGTTTATGTACTGGATATTCTTTCTATCGACAAAGTAATCTTTGTAGATTTGTTACCAGGTCCTGTGTATTCTGGACACATCACACATATTAGTAAGAAAGGGCAAGCATTCTTCACTAAATCCTGATTAAAAGAAGGAAAGCAGTTAAAACAATAACTTAAGAAGCTAAAACAAATGAATAAAAAGGAGTCAAGTAGGGGAAAAGGAATTAATATTGCAGGAGATTTAGAAGTCGCTAATGTTCCAATTCTGTTAATGTTACCAAGCTTTCAGCATTCAATGCTGTATCAGGTCTACACTGCGCACACAGCTATAATAAAAAAGAACACTAATGATAAAGGAAGAATTTAATCTTGATCGACCCTATGGGGACCCAATTCACAGCAGAGTTTAATTGCCACAAGTGCAAGGTCAGTTTCTATCTGCGAGGATCTTTCTTAGTCCAAATTTTATTTAACCTGTGCAGAAAAATGAGAGCAATGTTTCTCTGATTAAAAGAAAAGAAAAAAAAGAAAAGAAAAAGATAAAAGAAAAAGAAAAAAGCATAGAACATTGTAATATTAACATAATTTATTATGCTGCATAGAGCTGAAATAACAAAAAAGATGTAGGCATTATATTACTGCCAACTATGCAACTGCTGTTTTGCACCTGTTCTAGGGGCTGGACAGGGAGCTGTTTACCTGTACAGGCACAGCCACAGTTGGAAGGATGCATTTTCCCAACCTAATCTACCCAAGAGAAACTCTTTTTTTTTTTTTTTTTTTTGAGAAATGCTGAACAACTGCAAGGACACAAAAGTCTCTTAGCTCTAGGACTTCAATCCTAAAACAGGGTCTGTCCTCTCTAGGTCCTGATACCAGAGGTACACCAGTCGTCCTGTATCTCAGTCCTTTGGGGAAACCTTCCTAACAGTACTTTCCAGAAGGCAAAAGCTTGAATCTTGGTGTCAGCAAAACATATAGTAGTTTTGTCTTTTGTCACTGAGGCTAGTATTTTGTCTCCATTTCTGCCTTTCACCAATTTTATTTGTTTCATCTGTTTCCTGTTGCTGTGATTCTCCCTATAGCTTTTGTTTTCTTTTCTGGATTGTATTGTGACTGTTACTTTAAACAAACATTACACCTATGGTATATAATGTTTGTTTAAGAAACCTTGTAAAATCTGTTACTTTGCAGAATCAGTTTTAATGCCTGTTTGTCACATCTGAGTAATAACTAAAAATCTACTTGCTCATCTTAATTTTTGTAACAAAAGAAGGAGATAAAACATAGGTTAAGGAAGTGTGAGGTTCAGTGGAGATGGAGGATTTATTTTCACTAATGAGACTTGAGGACAGAGTACCATAATAAACTACACATCTTCATCCTCATGACTGAAAATATATTCTTTTTTTCTCTCCCTCTCCACTCCCTTCCCTGTTCTTGGAGCATTGTGAAAGATATACAACCAATTTTGAATATATTGAAAAAAACTGCTGAACATTAGCAATTAGCCATCAGAGCTGGAAACTAGCAGCAGGATATGCAGAAGCATGTGTGTGTGCAGGGTTACATATGACGGACTTGATCCAAAAAGAGCAGTTTAGTAATGACAAAATATGATGTGTAGTGAAATAAGCAGGTTAGTGTTGGAGTGAAAAAAGCAATGCACAAAGGCAGCAGCTTACACAGCACAGTACCTGATGATAGAAAAGTCTGGACAGTGTCAGATCACCTTATTATGCCACTGCATTATGGATTTCATAACTTCTCATTGCTAGTCATGAGCCTTGAAGGTCAAAAGTCAGTAGTAAAGAATTTGTTAAAAGTGATATTATGATTTCTTTCAATAAAATACAATGTAAATTTCTTAAGACCCTGCCTTTGTCTGTGCAGTGGGAGAGAGGCCTTGGACAGGTAGAGAAATTACTTGAGTCAGCCAGGAGAAATTCAACTGATGCAAGGTCACTTACTGACCCTCTGAATATGCTCTTTGGTTTCTAAGCAGTTTGATGGCTAAGAAGTGCAACTAAAATTTAACGTCGCTAATCTTCATTCAAGGAATATTAGCAAATGCTGGTCAGTCCCACTTTTACAGGTACAAAATGCAGGAAACTAATTTGTTACACTGGTGAGAAAACTCATGAAAATTATTGCAGTATATGTATATTCATATTCTCTCTCTTACATTACAATTCATATAATTACAACCATGGACAATGTTCTGGACTGCCTTTGCATGAATTTTGATCTTATGCTCAGACATTTATCTTAAAATTAAGACTATTGTCTTAAGTGAATGAATTTTACTACCTCAAATAGCTGCCATGTACATAACTGTCACATGACTTAAATTGTGACCAGCATATAGAAAAGCTGTGACTGGTAAAAACTACTTCGCTAAAATCTGCCTGTGTTTTTGGCATATTTTGCACGTAATACTTTATTATCATACAGTAGATTACTTAGAAGCACACCTCTGTAATTTATTTTTGCTTAGGATTACAGATATTTTCAAGGCAAACAAAACTGGTGTTCTTAAAACCAGTTCTTACTTTGCTCCACTACAACACTGTAGGTCCTGACCTCACCCAGAGTTGAAAGCCTTATGCTCTCATTTACTTCAGAAGAAACTGGGGGGGTCCAAGACCTCAGTGCGCTGAGTCCTTAGAAATCCAGTAACTTCATACCTTACGAGTTTCCCATTCAATTGCAGGTATTAAAACTTTAGTGTTTAAGCCCTTCAAAAAGGGTATTAAACTAACAACTAAGCCCTTTCAAAAAGGGTGGCCGTATGTATACTGTGTTGGGGTGACCTTGGCTGAACGCCAGGTGCCCACCAAGCCTCTCTATCACCCCTCCTCCTCAGCTGCACAAGGGAGAGAAAATGAAGGCTTGTGGGTTGAGATAAGGACAAGGAGAAATCACTCACCAATTACTGTCACAGGCAAAACAGACTCAACTTGGGGAAACTCATTTAATTTATTACCAATCAAATCAGAGTAGGGTACTGAAAAATAAAACCAAATCTTTAAAACACCTTCCCCCCACCCCTCCCTTCTTCCCGGGCTCAACTTCACTCCTGATTTCTCTGCCTCCTCTGCCCGAGTGGTGCAGGGGAACGAGGAATGGGGGTTGTGGTCGGTTCATCCCACATTGTCTCTGTTGCTCCTTCTTCCTCATGTTCTTCTTCTGCTCCAGAATGGGGTCCACCCATGGGAGACAATGAACTTCTCCGACATGAGTTCTTCCCACGGGCTGCAGTTCTTCATGAACTGTTTCAACATGCGTCCTTTCTATGAAGTGCAGTCCTTCAGGAACAGAGTGCTCCAGCGTAGGTCCCCAATGGGGTCACAAGTCCTGACAGCAAACCTGCCCTGGTGTGGGTTGCTCTCTCCACAGGGCACAGGTGCCTGACCCAGCACAAGCTTCCCATGAGGTCACAGCCTCTTTCAGGCACATCAACCTGCTCCAGCGTAGGGTCCTCTACAGGCTGCAGGTGGATATCTTCTCTACCGCGGACCTTTCTGGGCTGCAGGGGGATAACCTGCCTCACCATGGTCTTCACCATGGCCTGCAGGGGAATCTCTGACCCAGTGCTTGGAGCAGCCCCTACTCCTTCTTCACTGACCTTGGGTGTCTGCAGAGCTGTTTCTCTCACACGTTCTCACTCTTCTCTTCCAGCTGCCGCTGTGCAGCAGTTTTTTCCACTTGTTAAATATGTTATCACAGAGACACTACCACCGTCTCTGATGGGCTCAGCCTTGGCCAGCGGTGCGCTTGTCTTGAAGCCAACTGGCGTTGGCTCTATTGGACATGGGGGAAGCTTCCGGCAGCTTCTCACAGAAGTCACGTCTGTAGCGCCCCCAACTACCAAAACCTTGCCATGCAAACCCAATACAGTATAGCTGGCATATTTGACAAAATAAAATAAAATAATGATGATGAAGAACTCATTTCATGGACATCCTCTTAACACCAGTTTGCCATTTTTTCATGATCCCAGGGTACATATTTCTGTAAGCCAATGACCACATGCACATGAAAGTGAAGGTAAAGAGATTCTCCCCAGGACTAACTTCACTACTGTAAACAGTTTCATTTTGAGACTAAGCAAGTCAGAATGCTTTATCCAAGCCATCAAAATTTTTTGGCTTTGATAGAATGCAGTGAGCAGGCATGGCCTTCTCCCTACTTAACCGAAAACTTTTTCTCTTTGCCCCATTTCAGGTCTATTCCAATGGTGCACTTGACTTTCCTCATAGTAAGCTACAACAGCATGTTTATTCCTTGTCATGCTTACAGCTAAATCTTGAAAAAATTAGCAACTAAACTAGCTAGATGAGAGGAAATAGCATTCTAACTAATGCTATATCCAATTTTAACTGTTTAATTTTGAAAATACTTTTTTAAAAAAATAAAGAAATATTCTCTAAATTTGTAATAACACACTTGTGTTCAGATCAGTATGACAGTATTACAGTTCAGAAATTCAATTTATTTCAATAGAATTTGTAGGGATAAAGAACTGTGATTGCTGCCTTGCAAACCTGAGAGATGAGTCTTCAGCATGGGTGTGACTAGAGCATATATGTATGAATTCAAAGTAGATAGAGAGTATTTTCAGCATGACACATTTAAAGTTAATGGGACTCATGTAGATAAACCTCCCCATGCATTAACATTTCTCCTTGATGTCTTGAATTGGAAATGGAATATATACAGACTGTGTGAATTCCTGCCATAAATTGATGCAGGGCAAAAGATAGGTTGGGAGTTGTGCTTTTGAATTCTCCATTAGACTCTCTGTATCAATCAAAACCTTAAGGCCTGTAAAACTTCTTTTTTATAATACACATGTTTGAAATTCAGTCCTGTGAATGGTAACTATAATTATAATGTAGGATTAAGCACATAGAAAAATTAATGGATTATTTAATTTTAGATATTTTAAAATTGAAATGCACTTCCTATTTGTGTAGTATGAGAGTAAGGCTGATAAATAGCTGACAGTATCCAAATTATATGCAAGCTGAGTTTGCACTGACACACTTAAAATCACATTGCTGCTCTACAATGATTAAATGCTCTCTGGCTCACACCACATTCAGCAATGTATGGTTAAAACATCCATAGAAACAAACTGCCCATGGATATTTAAAACTGAATTACCCATTTTCATGAATATTTGATCTGCTTATTACCTACAAAATGCTTCAGATTTGTTGCCTGTAATTTGAGTTTATTAAAGTGCTAAAGGCAAGGCTCTGTGTAACAGGAACGGCTGTAGTTCTTGAAAAAAATACAGGAATCCTGTCTAAAATCTAACTAGATAGACAGTCGAGGATTATACACTTCCTGTGATATTATGTTTCTGTGACTCATGAATCAAAATGTTAATGTGACAGAAAAGTCTAATTGTACTGCTGAATTGGCATGCATCTGATCAGCACACATATTTGCTGGGATTACTATCTTAAGCATTATATCTTCTTCTGATTCTTTCAAAACTAAAACTTAAAACGTAAATAAAATGCCTTTGTTATACTCTAACAATTATATTCTTCATAGACAAAGGTAACTTACAAGGTAAGTGGAAATCATTATAGGTTATAAATATTGTAGACATAAGATCCATTGCATAAGAAAAAGATTGGTTTTATCTGCTGATTGAGGGGAGGAGATAATAATAGAAAACAGGTGTAGGCCACCCCTTCTGTGAAGCTGCTTACAGGTGTCATTAGCAAAGATTTTACCTTATGGTAGAATGTAAAATTCATGTTTTTAAATGGTAAGAAGAAAATTTATTTCAGATATATAACTTTTTTACGGTGCCTTATATTCTAATAATATATAAGTCCACATGGAGAAAAAGAAAGAGTAAAGCCAAAAGTCACATTAACAAAAAATATTCTATAGCCTCCACTATAAATCTCTTGTTAAAATGCAGCAAGAATCAGTTTAAAAATTTTGAAAAGACAAAAAAAAATCTCTTACCCATATGTTAGTACTATAAGAGTATCAATAATGTTTTTGCTTCTTGGATGAGATTGATCCCATTAAAATGTATTAGGCATACATATTCCCCTGAAAACATCTGTAGGATAGTGGAAGATAATTTCCAAATGGCATTAACACCCTTTTGAAGCTTTAGCTTAGTCTTTATCCATAATCATTAAGTAGTCTACAAAGAATACTTAAGAGTAGACTGCATATAACATTACATTTACAAACAAATTAGTTCTGTTAGTGGTTGCTCCCTCTTCTTTTTATTTTTTTTTTCTTTCTCCTATGTTAACATCTATATTAGAAAAAATTGTTCTTCCCACTGCACATTTTTTTAAAAGTATCATTTATGTTGGAAAAGACCCTTGGGATCATCAAGTCCAACCATCAACCCCACTCCACAATGGTCTCCCCTACACCATATCCCCCAACACCACATCTAAACGAGTCTCAAACACATTCAGGGATGATGACTCCACCACCTCCCTGGGCAGCCTATTCCAGTGTCTAGCCACTCTTTCTGTGAAATTTTTTTTCCTAATGTCCAGCCTAAACCTACCCTGTTGCAGCTTAAAGCCATTCTCTCTTGTTCTAACAATTTTAATTGTTAGAGAGAGTACCTAGGTCTTGAAAGCTTAAAGACTTAATACCTCAGTTAACTTAATGCAATTTTTTATTTCTAGTAAAAGATCAAAGGAGAGCTAAAACATACTTGATGCTTTGAATAGGATACACTTTCTAATTCAAGATTGTCATGATATAGCAGATGATGAGAAAATAAAAGACAAAACTTAATTCAGACTCAAAATATTTAGTAGGTCTTATTTAACAGTTTAAAAAATACTAATGAAAACGTATTTTTTAAAAAATATATTTTTAAGAAATTGCCTATAATATAGATTTCTTGTACAACAGCACAGACTAGTGGCTTTAGCAAGTCAGAGAGTTTGCCTTGTTCTCTTCAGTAGTATTGAAAGATGGCTAAGATCGGAGTGTACAGAAAATCTAAAGTGTAAGTAGAAAGAAGTTACTTTACAGAGGCAAGTACCACAAAATATTGCTTTTATTATATTAAGAAGCAAGGGACAGTGAAAGATATGCTGCTTAGAGGTGTATCTCCTTTAGGGGAAGAAATAGGTTATGAAATAAAAAAAAATATTTTTTTCTTCTGTTTTCTTTTTTTTTAGTTTATTTAAGTAAAACACATTCATTTAATTAACAGACGGTAACACTATTTATTATTTTTTTGTTTGTTTTTCTAATTCATGCGTGGCTTCTAACAGGTCTGGGCACACTGCAAAATAGATTGGATGAAGGAACTAAATGAAAAGTTATTTTACAAAGTGTCAAGTTATTTATGCTAGAATAGATTGAACCTGCCTTGCACGTTTTTTACGTTTATTTACAAGGAATGACTTTGTCCAGATTGATTCTATGAGTTTCTTAATTTCTTGCAAAAGTGTGTTTCACTACAACGTTACATAAAATTACAGAGAAGATGTTTTTCAAAAGCTGTTGATCAGTTGACATTTTTAAGAGAAAAGGTTTGTGTAAGATTTTTCTATGCAGGTGTTGAATCTGAGTGTACCTCTGATATTTAATCTCTCGTGAAGTCTTCTAGACTTCAGAAAAATACAGTTGCAATTAAGACTAACAACCTATCCTGAATGTAGGAGTTTTGATCATAAAAGTTACACACAGGTTTCTTTACCTAATTTCTCACACATCTTCCTGTGCTCCCTCAATACAGGTTATCTCTGCTTTTTATGTCTTTCTCTCTAGTTAGCGCAAGCACACTATCACACTGACATCAGTGTAGTTGCTTCAGTTAGCTTGTATACTCCCTGAGCATTATTGTCTTACATTTCTTCCCATTAAGATGCATCCCACTTTCTGAGAAATGCTTTTCTCTGCAATTATCCAAATAACACCTAGAAAAAAATAGTGTAGCTCTATATAGGCATAAGAATATGGTGTATATACATTCAGTACATAGGAAGCTGCCAACCATGGAAAAATAACTGCAAATTTTGGACTTTGGACTTTCCAGAACCTACCTCATGCAGAGGGAAACCATGTTGCTCTTGCCCATCAGAATAAATTGACCAAATGGGAGGACATATATCTCTGTGTGTGCATTTAAAGAGATCTCCCAGCACATCTCATCTGTGTCAGTCACTTTAAAGCCGTTGGTACCAGGGTAATGAATGCTGGACCTAAAGACAAAGTTAAAGTTAGGGCTCCATAAATAATCACTGAGATTGAAATTCCAGTGTGTGGAATTTAACAACTTCTATTTGCAGCTTAGAAATGGTCGATTTGATGAGATCTAAAAGACATGACATGTAACCCCCCCTTCCCCCGCCCCAGCCCAGGAGGAAATAAATGTTTCACCATGCAGTTTGAATTATGATATAATTTGGTGCAAGTGTTCTTGGTACAGCAAATATTTCAGGCATGATAGTCTGAAATCAATTTAACATTTGACTATGTAATCATAGTTCCCTCTCACCACACTCCTCAGCTGTGTATTTATATTCTTCCTTCTTTAGCTAGCCAGCCATTACACACTGCACCTCTTTATTGCACCTCAATATTTTCAAGTGGTTCAACTGGGTTGATTTCCTCATCCTAGCTGGTCCCATTTCCATCCTTCATTGCAATTTCTTCCCAGTTTTATTAATTTCTTAGCAAATTACAATAAGTTAATGCAATGACAATATCAATAGAGTTCTGCTAGACACAAGACAGCAAATAGAGACTAACCATGAAATCGTCTCTCTTTCTTGGATGAATATATAGGCCTATAAGCATTCTAGTTTAGACTTGCAAATGTGTGAGGCTGAGTACTGATGTACAAATCACAGTTCAGTCTGAACCATTCAACATCTCACTTGGCTGTCTTGAATCTTCAGCAGGCTGATGTAAAATTGACTTCTAAAGGCTTTTAGCCGGAAAGGAGTACTCAGTGTTGTCTAGATTTGGGACTATAGATAGCTGAAATAGAACTGAGAGTGAAGACAGAAAAGCTCTTCAGAGATGTCCCGTGCTGTGGAAGCTACATGTTACTGTTTAGTCTACATTCAGCATTAACATGACTTTGCAGTGCTAACTACTGATTTGTATTTTGTGACCTAACCAGACATCTCCTAGCAGGAGGACAAAATAAGCGTGTGTTTTGGCTTTTTTTTTGGTGTTTGGTTTCTTTTTTATTGTTTTATTTTTTTCCTCTTTTTTTTCTGGAACTGCCAGCTCTTACAGAAAGCTGGGTGTTAGCTGTGAGGTCTCTGCTACCTATCCACAACATATGCCCTTTTAATTTTTTTTTTTTTCCTAAAATAATATTTATATATATACCCATGAATGAAAGAGTAGTATTGAAATATTTGCTATAAAATTAAACAAGTGTTTGACCATGGAGACTTCTTTGTCTTTAATTTCCCCTTCCATTTCCATCTATTTTCTTATGTCCCACTTGTGGGAGGATTTATGCCCTCTAGTTCATATTTATCAATCTGGTTTAGTTACCTAGTCCCCCATTCAGACATTGGATTGCAAGGGGATTTAGATGCATATTTTCATAATTTTACACTCTTGACGCCGTTAGAATAATGAGAATTTAGATGGTTACACAGATGCTATGCACCTAAATTTCAGCAATGGTTTTAATCTTTCATTATTTTACTCATAAAAACATTCACTTTTGTTTATTAAGTTGAATCAGGAAAGGAATCCTTCCAGTAGATGGCAGCAACTCTCCACCTACCCCATCTATGACTAAAAATTTGTAATTGTCCTAAACAGAAACTCTTGTTAAGATTTTTTTTTACCCAGCTGATGGCTGAATTGCTTACACAGGCTATTCTCTTTCAGTTTTAATATTCAAGAAGACCAAGCATAACGGTTATCACCAAGTCATCTGAAACTAGCCAACGCAAGAGGTATCTAACTCCTACACGATAATTAGTTTGCCATATTGATAATTCAGATAAATGAAGGTGGATCAAAGTTGTAGTTAAATCTGCATTTAGGTGACAGGGATGCATTGCTTAAGATAATTTTGAAGCTGCAGAAGCCTGAAGCTAGTCTGGCTTTTACTCAGCATCTGTAAGGAATTCCTTTAATTGGATTTATAATTCCTAGCTATTCTGCTTTCTTGATACATTTGTAGTATGAATGGTATTAGACAGGATACACACAGTCTTCCTAAAGGAGAGTCTTGCTCAGACATTCTTCTCTTGTAACAAAAGATCACAATATCTTCATGTTCAAGGGATACTGTAAAATAGAATATTTAGGAAGAAAGAAGCCAATCAATTAAAATTCAGTGTATGTTGTAGCTTGCTATAAATAATTGACTGGTTTTATTTTAAATCTGCCTTAAAAAAGTGTTATATACTTTTCTCCTCGTGCTGAAAAATCAGTGCAACTACTGAGACAGCAATTGCCTGTGGCTCTAATCTAGTTTATTCAGCTATGCATAGACTTAAATTCATCATGCAAATAATCCCTCTACAGCGGAACTACTTGTTTAGCTGTACCTTAATACATGAATAAGCCATTTGAGGATCCAGATATGGCTGACTACAATTAAATTATCATTGTACATAAGAAGCATGATCAGAAATACATATATAATAAAGGAATTATGTATGTAATGCTGCCACTGCCACGAATTTCCTTGTTATTTGGTAGTTAAAGAACTCATAAGTAAAGTTGACCAATGAAACTGAAGTCTAAGAGAATTCTAACTTATTCTGAGTTTCCTTAGTGACAAATAGGAGAGAGAGAAAATGTTATGCTTACTTTAAACCAATGTACCTATAATCCAGATTTCAACATGACAGTTAATACTTCAAAGAGTTTTATCTGCTGAAGAGTTTTTATTTTGCTTCCAGTCTAAAAGGATATTGCATCTTTTCAGCAAATATGATTAAAGGACTTACATTAGAAAACAAAAATTTATATAAAAGTACTTTGAAAGAACTTTCAATTACCTGAAGACAGACAATTTCTTAGCTATGTTGTATGCAGAATGGACGTACAAGATGAATCACTGCAAGTTCACCACAGAATAATCTTTTCAAACTTTATACCTTTTTTGTAACATGAACATTACTGTTTAATTGTTAGTTTTCTTTTCTTTTCCTTTCTTTTTTTTATTTTTAATATCCACAAAGGAAAATGGGCTTTGCTTGCACATCTGCTCAGAAGACTTTGGAAAATTCCTGGCTTTTTTGTTTTTAACCTCCATTTGCTATAGCTTGTGGTCTAAGATCACCTGTATCAACTGCCTGTAGGAATCCGTTATGTTCAGAAAGAGTTAGAGAGACTGGATGCTGTTTTTCACCCCAACGTTAAGTGATATTTTTCCAAATACCAAAAATATCTGAACAAAAAGCTTAAGGTAACTTATTTACTGCAGAAACAAACCATGATGACACTTTCAGCACCCCAGAAAATTAAAGTTTTTTCAAAAGGATCTAACAACTAAAATTTTTGGCAAGGAGAAAATACTTTTTCCACCTCAACAAAGAATGAACAACACTTTTAAATTTGACTGGTTCGGTTTTGGAACAGGGACTGGGGTCTAGGCAGGAGCAGGGGGGTTGTGACAAAATCATGGAGCCAGGGCAGGGATATGGAACTTCGGTGAAGCACAGGGGCAAGAGAAGGCCCCAGAGGTGGTAGTGGTGGAGACAGAAAGGTCAGCCCAAAGATTCCTGTTGGCAGGGACCAGGAGCAAAGATGAGACTGATGACCTTCAGCACAGCTGTGGCTGTTGCACAGCCCCAGGACCCCAGCCAGGCCCCACTACACCTGTTTTTTAGGGAGTCACAGGGGAAAACACAGCTGTGGGGCAAGACCACATGGTATATGACTGTGACCTCTAGCCCTGCTGTGAGTCCTGTCCCCTTGGCAACCATCTGGGGGGGCTGCAGGGCAGCCTCTGGAACAGTCACGGAGCCTATCCACCATGGCTTGGCCTTAGGGCATGGCTTCCACTCACAGCTTGGGGCTCAGGAAGGTGCTGTGAGAGTAGGGGCCACTCCTGAGTGGACAAGCTGGGAGCTGGGGGCACACCAGGTTGGTGCAGCCCCCTAGGGAGGGGGGAAAGAGCCCAGGCCTATCTCTTACCACTGCAGGAAGGGGATGGGCAGGACAAGCGTGGCCTGGACTTCTCAGGGGCAGAAGAAGGTGGGGAAGGTCCTCAACAGACCTCAGTGGCCCTGGATAGGGGCAGGGAGCTGCAGCTGTCCAGGCTTTAAGGGCTGCCCCAGGCCTTGACCTCCTGGCTTGGCCTTAGCTGCTGCTTTCACCTCAGCCTATGAGAAATCTGCCAGGAACTTCTGTCTCATGAAGAACAAATAGTAACATTTATATTACTATTACTAAAGCTTATATTAATAGAGGAGGGTGGTACTACCTGCCCTAGTAATTTTTTTTTTCCCTATGATTTAGGAGCTCATTTTACAGCTTAGGTTTGCAAAAGCATGGGAATAGAAATTGGCAAACTTTCTTAAATGCAAGGTAAAACAACTCTGAAGCCATTCAAATAGGTGAAAAAGGGTTAAATACATTTTCACTTTATGTCTCTGCAGGGGCCTGTTTATTAGAGCTTAAATCTCTACCAAACAGCAGCCTGAAACCCCTCTATTTTGCTTCCTGTGCTACTACATTCCCACTGGGGCAGTGACATGTTTCTTCATATTATTCTTCGTCATGCTGCCTCTAAATAGCAATACTACTGAGAATGACTTTACAGGAGGAGAAACGCTGATTTACTTTGCTGTAAAGTCATTCCTGGAAGGCTGCCTGCTTGTGCCATACCCTAAGAGAGAGACTGCGTTTCAGTCAGTTGGTAAAAATGAGATTAGGCAGGTGAGAGGTTTTAATAGGCTGTCCCCACATCTCCAAATGCAAATACAACTCTTTAATTCATCATCTGCTGCTAGCCTTCTGGACTAATACAGAGGTAACCATGAAAGTCCTGGGTTGACCATGAATGTGGGATCAGGATAGTATTCAGAGAACAAATTTAAGGCTAAAATATCTTTTATTCTTATAAAACACATAAGATACAAAAACTAAATCAACTTATTTCAGCATCCTTCTTGCACATCTTTGTTATGATCTCCTTTCCCACTGTCTCCATAAATAGGAAATACCCTTTGGCTACTTTAAACCAAATATATTTCTCCCTGGTTTATCTACTGGTTTTGCCGAACTTTGCATTCTTGTTTTCTGAGGAAATAGATTGAACTAAATTAGGCCTCATGTTTGGTATTCGTTAAAATTTGTGATTGGGATATAATTATTCAGACCTACATGTTTTAATTTGAGGGATAGATTTTTTTTTTTCCTCTTGGGCATTACTCTTTGGAGCCAAAGACGTATCTCCTGGTGTTCTTTCTTGAACAAAAGCATTATCTTTCTAAAGATGCCAGTAAACGCTTTCTGTGTACTCACACATCTTGAGAATGATTATCAGATATTATTGTTGGCGAGCATAGTTAACAGCAGGGAAAATTCACTCTTACATTACAATCTCTTTGTCAAATAAATTTTCTAAATAAAATTCATATTTTCCAATTCTGGAGGGGAGAGGAAAAGTCACTATGAAGGGACAATTCTAGGTATATACTAAAGTTTTATACAGTCTTTCTTACCTTTAAACTTTTTTTAATGAAATGATAGAAGTGTTGAGCCTTCTTTCTGAATCTTTTTCTAATGCAGGCTAAGTACCACCTGTCTGGAGAAGATTCAACTTCTAGTTCCCTTACCCTTTGTCTAATGAAACCCATATTCTCATTTTTTTCAGTGCTTCTATTTTTAGAGGTTTTCTACGTACTTCTCATAGTCTAAATCTTAAGATATCTAACATTACAGGCAATGTTATGTTGATGCAATTAAACAGTTTACAGCATCTAAATGAAGTTACTCAGATCTACGATATCTCAGCATGACACTTGTTTGTACCATGTTGACTATGAGTCAGAGTTACAGGATTCTTTCTCACTACTTTTTGTTTTGGGCGTAGACGCATGTTTCTTTTCCAGACCCCACAAGTGGTTTCTTGTTCATGAGTTCTAAGGTCATCTAGGACCTCATCTGCTACCCTGTGCCATATCCATGTGCACAGCCACACTGTTCAAAGGCATTCCCTTGGAAGAAATTTGCTTGGCTAGAATCTCATTTGTCCTGATAGGTTGTTCAATTGTTAAAGAGCTCCCTTGCCTGGCATTGTGAAAAAAGCAATCTGTAGTCTAGTTTATCATCGAAAGAAAATTCCCAAATCATGTGCATCTGTCCCTTTCCCTGTGCTGGTGTGACTTTCCTCACACTGTCATCAAAGAGGTAAACTTGCAGAAAATGAGGCACTTGTATAAGTGCTGAGCTCTCTAGACTCATCGACTGTGTGTCAGGGGAGTGTGAATGGAGAGGGCAGAATAACATGACAGGGGAACATACTCTCTTTTCTCTGTTAACTGTTAGTTTTGCATACCTAAGCCATGAAATGCAATAAATGTCAATTTCCATCATTTCAATACAAGAGTGATTATGAAGAAGACTAAAGGACAACCACAAGAGATTTAGCTCTAATGAGGTCAAATTAAAATGAGCAACATTCATTCACATAGATTCACATGCTTTCACAGTATTCTTCAATGAATTTATTTACATGTCATGTCAGTGACATAGCAGAAGACTGTCATCCCCATTTACCAGTGACAAACCTGAGAGGGGCCTGGCCATCATCACACACAGAGTCTAACAGGTCAGTCTGTCTCCAAAATCTGTTGGCAGCCACTTGGCATGGTCTATGTCTTTTCTCTCCGGAGCTTGTAACACTGTATGGCATGGACTTAGAAGCAATGTTTGGGGGTTGTGGCATTCACTTGCATGTATTTTATACTTAAAGGTGGGAAATAAATGTTCTGCAGACACAAGAGGCTTTTTGGAGGAAAGAGTATTTTTGTACAAAATATCACAGGCATTTTAAAAGTCATTTTCTTCTGAAGCAGAGACCAGCCTATCAATCCTTTGGGGTGTATTGCGATATCATTCTCTTCATATTTAAAGCACCGTAATCCACCATTTTCTTCCTGCAAAGGATTTTCTTTATTCATTTTTCTTTTTTTTTCTTTTTTCTTTTTTCTTGTTTTATTTTTTATTTTTTCCTTTTCTTTTTTATTTTTTCTTTTGTCTTTCTTTTTCCTTTTTTCTTTTTACTTTTTCCTTTTTCCCTTTCCCTTTTTTCTTTTTTCTCTTTTTTATTTTGTCTTTCTTTTTCCTTTTTTCTTTCTTATTTTTTTTTATTTTTTCCTTATTCCTTTTTTCCTTTTTTCTTTTTTCTTCTTTGTTTTTTCTTTTTTCAATAAATAATGGCCACAAGTAATGAAGATTTTTCTGTGCCTGTGAGTTTACGAAAGCAAATGGAGGAGTTTTCAAAGGTACCCTATGATATTCAGCTGCAATGTTATCTTGGCAATTTCTGAGGTTTTATCGTCTGTGATTTAGATGTGTAGCTATGCTGATATACTGATATCTTTAGTGATACTGAGACGAGAATTAAGTGAGCACTAACAGTGAAATTAATAAAACAAATTGAGTAAGAATAGCAAAAAGCCATAGAAAGGTAGGTAGAAAAAAAAACAGTGGTGGGATAGGTGGGGTGAAAGGCACGTACACCCCCAAATATAGGAAAAAGTTAGTCTTGCTAAACTTCTATCCCACAACCACAATTTGCAATGGTTCATACTAACTTTTTTTTCTTCTGATTTCTCTTGTTAGGACTGAGCCTTATAACTTTTCATTTCTCTCTTTTTTTTTCCTCTTTCTTTTGAATGTACACAGGATGTGTTTATTACTCTTCAAGAAAATTACAATTAGTTAATCTATTTAAAGTGGGCTGTACTTATGTTTAGTAAATAGCATATTTAGAATATATTTTCGGTTATACTTTTACTTTCTTTAGTTGGAAGTACTGCTTTTTTTTTAAGAATACTTGAAGAAAAATAGCAATATTAACAGAAGGGAAATTTATATTGAACATGAAGAAAGTCTTTCGGTAGTGGTGAACTGCACAGATTAATAATTTTCAAGTGATGAAAGCCCATGTACTTGAAGCAAGCAAACTCAATGCTACCAGCTAAAATACAAAGTTTAGAGTAACAAATGGTACTGATAAAAGACTGGATTAATTCACAAAGAATCTTATATTTGTATATGTTTATAAACAGGAGCAATGGGTAGTGCACCAGTTTTTCAGGACAAATTTTATGAGTTCATATTGCTTAATCAGCATTCCTATAATGTGATCATTAATTAAGTAACTTAGAGTAAAAAAAGAAAAGGAAACGCTAACCAGTGTATAGCACCAGTCTAAGAAATCTCTGCCACACACACGTCAATGTTAAAATGTATTGAAATGTGTATTCAAGGTAGTTATTTTAACAGTGTCATTTAATGTCCAGTACTGACAAAATATATCCCTTATTATTTGCATATTTCTATTCACTCTGTTTCCAGTGTGACTGTGAAAAATATAGCTGATATTGAAACATTTCTGACTTCAAAATGTTTGACTCAGTCCATTGTTGTGTACAGCCTTGTTTCACCATATTTGAAGGAATTGCAAGACCATATTAAATAAATGTTCCAAAAACACTGATGCACTTCCCTTGCAGTTTATAATACTTCACATTTCTTTACTTTTAACAAGAAAAAAAAATTATCCAAACTCAGATACCAGTTCAGAATAATGGGCTCTTCCTCAGTAGGTGAGGGGCAGCGGCACAGAGAATCAGCGTTTCAGAAACACTTCCTATCTTTCAGAGATGAAGTTGAGATCTTTCCAGTTTACTTTTTTTGTCTCCAACAGTAAAAAAGAATCTGAAATATTCTGGTTGTTTTTTAAAAGCTTATAACAAGAAAGTAGGAGATGGGAAAGTTTCAAAATGCAGTATCTGTAGCTTTCAAGACAGGCTTATGGGGTTATTTTTTGTTTTGTCTCAGTTTGGGTTGCAATGCACTGTACTCTAGTCAAGATCAAAAAGTTATCTTTCCTGGTTCCATATAGACTTATAAGACACTTGGCACCACTATGAAATTATGAGCTAAATTTAGTGCCATGGCATAAGGCTGGAGTCAGATTTGAAATGTGTACTTTTTTTTCTTCTTCATCCTCAAGATGTTTCATATTCTTAAATGTAATCATACCACAACAAATACACTGAAAGTCTTTGTCATTGAGTCTATCTCTTTACCTTTAGACCTCTGGTAAAAAATAATAAGAAAAGCTATTTGAAAAGTAGTTGCCTTTAACCCCATTTTTCCTACCCAGAGAAGGTTCAGAACTTCATTCTTTTGATATTTGGAAGTACTTGGCTTCTTATTTGTAATCTGTAACTAGTACTGTAATTCCTGATGAATGTAAATTTTTAAAATCAGAATTAATGAGAAGTCTTACCCATGCTGTTAGGGAGTGATTCAAGACAATACAGTTTTGACAAAAAAATGTGTCTTCGTATAGAAAATTACTTTATCATACTGAAAGAAAAATTGATATTTTCAATTTTAAACTTAAATCTTGTGTAAAGGTAGCTTTTAAAATATAAAACAAAAATTAATGATTTGTTCAGAAAAAAAATCATTTGACTGATTTAAAAATAAAAGCATTGAATTTTGGAAATGAACGACCAAATGGATATTCATATTATTTCACTTGATTACAACATAAGCAGATGGAGGGCATGTGTCTGTTATTCCTGTGAAAAATAGAAGTGGATAGATTTTTTTATCAGGAAGCTATGAGTAGCTGCATGTTATCAAGTTCAAACTTTTTGCATAAACATAAATATTTTCTAATTCCAGGAAAGGAGTAATTGCATCCATCTAACATATAGAAACACTGGGGTTTCTGACTTTTAGAGAAACTTAACATAACTAAGCATGTGTCTTGGAATTATAACCTTAATACATTTTTTTGAATTCATTGAATAAAGCATCCAACTTGTAAGAAAAAAAGTAAATATTTATGCACAATATTATTTCCTGTAAGAACAGGAAATAAAGGACGTACATTTAAAGTGATAATTCAGAAGGAATTTACAGTTATTCAATTCCATGAGTGCATTATATTTTTATCCTGGTTGCAGTTTGATGTTCAGACATTTGGATCACATTTTGAAGTAATTATTTTATCTCTTGGGTAACAGTTAAATGCCTATAAAAGGTTGCATATAAATGCCTATAAAAGTTCATGAAGACGAAAGTGTCTCTGTTCATCTGCTGATATCAGACTGAAGAATCAATGAATTAAGCAAGTTAACTTTAAGCTTGGGAGGAAGGGAGATCTGAGATGTCAGTGTCGAGGTGAGACAAATGGACATTGGTGCATCATTTACCATTGATATATGCATGCTGCCAGATTTAATAAATCCTGACTCTTGTAACATATGAAAAGCCCCAAAAGTTTCCCAAAAAAACCCACACAAACCAGAAGAAGCAGCCAATGGGTTCACAAAGCAGAAATGTTATTTCAAGGTAGGTTTCAGACAGAGAAGGCAGGTGTCACAGAGCTCGTCTTTTCCATGGCTGTGGGTAGCTTCCAGATACCTGTGAGACCATGGTGTGGTGCAGACTAGGGCTGTACGTACTTGTCCTTAAGTCAATCACTTTGTTGAAAGCTGCAGAAATCTCTGGCTGAGTGTCTGAGGAAGAAGGGGATGAGACTGCACCAGGTTCTAGTTATGCGCTAGTCTGGTCATGAGGCTGCAACAAACAGGACAGTATCAACAAACAGTGGAAGCAGCCACCCTTGGTCACCATAAACAACCCCTGCCCGTGGGTCTCCCAGCCTCAGGCCGATTGCCAGTCTCAGGTATACCTGGCGGCCAGCAGACCCTTTTCCTGGACTGGGCATGTCACCAGCCGCACCTTGGCATGGGCCATCACCAACCTGCTGCTGACTGTGACATGGTCGCTACATTGCTGGCGTTGGTGCCAGGAGCTGATAGCTTGAAAATAGCACCAGCCAGATGTTATTTTGAGTCCTTATCTTTATGCCGATGTCCTTGTAGAAAGGTGGAAAACTCTGCCTAAGTGGCTAAGGACAGGAGTGTGCCATGGTCCAGTTGTGTCCTCTTCAGGACCACTGGCCCTAAAAGCAGAGGAGGAGCAGCCACTATCAGTTGCACCACAGGCAGCCCCTTTCTCTTTGCCTGTATCCCTACTGTCCCCTGCCATGTCCCTTTCCCTGTCCTCTCACCTCAGCCTTTTCTCACCCACCAGCTCACCTCCAGCCTAGGCTGGGTCACCACACAGCCCTTTTTATAACTTCCCTAGGCCAGCTGTGTCACCAAACCCCATGTGACATGACCACTGCCTGTGTTCCGCCTGCTGTGGCAGAGCCCCTGTAGAAATGGCAGGGTGCCAGGGGCTGATGGAAGGCCCAGGACTTGGCTGCACAGGTAAAAAGGGCTGTTGCTCTTCAGATTTACTTAAATGCAGATAAGAATTCAGGCCTGAGAGGAAAATAGCCAACATAGAGAGCCTGTTGTTGCTTCTGCAGGATAGAATAGTTCCAGTTGGAAGGGACCTACAATCATCTAGTCCAACTGCCTGACCAACTCAGGGCTGACAAAAAGTTAAAGTATGTTATTAAGGGCATCGCCCAAATGCCTCTGAAACACTGACAGGCTTGGGCATCAACCAGCTCTCTAGGAAGCCTGTTCCAGTGTTTGACCACCCTCTCAGTTAAGAAATTCTAATGTCAAATCTGAACTTCCCCTGATGCAGCTTTGAAGCATTCCCATGCATTCTGGATGGTGGCTCTGAGCAATCTGATCTAGTTAAAGATGGCCCTGCTTACTGCAGGGGGGTTGGACTAGATGACCTTTAAAGGTCCCTTCCAACCCAAAACATTCTATGGTTCCATGATTCTATGATTCTGTCACAGGATCCCAGGAAGAAGAGCTCAACACTTCCCTCTCCACTTCCTCTCCTCAGGAAGCTGTAGAGAGCAATGAGGTCACCCCTCAGCCTCTTTTTCTCCAAACTAGACAAGACAAGGGTCCCTGGCCACTCCTCATAGGACATGCTTTCCAGCCCTTTCACCAGCTTTGTTGTACTCCTCTGGACACATCTGAGGATATTCACATACTTCTTAAACTATGGGGTCCAGAACTGCACACAGTACTCAAAGTGAGGCCACACTAATAGTAAATACAGCAGGATAATCACCTCTTTTGACCGGATAGTTATGCTGTGTTTGATGTATCCCAGGATGTGGTTTGCCCTCTTGGCTGCCAGGGCACGCTGCTGACTCTTATCGATTCTGCTGTAAACCAGCACCCCCAGATCCCTTTCTGCACGGCTGCTCTGCAGCCACTCCTCTCCCTGTTTAGACTTGTGTCCAGTGGTACTCTGTCCCAGGTGCAGAATCCAGTATATCTGGTCTTGTTAAATTTCTTGCCGATAATGATTGCCCAGTGCTCCAGTCTATCTAGATCCATCTGCAAGGTCCCTCAAGAGAGGCAACAGGACCTCCCAGTTTGGTATAATCAGCAAACTTGCTGATAGTGCATTCAACTTCTGCATCAGATCACTGATAAAAATATTGAGCAGGAACGAGCCCTTACGAAGACTGCTGGTGACTGGTTGTTGTCCGGATGTAGCCCCATTCACTGCAATCCTTTGAGTCTTGCCATTCAGCCAGTTCTTCACCCAGCACACTGTGAACACTCTCATCCCACAGTTGGAAGACTTGTCTGGAAGGATGCTGCGAGGCACATGTTGACTGTGCCTAGTGATTGCATTATTCTTCTAATGCCTTTCAGTAGTACCGAGCATGATCTTCTCCATAATTTTTAAGGAACTGAGGTTAGAACACAGACTAACAGGTCTGTATTTCCCTGGGTCTTCCCTCACACCCCTCTTGTAAATTGGAATTACATCAGCTATCTTCCAGTCTTTCCTGTGCTGAGGACTCCAGAGCTGGATGCAGCACTCCCGGTGAGGTCTCACCAGCATGGAGTAGAGGGCCAGAATTACCTCCCACAACCTGCTGGCCATGCTTCTTTTGATGCACCCCAGGATACGGTTGGCTTTCTGGGCTGCAATTGCACATTGGTGGCTCATGCCCAGCTTTTCATTCACCAGTAGCCCCAAGTCCCTCTCAGCAGAGCTGCTCTCAATCCCCAGCCTGTGTTGATACTGGGACTTGCCCCAACCCTGGTGCAGAACCCTGCAGTCGGCCTTGTTGAACCTTACGATGTACACGGGGGCCCACTTCTCCAGCCTGTCCAGGTCCCTCTGGATGGCATCCCATCGCTCAGGCGTGTCAATTGCACTGCTCAGCTTGATGTAATCTGAAAACTTGATGAGTATGTACTCCATCCCACTGTCTATGTCATTGATGAAGATACTAAACAGTACTGGTCCCAGCACAGACCCCTGAGGGACACCACTGCATCTGAACACTGAGTCATTGACCACTACCCACTGGATGTGACCATACAGCCAATTCCTTGTGCACCAAATAGTCCATTCATCAAATCCATATCTTTCCAGTTTAGAGAGAAATATGTTGTGGGCGACCCTGTCAAAGGCCTTACAGAAGTCCAGATAGATGACATCTGTAACTCTTCCCTTTTCCACTGCTGTAGGACACTAGGTTTATCAAGCAAGACTTACCCTTGGGGAAACTATGCTGGCTGTCTCAAATCACCTCCCTGTCCTTCACGTGCCTTAACATGTGCCTTCTAGGAGAATCTGTTTCATGATCTTCCCATGCATGGAAGTTAGGCTGACAGGTCGGTAGTTCCCCGGGTCCTCCTTTCTACCCTTTTTAAAAATGGGTGCAATGTTTCCCTTTTTTCAGTCACTGGGGACTTCACCTGACTGCCATGACTTTTCAATTATCGTGGAGAGTTGCTTGGCAACTACAACAGCCAGTTCCCTCAGAACACTGGGATAGATCTCGTCAGATTCCATAGACTTATGTATGTTCAGGTTCCTCAGGTTGTCTCTAACCAGACCTTCCCTTACATTGGGAGGGACTTTGCTCCCTCTCCTTGTGGTCCATCAGCTCGTGAGGTGTGGGAAGACAGGTTGCCAAGGAAGACTGCAGCAAAAATATTGTTGAGTACCTCAGCCTTCTTCTGTTGTTTGTTACCAGTTTGCCAATTGTGTTTACTGGTGGGGGGGCACACTTTCTCTGGCCTTCCTTTTCTGTCTGACATACCTGTAGAAGCCCTTCTTATTATTCTTTGCATCCCTTGCAATGCTCAGCTCCTACTGCACCTTGGCCCTTCTGACCCCATCCCTACACAACTGGGCAGCGTCCCTGTACTCTTCTCAGGAGACTTGTCCCTGCTTCCACTGCCTGTGCATTTCCTTCTTGCCTTTCAGTTTGACCAGCAGGTCTCAACTCAGCCATGCTGGTTTCTTCGCTTCTTTTCCTGAATTCTTGCTCCTGGGGATTGAAAACTCTCACGCTCTATGGAAAGCAATCTTAAAAGTCTTCCAGCTCTGTTCTGGTCCATTGTCACTCAGGGCAGTTTTCCAGGGGGTCCTATTGTCCTATTGAGTAACTCCTTGAAGAGCTGGAAGTTTGCTTTCCTAAAATTCAGGGTCCTGGCTTTACTTTTCATCTGACCCATGTCCCTCAGGACTGCAAACTCCACCAGTGCCTGATCACTGCAGCCCAGGCTGCCTCCAGTCTTGATGTTATCAATGGGTCAATTGCGTTGGTGACCATCAGGTCCAGTATTGTATCCCCTCTGGTAGGGCTGTCTAATTCCTGGCTTAAGAAGTTATCCTGAATGCATTCCAGGAGTCTCCGGGATTGCCTACGGCTTGCCGTGCTACTTTTCCATCAGATGTTGGAGTGGCTGAAGTCCTCCAGCAGGACGAGGGTCTTTGAGTGTGATGCCTCCTGTAGCAGGAGTAAGAAGGCTTCGTCAATGGGCTCCTCTTGATCAGGCGGCCTGTAGTAGACATCAACCACAAGGTTCCCTTTGTTGCCTTGGTCTCTAATTCCTACCCATAAGCTTTCAGCCTGCTCGTGGTTATTCTTCAGGGACAGCTTTTCACACTTCATCCATTTCTTGGGGTAGAGGGCAATGCCCACACCTCTACTTCCTCACTTGTCCCTTCTGAACAGCCTGTAGTTATCGATAGCCACACTCCAGTTGTGGGTTTCATCCAACCAGTTTTCAGTAATGACAACTAGCTCATACCTGTCTAGCAGCATGGTGGCTTCCAGCTCCTCCTGTTTGCTGCCCATGCTGCGTGCATTGGTGCAAGGCAATTCAGCTGGGCTGTCGGCTGTGTCACCTTCTTAGAGAAACACACCTCAGTTCCTTTGAGGTATTTCACTGGTGTTTCTCTTTTGGCTCCTATTACCTCAGGAGCACCTGACTCATCTCCATAAGACTTCAAGTGTGCTGTAGGGTACCCAGCATGACTCAGCAACAGGCTGGGGGCCCTTGCTAGCACCCTGACCCTCTAACCTTGGCATGTCATCCCACAGCTTGTCATAGCAGGCCTGATTTTATTCCCCTTCCCCTTTAAGCCTAGTTTGAAGCTCTGTTAATGAGCTCCGCTAGCTAGTGCGCAAAGAACCTCTTCCACCTTTCAGAAAGGTGAATCACATCTGACATCAGCAGTTGTGGTGCCATGCAAGCCATAGAAGGTTACCAGGTTGGTCAAGCATGACTCTGCCTTAGTGAATCCGTGCTGACTGCGCCTGGTGTTTTTCTTGTCGGTCAACTGCCTGGAAATGGTTTCTGTGTTTAGCTACTCCATTATCTTCCTAGGGATGGAGGTAAGGCACAATGGGCCCGTGGCACTGAACTTTTCCCCTGCTCTCTGGGATTCGTGAAGGGTGGTCTTACTATTTAAGACCAAGGCAAAGAAGGCATTCAGTATCTCGGCCTTTTCCATGTCCTGTTTCACCAGAGCCCCTGTCACATTTAGAATTGGGTCCAGATTTTCCCTAGACTTCCTTTACCTGTGGATATACTTATAGAGGTCTTTCTTGTTGCCTTTGACATCCCTCAAGAGATTTTATTCTGGGCTTTGTCTTCCCTGCCTGTATCTCTGCACGCTTAGACGGTGTGTCTGTATTCCCCACAGGCTACCTTTCCCTGTTTCCACCTTTCATATACTCCCTTTTTATGTTTGAGCTTTGCCAAGAGTGCCTTGTTTGTCCATGTAGGCCACCTGACATTTTTTGCCTGACTTCCTGCTTGTTGGGAGGGACTGCTCTTGAGCTTGCAGGGTATGATCCTTGAATTTAAGAGAACAATCTTATTCAATAGAATGACAGAAAGTACTTTTACTGAAGCACAAAATACTTGTCAGTGGCAGTTACACTTACTGTATTTTTGGGTAACAGAAAATATTTCTTTTATTATTACTTCTTGACTTAGTTTGAGGTTAACTTTTCGATAACGAGTAATTTGGACACCATGCACATTTAGAAAGTGTCAACTGTGTGTAAGAGGGGACCAAAAGACTAAAAAGCTGACAGTTTTTGTGCATGTGCATTATTACTTTGTTCTTACTGTCACAATGTATGTTTCAGTTATATTATTCGGAGGGGTTTTTTTAGAACAGACTGAGGAGTCTGACAGGATAAAGTCTACAAGACCTACAGACTAGTGGCATAAAACCAAAATCTTTTGCTTTTGTTGTTTTGTTAGTGATTGCATTTTTATTTGTGTATTCCATAGACAAAAGAAGGGAAAAGGAAGTACTGAAGGTGAAGATTTTACCAAGGCCCATAGTGGATAGTACAACTAGGATGAGAAGGAAAGCAGAGTATGTCTGGTCAGACTAAGCCAGCTGTTGTTCACTAAAAGAGAGAAGAGTGAAACAATTGGGTATTTATGCAAGGCAGTGGGAAGGTGGGAGCATAAGAAGTACTAAGGTACATAAAATTCAAAAAGGGAAAGATAGATACTTGGAAGGACAAGTAGGCACATTAGAGCTAGAAAACAAGAAAGGAGAAAGGACAAAACCATCATGTTATATAGAAGTCCTATGACGATGTCACAGGTGAAACAATAAACAAATTAATACAGCATGAAAATACCTACCTTAGTCCCAGCTGAGGGGAAAATTTCCTGCTTAATACAACAATGAGAATACAGTGTTTTTCAGTGTTTGAAGTGTTTTTATTTGCCTTTTTTGCCCACAAGCAATCTTTTACAATGGAAGAAAAGATAGATCATCCTTTGTCTAGAGTATTTGCATGATGAAATAACTTAAGAGTATTCATCAGCCAAAATAGGCTGTTTGCCTGAAGGGTCAACAGGCCAATGCAATCCATAAAAACAGAAAAGGAAGAAGTTGTGAATAAAATGAAGAAGAAGCAAAAGAAAAAGTCAGTTTAGAAAGGAATATATTTGCATGATAGAAATGCTATTGTCACAAAAATAATTACCTTTTTCTCTCAAGCTACAAATAATATGAAATCAGACCACTGTGGAGCTAGGTGATAATTAAACCCATCCAAAAGCAAAGTATGAATGCTCAACTGAAAGGAAAGGTGCTTTTTTTAATTGTATCTTCCTACAGTGACATTGAAATATATGCTGTAAAGATGATTCCTGCATTGGCACTCATCAATTTTGGCTTGGGTAGTTTATAGAACCCATATAAGCTGGACTTCTAGTGAGAAAGAGTTAAATAAGTAAGTTAGAGCGGACATCCATATGGTAGAAATTAACTCTGGTTTGTGATATGTGAACAGGTAGCTTTAATATTAGCAAGGCTACATTTCTGTTTCACAAACTGTTAAGGTAATTTACTGATTAACATACTGCCCTTGCAAGTACTGCAGGTTTTGGTAATATCTCTGAGGTTCTTAATGAGTTGATAGTATAAATTCCATTATGAAACTACATATTTGCACTAGAAATAGTACATTGAAAAAGAGTTGGTCTAGCACAGTAAAATAGCAAGTGCATTTGAAATTGTTGTTTCATGAACACTTTAATCAGAAGATACCTGATTCAAATCATTTAATATATGACATTTTATGATCTAGACTGTTTTACATCAGCTACTCTAGAGGTTCCACTTTGTTTTGCTGCCTTTCAATGATATCAGTTTGCAGAAGTTATTTATTGTCGGTGTACTAACTTTTTCTGTTAGTATTTAGAATTTACTGGTGTTGCTGTAGAAATACAAATAAAACATGTTTTATTTTCTCTTTCAGGGAAATCTTGAAGAGTCTTACACTTTTAATTCTCCAGTCATTGGTTGCGCTGTGAGGACATTGTGGTGAGGTGGTAAGTTGGTGTAGATCTATTGCTTTAATCAGATAAATTGTCATTTAGGTTTAACTGCTAAAACAATATCCTTCAGTGTTGTGTCTGTGTGACAAAGCTTGAGAAATGTCTTTCTGCCTCTCTTGGCAAATTACCCAAATTGTAAGTCTACAATTGATTTTGTATGTAGGAAGTCTGAATCACAGAGGCGTCAGATTTTTTCTGTATTTACAAATCAACTTTATGTTATATGAACAGAGCAGTTGATTCATACACGCTCAGTGCCTATTTTCCAGAAATTCTAAGTTCCCATACCTCTGGAAACCTGGGTGATTATTGTAATTAGTTTGGTAAGGCATGAGTCACTCAGCAATGTTTGATATTGTCATCTTTTTCCTGAATTTTCCCTCCTCCCTCCCACCCCAACATGACAAATCTGTAAAGGCTTTTCTTTTCCTGACTACAGGGAGGCCTGATAGATTTAAGAGGTCGCTATGTCCTATCAATGTTCTCTGGATAAGCAACTTTTGAAGCTCTAATAAATCACACCATGACTTCTGTTGATCTTAGCAACACTCTGGTAACCCTTATACAACAGTCCCTGGCTAGGAATTTGTAGCTGAAATAAGTTTATTTTTAATTTTTACTTTTAGATCCTGAGTGGACAACAGGAGTGGTGGTCACATATTTCTAGGTGTTAGAACAGTTCTGAATAATGAAGGGTCCAATGACTGTAAGTCACAGTTCAGAGAATCATGACTGGTGGCCCTTAGTGTTTCTGACCTCCAGCTGCTTGGCCAGTCAGCCTTAATAAACCATGCTCATTCTTTTTTTTCTTTTTTTTTCTCTGGTTATAAACTGAAAGTTTATGTTATGGCTGGAGCTTGAATGCTAAGAAATACGAATCTTGATCTTTCAGTAAGAAATCGTATGGCTTTTTTTAAGATGGTATTAAGACGTTAAGATACTACAAAATGGTATCTTTCCATATTTCTATCCATCCATTATTAGAACTAGAATTGTCAACTCTAAATATACATCCTTGTTATATGAAAAAGATTAATGTTCCAGAATGTAATGAGTCAAGAACCCCTTTCAAAGTACTAGATACTGAGAAGAATAAAGTTGCATGCTATTTCATTTTCTATGCACATTGAAATGGTCATTATATGATGTACATCAGTTGCAGAGTTAGAACCACTGACGTAGCATAGACTCTTATTATTTGCTTTGTTCTATTCTTGTTGATGAATAGAGAATTTACAAAGTAAACAGGCTAAATTATTTCTAACTTCAGTGTATAAAGATCATCCTGTCCAAAGTCTGTTACTTTTTAAACCAAGCAACTACTTGTTCTGATCAGTCTTCTGAGTGACTTCTTTTGTGTGGTATCATTGAAGTATAATCATCACAATGATTTTGTGATATCATTGAAGTATGTCACCTACTACATCTTTGTCTAAAACCAGAAGTGATTTCACCCAAGCAGCGTCTATTTATTTGAGTGAATACTAAGAACAAAATTCTATTTTGATACAAAGATTCCTTTGAAAGCATTTTTTTCTTGCCTTTGCAAATCAGTAACACATTAGAGTGTGATATAAATCATGCCATTTGGTCATCCTTTTGCTTAATTTAGTTAACTAAAATATGTTACTTTTATTGGAAGTAACAAAATTATCCCCTTGACTTGGTTATTCTTACTGCAAAAGTACAAGTAGTTTCCATGCAGTAATGTATCATACCCAAATTAATAAACATGTTCTCATAACAAATTCACATTCTTCAAGTAAAATCTAATAAATGTAAGTCTATTTTTTGTCTTACCTTGTCTTGTAGTAGTGTCATTTTTAATTAAATGTGAAGTTAGTGTTAATATTTATATGTCACAGTTAAAGAAGCCTTTGTTCACTGCTGTTAGATTACTTCCAATTTTTTTAAGATAGCAAATCTTGAATAAAGGTATTTTATCATAATTTCCTAGGCTGAAATCCTGTCACCTTATCAAAAGTATGAAATTTCCTTGAAGGAATTAATAGCAATGAAAAGCCAGTGAGAAATAAAAAATGAAAAAGATCTATACCAAATTTGAGTTGTTTAAAATTCGTGTCAGTTTTATAATTCTGCATCTTTGTCAGATATACAGTGATATACATTTTTCGACTTCCATACATCTTCTATTTCAGATGTTAGGGGAAAAACAAATCCAAATTGTGCAAACTTTATCTCTTACAGAAATTAATTTATTATTAGTTTCATAATAATAAAAAAAAAATATTCAAAGTTGAATAGAGGTTGTTTCTGTTATGTGTCAATTTCCTTGTTTTTCTCAGCTTGGTGAGCACAGTTTCAGCCCTGAAAATATCAACATACAAGTCTTCTTACGGGTGAAGTTTTGGTAGTGCAGATATAAAAAGTGCATCCCTCAGACTTCACTGTGTCTCAGATTCCACGTGTAAAGTTGGATGAACAGGGATAGGTCTGCAGCACTTTCAATGATAATTAAGACATATCCAAGAGGAGACAATAGGTCTTCATTATTTAGAATTAATTGGTTGTGATTTATGAAAAAGATGGAAAATGTAGATATAGGCAAATAAGATGCAATATTTTACTTTTTGTGATCATAGAGATAAAGGAGGCAATTATTAAAGCTTTTTTGCTGAACTTCATATTACTAATAAGAATATATGAGTATTAAATTAATGTATTAAAATTCTTAGCACTAACTGTCAGTTCAATAGCTTGGCAAGCTAAAATTAGAATATTAAAGCTTTAACCTCTAGGCCATATTTTTTAAGCCAGTTTAGATTGGTTGAGTTTGAAGATTCTTTTAGCTTGACAGTTATTTGGCACCCTGAAATATGGTGGTGGAATAAGTTCAAATGCTGAGGGTAAAGAATCACATTACAAAACAATTGCATGTTGTGACAATAGTTCACATCTTGCAATCACAACAGAAGGGTCAAAGCCCAGATGTCTATGCAGAGTCAGCTGCACCTCAAGTCAAAAATTTGATCTTGTGTCTCAAAACTGATGAGGCACACTGTGAAAAAGTGAACTTTTTTGTTTTTTTATTTCCTCCAGGCAGTAATGCAGTTGTGGTTGAAAAATTCTGGTTCATTTAGCCACTTACCATCAGCACAAAATTCATTTTACTACTTAATCAAGCTTAAAATTAAGGAGAAAAAGAACCTCCTTCTTTTGATAAAATCTATATTGTTCCTAAAAATATCCTTGCTGAAAGTGAGAATAACATAAGTCAAGCAGTCATTTCCACTGAAGGAATAGTGATTAGGAAACCAGTCCTAATGGAACTGCAGAAAATCGAGATACAACACAGAAACATTATTAATGAAAAGGTTTTGTCCCCAAAATTAGAGGTGCTTCAAGTAACTTAGTTCTTCTTGAGTGCTGTCGTTGTATGTATAGAAACCTGAATCAAGCAAATCTTCGTAGAATCATTAGGCATTTTAAAAACGCATCTGTTGAGAGTATCAGAGCTTTTCCTTCTTGATGATCTTTACAAATGATTTTCAGTAAAATAGAATTGAAACCATTCTTAATCTGTATTTTTTTCCAAATAAACATTGATATTGTTCCCAAATATGCAACACACAGTGAACAGAAGTGGAAGGAAATATGTAATACAATTCAGTATTTCTCAGTAGCTCTGTGCTGACCATAGTAGATGAGTCAAAAAAGGTAATCTGTGGAGTTACAAAATAGAGAAGTTTACAATATAACCTGAAATAAAAAAAAATGTTTCTTCTTTACAAGTATATTTTTACTTTTCACAACCACGTAATTCTGAACTCATGCAACACAGGTTTTGTGGGTTAGTCGTGGCATATTAATAGCATTTTCTCTCTAACTGTAAATTAAAGTATTGAGAACCAGACATTTTAGGGAACACTTTTAGATGGCCAGTTGTTACACATGTATGTCAATCTTCTCTTATAATCAGATATTGAAAAATAACTGAATGTATTCACCAGTTTTCCAAAATGTTAGGATCATTTATAGAAAAAAATGGATTATTTCACAAAGACCACTTTAAGAGCTTGTAAGGTTTTGAGAGACCTTATTGCCTGGTGAGAGGTGTGTATGCCTTAAAAGTAATTCATTATTCACAGTGAACACTTTTTTATCTGAGTGATGATATGTTGTGTGGAACTGACCAAAACTTTGTAACAAAAAAGCTTAGTCTCCCTCAGCGTATTCTTGAATGAATCAGTCATCATAGAATCAAATAATACCGTGTTGGAAAGAACCTCAAGGACCATCTGTGCTTTCTTGACAAAAGCATAGTCTAGACAAGGTTGCCCAGTACCCTGTCCAACTGAATCTTAAAAGTGTCCAGTGCTGCGGAATCGAGCATTTCACTGGGGAGATTATTCCAATGGCTGATTTTTCTCATTGTGAAAAATTTTACCCTTGTGTCCAGCCAGAATCTCTTTTCAATGTGACTCCTTGTCAAAAGAGATTCGCCATCTTCTTTGTAGCCACCCTTTAAACACTGGTACAAATTGAGAAGGTCTCCCCTAAGCCTTCTTTTTTCAAGACTGAACAAACTCAGTTCTCTCAGCCTTTCCTGATATGGCAGGCTTCACATACCATCTTTGTGGCCCTTCTCTGGACCCTCTTCAGCCTGTCCACAATCTTTTCGTATAGTAGGGACGAAAACTGAACACAGTATTCCAGGTGTGGCCTGTAAAGCGCTGAGTGGGACAATGACTTCTTTATCTCTGCTGGTGATGCCCTTGTTGATGCAACCCAGCATCCTGTTGGCTTTCTTTGCCACTGCAGCACACTGTTCACTCACATTGAGCTTGTTGTCCACTAGGACCCCAATGTCCCTTTCCACAGAGCTATTCCCCATCCAGGTAGATCTCAGCCTGTGCTGCACTCCTGGATTATGTTTCCCCAGGTGCAAGACCTTAAACTTTTCCTTGTTGAACTTCATGAGGTTCTTGTTAGCCCACTCTTCCAGCCTATCCTCTACGCATTCCAGGAACTTGATGGATGACACGTGAGCTGCTTTATTATTCTTCCAACAAATGCCTGGGTAGTTGAAGTCACCCATAAGAACCAGGTTCTGTTGACCCAAAGCTTGCTTAAGTGACCCAAATATTGCTTTGTTGGTCTTATTGTCTTGGTTTGGTGGTTGGTAGCAGATGCCTACTGTAAGATCCCGCATTGGAGATGAGCCTTCTGATCTCTGATACCCAGAGGTATTTGATAGGGCTTCCACAATCACTGCGTTGACTTCTATAGATTCAAGGTTCTTGTTAACATAGAACACAACTCCCCCTCCTTTTCTTCCCTGTCTGTCTTTATGAAACAGCCTGCAGCCATCCATTATGATCCTCTGGTTATGTGAGTTGTCCCACCATTTTTCAGTTATTTCTATGGTATCATAACTTTCTGACTGGGCACAAAGCTCCAGATCCTCCAGTTCCTCCTGTTTGTACCCCAGGCTACATGCGTTGGTATACATACACTTGAGGTGGTTAGTCTTCTTGTTCACGTGTTGGGAGGCAGCTAAGGAACATTTGTCACTGCTCTGGTGACATACTTTAGAAACATTTAAAAATTAAATGATTTTTTTAAATTTGCTGGTTTTAATCTTTTCATATTTATATTATATTATATTATAAATTTTATCTCAACAATATTTATTGTATTCTCTGAAAGTAGCAGTTATTACATATAACTAGGTGTAAAATTAACATCCTTCTAAATAAAGACAATTATTGTGTGCATATCTATGTGTATATAGCATTTTAAGAACTGATAGCATATTTCCTTTTTACAGAATACTACAGTTGACCTTTGTAAAAGTAGCCTTTATGTGTAAAACTAAGACTAATTAATTACCACAAGATCTAGGATCGCGATAGTCTCTCCAGAATAGACGGGAGTTGAAGATCTGTTGTACTTTATGTAAGAAACAAAATAAGGTATCAGACTTCTGAAGACAAGGCATCCAAAGTGATTTTTTTCATTAAGATTTTCCATTTTGAATTCAAAAACACTTTCACTACTTCTGAAATACTCTATATTGTTCATTTGATTCTTCAGAGCATTGCAGCTATTGAGGTACCTACTCTTAGCCAGTGAACAAGGTCGTGCAGTTACTTTCACGCATGTTCCTTTTTAATTTTTTTTTTCCTGTCCAAATCCTGGAAGACAATTGGCTTCCTTTCCAAAACCAAATGTTGTTAAATAATCATTTAAATTGATTGCATTCTACATGTGTATTTGGACTTTAGAGGCAGCCATTCCATAATAGAAAAGTATGAAAACTCTGTTCAGTGTTACTGCAGTTGTTAAACTTCTTTTAATAGATTTAAGTATTAGAATACTGTAGCATATACAATTCTGGAATGTTTTAATGCAGAATACTGTGTATTATTTCTTCTGTCTTTATGTTAGGGAGTCTTTGATAAATCTAATCAACTTTCCTGTTTTATAAACCGCTCAAAACACACCTAAGATGACCACATATTTTATTTATTCTTTCACTAGACATAAGCACTAACGTTGAGTAACCCAGTAGCTGACAGCAAGTATAGGTTAAAAGGGTACCTCAGGTTTGCCTTTTTTTTGTCCTATATGAAAAAGCCATACTTAGTATTTTAACAATTGACTTTACATTTAAATTTCCAAAAGGCTGAAAGTCCTTTACTTTTCTTTGTCTGCTTGCTTCGTGCTTTCAACATCCTTTTCGCTAGTTTGGCTGATTCATGATTTCTGATCTCCTACAGTAATATGGATGACAGCTTGTAAGTATGAAGGTACCTTTTCCCATGCTTAAAACTAGGCAGGTAACTGTTACAGGGCTGCTAAAGTACATCTGAATCCCCTGAGAATACCATACTGACATTATACTAGAAATCATAAGAGGTGAATAGTGGATTTGTCTGGTTTTACCTGTTTTCAGGTGAAGAATAATATCAAGTACTTGTCAAAACTGATTTATTAAAAGTGTTTATCTTCATACACTTTGAGCTTTACTGTCTCTTTTTGGACCTAATGGAAATATGTTTCTGATAAGCAACGTGCTATAATATAGAAAGAAGGGATTTGACTGGTGTGTGTCACTGTGCTGTATGGCATGGCTTGTGTCATGAGGCCCACAGCCATAGTGTAAAACAAGCCCCTAATAGGTTGATGTTATACCATCACGACACTTGGCTTCCCACACAGGTTTTTTAAAATCTGTAATTTCGTAATTTTCATCATACATCCATTATTGGTAGAGATTTTTGATAACACCTGTACAGTAGATACTGCTTTTTATCATAGACCCTGTAACGCAAAATGTATCATGTAAATATATTAGATAAACATTCCTTCTAATTTTGAATTTCTTAAAAACTTTTAAAATTTCCCATTAATCTGAAATGCTTGCATAAGAATTGCAGCAAAGAATACAATGGTCTCAACTTTTTACTTAGATTATTAATTGTATTTTCTGATCACTGGATCATATTTCTTCTGTTTTTCCATATTTGTTCTTTGTGATACTTCATGCCTTAAAAAATCCTGTGACAAATTGCTTATGTCCATGAGTAGCACAAGATCATCCCAGATATGCTGTTACCTTACTTATTTGTCCATTAGCTGGGGGGGAAAAAAAAGGCAAAAAAGAAGCACAGATGTCTTGGATACTTAGAGCAAAATCTCTTTTCATACATAAACATTTATTTTATAGGCAATAGCATGTAATCCTATGTTCTGAAAGTTTTCTACTTAAATTAGGAGAAACTAAATATAAAAGACTTTAGCAAGGCTGATGAAAGTCCTAAAACTAGAATACAAAAGCTTTTTCTTTTTCTTTTTTTTTTCCCCACAGGTTGAAATGTGTTAATCTACTTTATTGCAAGCATTAAGCTAAATACAAGTTTTGTAATTTCAGAAACATTAGAGAAGATCAATGACTTTGGATGTACATTTTTTTTCTAGAATCTTTGTCATTCATTGTTTCTCACTTCATATAATTAATTCATATAGACTAGTACAACCATTAAACTGCTTCCTTGAAAGAAGGCTGATAGGCACTTAGATTCTTTTTATGTCTCTGATAAATCCCACATTATCCAAACACAGTGAGCATTAGATGTTCCCAATAGTTTACAGGGCTTTTATGTCTCAATAACCAGATTTAAACCATTCATTAAGTTCCAAAGTTAAGAGCTCCAGCAATGACAATAATAAGAAGAATCACATCTAGAAAATCAGAAGGCCTGATCCTAAATTTATTCTGGTTTGGAGTTGGAATTAGAGATAATTTCACATGCATTCATTCCCCTACATTAATAAAAAGTAATATGCTTTCCTCAGAGATTTTTTTTTTTAAATGACATAGAACGCATGAACCATTTCCTTTAGTTCTATGGCAAGAACTTAGGCAGAACACTGTTTAAAAAAGAACTACAAAAATGTTTGTCAGATAGGGTGAAAGAAATAGTGTGTTTGAATGAAACTGCTGTTTGTTGTCCAAAAATTCCTTCTTTAAGACTAGAAGACAGTGACACATTCATGATTCCTCTCTTTGCCATATGATTTACTAGGCTTAGGGTACTTTAAAGCAAACATAAAAAGAAGAAAACAAAAAACCCCAAGAATTCCCTCTTCACAAAATCAGTGCAAAATTGTTCTTTTTTTATAATATTAAGAACTGAGAACTGAATTATTTGGAAGTGAACTTCATTTTTTGATATAATATTTTTCTATGTAAATTCAGCATTCTGGTTGATTAATCCTGTTTTAATTAGAGAGTTTCAGAGTCTCTTTAAAAAAAAAAAAAAATTCTAGACATTACTCCTACAGTGCACTGTGCAAAGAACAAGCCCATATTTGTCTGGAGCTTTTTTGGGCTGGTAAGCAGTGGTCAGGATTTGCAGAATTTGAGCCTGAATTTTCAAGTAATTTCTTTGATGATACTATGAAGCTCTGGCTAAAGAAATAACATAAAATGGTCATTATTTACCTACATCATCTGATGTATAATTTGTGATCTTTTTTTCACTAAATGACAAAAATGTGCTGCAACTTCTGCTAATTTAGAAATGTATTTCTAAAGAAACAATATTACAACTTCTCAATTGAGACTTTCACTTTGTTCTATTGTAGGTGACTTTGTTCTACTCCCATTCTTTCTTTGCCTACTTAAATATTTATCTAAGGTAATAACAATAATTATAAAGTGTAAGTCAGCAGCTGTTAGCACGCATATTTTTGTTGCTGACAAATTCAATTAAAGACATTGCTAGCTAAACCAATCAAATAACAGGTAGCTCAGAAAAGATCAACTCTGAATTATTGTTTCCCATAATAATTTCCCAAACCATTAAGTCTGTAAAATTCATTTGAAACTGAAGCTCATAAAAGTAAATTATGGAAAATGCCTTGCTAGTTTGTGGGCATTCTAGAGCATAAAACTGTATGACTCCCATGCATAAAGCTCCTGCTAACATTGTCCAGGTTGCAGCACAAGTACAGATAGGCTCTAGCAGTAATTTCATTGTAAGTGCTTATTTCCAGGAATGCTAACTATAGTCAGAAAGCTTTTTTATCCCCCATGAGTACAAACCCAGTGTTTTTCCTTTTTTTCGTTTTGAACTATGTTTTGGGGTGTTTATGAATGATAAGAAAGAAGGCTTGATACACAGTAATAAGTAAATTTATTGTAATAACAGCAGAAGCTTTTGAACTTCAGTAGTTCAAAAGGAATTATATTTCCAAAACTACAGTTCCAAAAGAACTTTGTCATGAATAAAAATGCAAATGATGATTAAAAAAAAAAACCGCAAACCAAGAGACCTTAAAACTAAGATAGAATGAAGCAGTAATTTATGCAGCTCTTAGTACAGCTTTTAGTACATTAAGCTTTTAGTTACTGTACGATTGAGACCTGTTAAAAGTAATATTTGCCAACAGTCCCACACAACTGAGGTTTTCGCAGTCCCTGATTTGGCTCTTGTAACAATTATAACAGTGCATGGAAGTCAGAAAGGAGCATAAATTGAGTAGCTGCAGAATTAGGGAATTTAATGTGATCACAGTTGTTCTTTAAACAAAGTATGTTATCAGAGAATGCTATTTAAGAGAGAATAAGACTTTTCATGAGGACAATTACCACAACATCAAAGGTCAGTGAAAACTAGTGAAAAAGAGGGAGAAACCAATACCCATCCTTAAACACAGGGATTATAAGGGAAAAAAAAAACCTAGTAAGCAATGAATGTTAGGCTGGTAGGCACCCTTGACTGTTGTAATGATCATTCATCTGCCGTTCAAATGTCTTTCTTTACTGCATTGCATTGCACATGGAGAAATTGGACATGTGTCTGCTAAAAAACCTCATGGAGAACTCATATGGCCTAAATCTGAACAATAAATCTAAACAAATAAATTACATCAGGTCTTATTCCACTCCTATCAATAGCTGTTAGAAAAGAAAGAAAGAAAAGAAAGAAAAGAAAGAAAGGAAAGAAAAAAAAAGAAAAGAAAGAAAAGAAACAAAAGAAAGAAAAGAAAGAAAAGAAAGAAAAGAAAGAAAAGAAAGAAAGAGTCCCATGTAATAAACAGGTGCTGCCAAAAAAAATTCACCTCCCCTGCTTCTACAAAAATATGGAAATACCTGACATAATTAATCCAGAATGATACTTTAGCTCACATTAGCCAAAACAGCTTCACAGTCCATTACAGATATTTATTAAAGTGAAGAACAGTGTAATTCTGTGGTCTTTTTCAAGGAAGTCAGGCATTCATATTGTTTTAACAGACTTACATGACACCATATATTTTGCTTACCCTTGGCCACAGCTTCCTTTATAAAAGTTTCCTTTTAGTGTAAGAAAATGCTTATTCCTATTTTCTTTTTAAAAAGACAACATTTGTTTGATTAATAGGTAACTGAAAGGGAATAAAAGCTGCTGGCACATTAAAGCCATCAAGTACTTAAATAACACAACACTGATTGATCGCAGGACTCAAATTTGTATATGTAGTATGTATTATTCCAGTATATAACTGGAATTTTAGTTTTAATTTTTATCCTAAGTAGTTGTAATTTATTTTATTTCCTTTTTAGACAGAAATGAGATCTTCACCAACTTTCAGCACTGTCAGACTCTTAAGTACAAGTATTCAGGTTGCTTTTTTCCTAGTCTGTAAGCATTATTCTTTCTCAAATAGTAGCTGCAGGTTTATTTAGAAAAGTTAGGTTTACTCAGAAAAGTGATTGCTTGCAATGCTCTTTCTTGCAGGAAGCTAGAAACACTTTGATTTGGCATTAAGAAAAGGTATTTTTTTCCCTTCTTGTTAATCTTTACTAGTGGTCAAGGCAGTCACTGAGGGAAGGTGCTCCAGTGCCAGCCTGCTCCATAGTGGAGCAGCAGATCTCGGTGCACCAGGGCCTTTCCTCAGGCAGGGAAACACAAGGGCAGTGGAGAGACTCACCAGGAGCTGGCAGTGCTTTTGGGAGATGCTGGTGTGGCCTGGGTGTTACTAGAGGAACCACTGCCACCCCCACACCTGTAAAAAGCAGCCTGGGAACCACAAGTAACCAGGAGCGCTGGGAAGAGAGCAGGCAAACAGGGCATGGCATGGCAGCCAGGATGCAGAGCGGCAGTTTGCATGGAAGTGTGCACTAGAAGGATGTAGTCACCTTACCAGCTCAAGAGGTGAGTTCAATTTGTGGTTGTCACCCTCTCAGAAGGAGCACAGCTATGGTACCAACCCATCAGAAAGCTATGTCCTGTGCACTCACCAGAACTGAGGTGGAAACCTGGGCAGAGCTTCCAAGAAAAAATGCAGCCATCCAGGTCTTCAGCTGCAGAGGGTGCCAGAGCCTTTCATTGGTAAGGGATGCCAGAAGTGGGAAAAGGTGTGTGAGGCTTGACCAGCTGGGCAGTCTGCTTGGCCTGTTGGCAGGGCTACAAGAGGAAGTAGAAAGGTTAAGGAGCATCATCAGGGAGATTGAGAAAGAGATAGACTGGTGGAACCATGCTCTGCCCCTCTTTCCCTGAGACAGAAACAGGAATAGCCACCAGAAAAAACACAAGATCAAGGGGATACTGTATCCTCCACCCACAAGGCTGAAGGCAGTAAGTTAAAGGAAAGGAGCAAATGGAGGCAAGTCTATGCTCGGGGCAGCAGGTGAACGCCCTCCTTGCCCACCTCGCCTTCCCAGGTGCCTCTGTGCATTAGGTACAAGACTCTGGATGTGGAAGGCTAGTCAGTCGATGATGTGGATGACAGTCCATCTTCACCAGATGTGTTGCTGGTGTTAGAAAGGCCTACCCCCAGTATCATCACCACCTCCATGAGGAAGAAAAGACCACTCAATCAGGATTAAGAGGCAGATAAATATTCTCAAAGCAGCTGGGAGAAGCCTCACAATTTCTAGCCATTGCTCTTGTGGGGGACTTCATCTTACCAGATGTCTGCTGGAAATAAAATACAACAGAGAGGAAAGAGCCTAGAAGTTCTCTGGAGTGTATGGAAGATAACTTCATGACACAGCTGGTGAGGGAACCAACTAGGGAAGGCACCCTGCTGGATCTGTTGTAGTAGACAAAATGCTTAGAGATATGGTTTAGTGGTGGTTTTTGTCAGAGTTACGTTGATGGTTGGACTAGATGACCTGAAAGGTCCCTTCCAACCTAGGCGATTCTGTGATTCTATATGACTTGTGAGTGATGTGACAGTTGGAGGCTGTCTTGGGCATAATGACCACAAAATAATAGTTTTCCAATTGTTGGAGAAGTAAGGAGGGGGATCAGCAGAACTGCTACCTTGGATTTCAAGAGGGCAGACTTTGGCCTGTTTAAGAACCTGGTTGAGAGTCCCCTGGTAGGCAGTCCTAAAGTGCAAAGGAGTTCTGGAAGGCTGGACATTCTTCTAGAAGGAAATCTTAAAGACAGGTTGTCCCCATGTGCCAAAAGACGAGCTGGCGGTGAAGAAGACTGGCCTGTCTGAACAGAGAAGTTTGGCTGGAATTCAGGGGAAAAAAAAGAGTTTATGATCTTCGGAAGAAGGGGCAGGCCACTCAGGAGAACTACAAGGAGGTCATGAGGTTATGCAGGGAGAAAATTAGAAGGGCCAAAGACCAACTAGAACTTAATCTGGCTACTGCCATAAAAGACAATAAAAATTTTTTCTGTGCAAATATTCACAACAAAAGGAGAGCTAAGGAGAATCTCCATCCTTGATTGGGTGTGGGGGAAAACAGTGATAAAGGATGAGGAAAAGGCTGAGGTACTTAATGCCTTCTTTGCCTCAATATCTAATAGTGAGAGTAGTACAGGTTTGAGGAGCAGAACGAAGCCCCCATAATCCAAGGGGAAATGTTTAGCAACCTGCTATACCACTCAGACATATATAAGTCTATGGGACCAGATGGGATCCACCCAAAGGTACTGAGGAAGCTGGCTCACCAAGGAAGAAGTGCTCATGAAGCCATTTTCCATCATTTATCAGCAGTCCTGGCTAACCAGGTGGTCCCAGTTGACTGGAAGTTAGCAAATGTGATCCCCTTGTACAAGAAAGGCCACAAGGAGGATCCAGGCAACTACAGACCTCTCAGTCTGTCATGGTTTAGCCTCAGACAGCAACAAAGAACCATGTGCCGCTCACTTGGGCCTTCCCAACATGGGAAGAATCGGAAGAAAAAGGCAAAACTCTTGGGTTGAGACAAAGGCAGTTTAACAGAACAGCAAAGGGAACAAGAAAAAACAACAATAACGCGGATAGAGGAATATACAAACACGGTTATGGAACCACTGCTCCCCCGCCGCTCACCGACCCGACCCGGGATGCCCCAGCCCACTCCAAGCGCCACTTCCTGCCCGCCCCCTCGGCAGCTCAGGGTGGGCTGGGCTCACATGGCATGGAATACCTCTCCTGGGGAGAATTAACCCTGTCCCCGCCGGAACCAGGACACAGTCTGACCTCGATGCCATGGAAGGTTATGGAGCAGATCATCTTGAATGCCATCACACAGCACGTACAGGACAAGCAAGTGGTTGGGCCCAGACAGCATGTGTTTATGAAAGGCAGGTCCTGCTTGACTAACTTAATCTCTTTCTATGACAAGGTGACCTGCTTAGTGGATGAGGGAAAGGCTGTGGATGTTTACCTGGACTTTAGTAAAGCCTTTGACATCATTTCACACAGTACTTTCCTGGAGAAACTGGCTGCTCATGTCTTGGCCGGGCATACTCTTCTGTGTGTAAGGGCTCAGTATTGGGGCCTGTTCTGTTTAATAGCTTTATTAATGATCTGGGTGAGGGGATAGACTGTACCCTCAGTAAGTTTGCAGATGACACCAAATTGGGTGGGAATGTCAACCTGCTTGAGGGTAGAAAAGCGTTGCAGGGGACCCAGGCAGGCTGGATGGATGGGCCAAGACCAAAGATATGACGTTCAACAAGGCCAAGTGACGGATCCTGCACTTGGGTTACAACAACCCCATGCAGTGATACATGCTTAGGGAAGAGTGGCTGGAAAGCTGCCCACTGGAAAAGGACCTGGGGGTGTTGTTCAACAGCCATCTGAATATGATACAGCCATGTGCACAGGTGGCCAAGGCCAATAGGACTACGGAAGTGATTGTGCACTGGTGAGGCTGGACTGGCATACCGTGTTCAGTTGTGGTCCCCTCATTACAAGAAAGACAATGAGGTGCGCTGGAGTGTGTCCAAAGAAGATCAATGAAGCTGGTGAAAGGCCTAGAGAGCAAGTCTTATGAGTAGCGGCTGAGGGAACTGGGTTTTTTTAGCCTGGAGAAAAGCAGACTGAGGCGAGACCTCATTGCTCTCTACGACTATATGAAAGGAGGTTGTACTGAGGTGGGTGTCAGTGTTTTTTCCCAAGTAGCAAGTGATAGAACAAGAGGAAATGGCCTCAAGTTGCGTGAGGGAAGGTTTAGATTAGACATTACAGAATCACAGGATCACAGAATCTTCATGGTTGGAAAGGACCCTTAAGATCATTGAGTCCAACCAAACAACCTACAAGCTCTGCCCTTCAAAGCATGCGTGGAAGTGCCACATCTAGATGTTTCTTAACTACCTCTAGGGATGGTGACTCAACCACCTCCCTGGGCAGGCTGTTCCAGTGCCTGACCACTCTTTCAGTAAAGTAATTCTTCCTAATATCTAATCTAAACCTCCCCTGCCACAACTTCAGACCATTTCCTCTGGTCCTGTCATTATTCACCTGGGAGAAGAGGCCAACACCCTCCCCTCCACAACCTCCTTTCAGTTGGTTGTAGAGGACAATGAGGTCTCCTCTCGGCCTCCTCTTCTCCAAGCTAAACATGCCCAGCTCCCTCAGCCTCTCCTCATATGACCTGGTCTCCAGACCCCTCACCAGCCTGGTAGCTCTCCTCTGGACACGCTCCAGCACTTCAATGTCCCTCTTGTACAGAGGGGCCCAGAACTGAACACAGTACTTGAGGTGAGGCCTCACCAGTGCCGAGTACAGAGGCACCATCACTTCCCTACTCCTGCTGGCCACGCTATTCCTGAGACAGACTAGGATGCTGTTGGCCTTCTTGGCCACCTGGGCACACTGCGGGCTCATGTTAAGCTGGCCGTCCACCAGCACCCCCAGGTCCTTTTCTGCTGGGCAGCTTTCCAGCCACCCTTCCCCAAGCCTGTAGCATTGCTTGGGGTTGTTGTGACCGAAATGCAGGACCCAGCACTTGGCCTTATTAAACCTCATACAGTTGGCCTTGGCCCATCGATCCAGCCTGTCCAGGTCCCTCTGTAGAGCCTTCCTATCTTCAAGCAGATCAACACTCCCACCTAGTTTGGTGTCATCTGCAAACGTACTGAGGGTGCACTCAATCCCCTCATCCAGATCATTGATAAAGATATTAAAGAAAACTGGCCCCAGAACTGAGCCCTGAGGGACACCACTGGTGACCGGCTGCCAAGAGGATTTCACCCCATTAATCACAACTCTCTGGGCACGGCCATCCAGACAGTTTTTAACCCAGCGAAGAGTACACTTGTCTATGCCATGATTCGCCAGCTTCTCCAGGAGAATGCTGTGGGGGACAGTGTCAAAGACCTTACCAAAGTCCAGATAGACAATGTCCACAGCCTTCCCCACATCCAGAAGGTGGGTCACATGGTCATAGAACGAGATTAGGTTGGTTAAGCAGGACCTCCTCTTCCTAAACCCATGCTGGCTGGCCCCGATTAGGGGACATTAGGAAAAATGTCTTCACTCAAAGGGTTGTCAAGCATTGGAACAGGTTGCCCAGGGAAGTGATTGATTCACCAGCTCTGGAGGTATTTAGATGGATTGAAGTGGTGCTTAGGCACATGGTCTATTGGTGAACTTGGCAGTGTTACATTGATGGTTGGACTCAATGATCTTAAAGATCTTTTCCAACCTAATGATTCTATGATTCTAAAGCTTCTTTTGAAAATACAAATGCCCATCTGTGGATTCCTAACTTGAATTTAGGTGAGACACACAATTTAAACATAAGTTTTAATGTTGTACAAAGTTGAGAATCTGCACTCTCGTATTCAGACTATTTGATTGCCATGGACACATTATGTATTCTGTCTGGTATTATATGAATTACAATAGCCACGTGTTTTTAATAAAACCTAATATTAAAACTTTAAGTAAAATGTGGGCAGGGATAAAACATTTGAGTTTATTTGATATATACAAGGTTGTAAATGTAAGTACATCCTTTTGAAGAATGCTTTTACTTAGACTGATGGAAGTTGCGTAAAATAGATAATCTTGTTTTTCTGAGACTGATTCTGCACAAACTGATGAGAAACCTTTTGATTTCCGTGGGAATGGATAGTGACAGATGCCAAGATACTCTTGTAAAGTTATTTTTTTCAGTTATTAATGTGAAAAATATTTGAATGTATTATTTACTACAAGAAGCAGTGTAACAAATAGTTAATAATATTTGTTGCATGGGAAATCATGTCTGACTAATCTGATAGCCTTCTATGATGGAATGACTGGATGGATAGAGGAGGGGAGGGTGGTAGATGTGGCCTACCTTGACTTAAGCAAGGTGTTCAACATGGTCTGCCACAGCATCCTCATAGGAAAGCTTAGGAAGTGTGGGTTAGATGAATGGTCAGTAAGGTGGATAGGTAACTGGTTGAAAGACAGAGCTCAGAGGGTAGTGATTAGGGGCACAGAGTCTAGTTGGAGGTCAGTGACGAGTGGAGTTCCCCAGGGGCCAGTACTGGGTTCGGTCCTCTTTAATATATCCATCAAGAACCTGGGCGAAGGGATAGAGTGCACCCTCAGCAAGGCTGCTGATGACACAAAGCTGGGAGGGGTGGCTGACACACCAGAAAGCTGTGCCGCCATACAGAGAGACCTCACAGTCTAGAGAGTTGGGCCTGGACAGATTGGAGATTTGGGCAGAGAGGAACCTTATGAAATTCAATAAGGGCAGGTGTAGGGTGCTGCACCTGGGGAGGAATAACCCCGTGCACCAGTACAGGTTGGGGGCTGACCTGCTGGAGAGCAGCTCGGCAGAAAGAGACCTGGGAGTCCTGGTGGACAACAGGATGACCATGAGCCAGCAATGTGCCCTTGTGGCCAAAAAGGCCAATGGCATCCTGGGGTGCATCAAGAAGGGTGTGGCCAGCAGGTGGAAGGACATCATCCTCCCCCTCTACTCTGCCTTGGTGGGGCCGCATCTGGAGTACTGTGTCCAGTTCTGGGCTCCCTGGCTCAAGAAGGACAGGGAACTGCTGGAGAGGGTGCAGCAAAGGGCTACCAAGATGATTAGGGGACTGGAACACCTCTCTTATGAAGAAAGGCTGAAGGATTTGGGTCTCTTCAGTCTGGAAAAAAGATGGCTGAGGGGGGATCTTATCAACACTTCTAAATACTTCGAGGGTGGGTGTCAGGAGGACGGGGCCAGGCTGTTTTCAGTGGTGCCCAGTGACATGACAAGAGGTAATGAGCACAAACTTGAGCATAGGAAGTTCTATCTAGACATGAGGAGGAACTTCTTTTCTTTGAGGGTGATAGAGCACTGGAACAGGCTGCCCAGGGAGGTGGTGGAGTCTCCATCTCTGGAGACCTTCCTGGACGCATTCCTGTGCAACCTGCTGTAGGTGACCCTACTCTGGCAGGGGTGTTGGACTAGATGATCTCCAGAGGTCCCTTCCAACGCTATGATCCTATGAATATTTATCATATACTGTGAAAGTTCCAGTAAAAGAAGCTTAAAGACATTAATTTGCAAATGAAATAAACTAAAGTGCTACGCAATGCATTAATAGCATTATTGTTACATGTGTTGATGTTCGTAAATTAAATGTTGTTTCAGCCTTAAATTAAAACATAAATAACTTAAAAGCAAGAAAACCAATGCCCAGTTACAATCCTTATACTTCACACCTTCATACTGGTCAGAGTAATAGAACCTTCCATTTCAATAATGTTTACAACTATAGAAAATAGAACTATTTAGAGTGATAGTGATTACAGCTATTGCTCTGCTGGGTTCCTTGGACTAAAAGATTTGCTGTTGTGAGGCTTGAGCACTTGGCAAATTTATACACGATCTCCCAATATCCATCAGTAGACCAGAAGCCTAGTGAGAACTATAGCTATTTTTCCAGCTAATCTGCATATATTGGGAAATAGTGAACAAATGCCAGCTGTGTATTTGCAGATCAATCATCAGCTTCAAAGGAAGTACAGATAGCTGGGAAAGGAAAAAGGGATCAAAATGGTGCCTTGAGTTGTTTAAAACTGAAACAACTTTGATAGTTGCATGTGATTAGTTCAGGCAGATGTTGTACCTGATAAATGGAGCTGACTGTTTAAAAATGCTAAAATAACCTAGAGACTTCATCATTGATAGAATTCTCTGTGCACCAAAGACAAATTACAAAGGGATTACTACTGAAATGTGTGTTTTCTACTACAAACCACAGAGTTGTAGAGGAATGTAAAGAAAGGGGAAATACTTCTTAGAATACCTTTTTTTAGTTTGCTAATGAGCAAGTTCATGAACAGAAGTGTCTTTCAGATGCTTTGGAAACTGAAAAATCTTAACTGAATTGTGATGTCTTAGAATTGGTTCAAGACAGAAGTAATGATAGAACAGTGACAAAGATTTTAATTATACTCCTATGAGACAATTCATTAACACAAAGTGAAGGATGTATGGAATTTTAGATTTATGTAGCTGAACTGGGATTGTCATGATGGAAATTAATGGTATCTTTCAAAATCAGTGATTTATTTTGCCTGACAGAAGCACACTGGAAGTGTAAAACAATTACATTAATTATATATCTTCCTCTTAAGTATATATGTAATTGCTATAGTGAAGGTTACCATTCATTTTGCTGAGTTTGTTCATTCAGAACATTTCTGTGGGTGTAGCTCTCTCTACATATATCTGTCTTTAACATATGTAAGTGATCATTACTCATGTTTGTGACTCCATTTTCTCCCTACTAGTAAGACACTTCAGTCCTACTGTAAAAGTGCCTAGACAGTTGTATTGAAGAGTTTCATGGCTGAGCTAGCGAAATCAATTGTCTTCACTACTTTGACAGGGAAAAAACTGAGGGCAATTATTTCCATGTGCCACCCTTCCCCATCCCCCCTGCCCCATAGTTTGTAGTTTGTTGTTTGTGGAGGAATTTTATGTTTACCACAATCTCTGTATTTTGTGGGCTCTTTTCGCTTCTCAACTTCTCTACCATCTGCAGTGTCAGAACATACTTGTCTTTCCCTTATCCTCAGTCTGTGGGTGACTTCCTCTGCTTTGCAAACTCTGCTTTCTCTTTCAATAGCCAAGAGTTTCTTTTCTTTCTGCCTGAGAATTTTGCCCAGTTTTCAATCTTATCATGAACTCAGCTAGCCCCAAACCTCCTTTTTAATTTCACATTTTTTTCATTTAATTTCTATTTAAGAATACAGTGTTTGCACATCAAGTACAATAATCATCACTATCCTGCAATAGTTTGCTAATGTATCTAACTTGCTTGACTTAATTGAAGACTATTAAAGTACCACATGTGTCAAATCACAGAAATAAACATGCTCAATGGCTATCTCTTGTAACCACTTCTTTGAAAGTATACAATGAAATACTGTTAAGGTCTTCCTTATCTTTTCTTATTTTCAGAGATTGTTTTACATTTCTGCAGCTTCTATATCCCTTTCCGGTTGCTCCTTGAGGCATGTTTTACCAGCTCCACTACGGTGATACAACTGTGTCAGACTGCACAGTACCAGTTCCATGCCACAGACAACTCAATGAGCAGTAGTATGGAAAATTCTATTTCATTCAGACAACCCCACCATCATTCCACACAAATCCTAGCCCAGTCCCAATATTATTCTAGTTTTAGATCACTGATCAGGGGAGCAAAGGATATGTGGGGGAAAAAGGCTGTTATAAAACAGCATTTGCAACAGGTTTAATATGTTTGTACTTGGGAAGGGAAAAAAATTGTAACGCCTCAGTTAGGAAATTTTCTTTAAAGCTGTGGGAGTTCTGGTTTGTGGTGAGGTTGCATAAACAAAATGTGATATCTTGAACCAATTTTGCATGTGTTATTCACACTTTAATTTTCTACTTGATGCAAATTATAATGTATATTCCAATACACATTTATATAAAGTTATAAAATGAACCTCTTATCTCATGTAAAATCGTTCCAGACAGGCAAACTGAGAAAAGTAAAGTTCACAATGGTTTTAGTACATGAAAAAAGTGGCATATAATATTTCTTTCACTCCTAAGAACAATAAAATTGGAAAGAAGTTAAAAATATTCAACTCAATCAAGGAATTCTTTTGCAGTTTTATACCTCTTAGTGAAGTTAACTTCTTGCCTTCAGGATGTAAAATCTAAGCTAACAACTGGAAATACTGTCACTGATCAGTTTGTTCTCTGCAAAAACAAAACAAAACCAAACCAAACCAAATAAAATCTAGTCTGTGTTAATAATAATACTATCTATGTAGTATGATCTAGGTTTCTGGTGATATTTTTATCAAATGTTTTTAACCAGCTGTTGTCAGGGAATATATCATTCTGCTTGTTTACTATTATTTTTCATGAGAATTTACATTAACCATAGAAAGTCTACTGTACTTCACTACAGAATATTATTCTGTATTTTGTTTTTGGCCAATCAGTGTTGCATAAAAATAAACTTTTCTGAACTTCAAGGTGTCAACATTTTGAAGTGGGGCTTTTTAACCTGGAAGCTTACTTATCATATTTCTTACTATGTGCCTTCCTTTTACATCCTTTTGTCTCCCATGCAGGACTCACTATAACACCACCTGGGTTCCAATGCCCTGACTATTGCCCCCAGAGCTCTGTACTCACATCTGTTATCCTGCAGGTTATCTCTTCTAGTATAATTAGCTCCAGCATGGAAAAATAGCAGGGGCTAATAGTTAGAGGGTCAGGCTAGCTTTGACTGCCTCTCAACAACTTCCTGGATCTGAGCCCCCATCAAGCAGCTAACTTCCCTAGACAACAAGTCACTTGAGTGCCTCCATCCCTCACAGCAAGGAGTGACCCACTAGTATCACTTGCTGTTTTCTTTTGGTACTCATGCATGGGTCAGAGTCAGTTGTCCTGGATGCTTCACTTGAAAGTAAACTATAATGGATGTTTTAAAGTTGACCAGTTTCAAGGACACCACAATCAAAAAAGAAATTTGGAAGTATTTGAGGTGTTTCCCTTTTTCTCAAACGTATGGACCTGCACAGAAGCAAGCAGCAAGCTGTTGACGCAGCAAGCATATTAAAAAAAAAAAAAGTTTAAAAAGATGCAGTAAATTAAGCTATCTGCCTAGCAGGTTCTTTGCTTTGAAAGGCACAGTGGACAATAAAAAAGAAAGCCATACTGTTCATGGAAGCTACTAATCTTCTACTTCCATCCTGGTGTTAGAGCACATCTCCTTCCGGAGGTTGGTATGAATAAATAAGATCATATTCTTTTTCTGGGCTGATCTTAGGTGGGAACAAGGTTTTTCTCAAGTGACAGACACATAAAAAGGCACCATGTGAAATATCATGAGAAAATTTTTAAGTCTTTCATACTTTAATACATCAGATAATATTTGTTGAAATGTTGATCAAGATCAGAACAGAATTTCCTCAAGAATTTAGAGAGAGAGACTGAGACAACTTACGAATTAAGAAAAAAAAAAAAGATAAAAAAATCTCTTTAATCTAATAGGAAGATCACAAGTGCTAAAATGTCATGAAAGAAGAGGCATTAATGTACAGGGAAAGTGAAAGAGAGAACCAGACATCATTATAACATTAGTGCTAAAAGAAAGTGGAATAACACTTGCTGAGTTTTTCGTATGTGTAAAGTGCTGAGCACCTAGTACCTTTTTTCTTCTGATCCTTATCAGGAAAAACAAAACAAGATATAATACGGTCTTATACTTGAATATAAAGAACTAAATGAGAAATGTCTTCTATTTACAGAACACTTAAAACCAACATGCATGTACATAAACTTGCCAGTTAATGTACATGGCACAGACAACAAAGCCTAAGCACAGTACAACACACTGCACCGTAAGAAAGGAATCAAATCAAAATTGCCTAGAACAGCTCCTGTTTTCAATCCAGTGAAAAGCTGCTGCCTTCAGGACAAGAAGCTGTTGGCCCTTAAATAGAATGCAGTTGTTGATAAATCTTGACTTGCCTGAAGAAGGGGACTGCTAATTATCTAGTTTGATTCTGATATTTTCCCAGTGATTTGGCAGCTGTCTCAAAATTACATTTGGCTGGACTCCCAGACATTAAATATGGTGTGGACCAAAGAGACTGAAATCCCTCCATATGTGCATATTGTAAGCATGACTTTTATCACCTTTAACACAGCACATGTTGTATCTTTGTTGCATCAAAGCAAGTAGTTCATTTCACTGAAATCAGTCAAGGTAAGGTTTCTCCTGGTATTAGTAGGGCCTATTATTCACAGCTTCTAGGCTGTGTGGATCATTTCACTCTAATAAACTCAGTTTCACAGGCAATGATTGTTGCTTTCAATTTGTTATTGGTAATTATGTTTTAGGAGTAATGGAGTGCTTTCTGAGAACGTGTCACGAGTGTGTTCTCAAAAGAACAGAGACTGTTTTTTTTTAAGGGATCCTTCTTGTTAGTGCTGCAGTTATATTTTGCAATTGCTCCTAAAGAGAAAGCTATACCATCTTTTCAGACATTGTGTCCCCTTAAACTTTTCTTTAGGCAAAAAAATATCTCAGTCAATATGCAGATTAGAATAGCGTTTCTGGGACAAATTAACACAACAATATGCAAAGATATTTAAAGAAATGGTACATACCCTTCTTTCTTCTAGCTGAAGATGTTATTGCTTTATGGAGATAGCAACAAGTAAGCTGTAAGTTTGTAAGGAGTATGTGCTGGGAGAACCCTAATTTATACCTCGAAAATAGCTATTCATCTTGTTCTAATGCTCTTTCCCCAGAGAGTCCCCTTCACTTCTGCAACTTTTATTCTTTGCCTCAGAACTATCTCCCTGTTGTGACTCACACTGTATCTGAAACAAACACACCATATAGCCAAAGTTACAGCTGCTTTCTTATCGCTGCTGTTTTCATGTGCGTGTGTGTTTCTGCGTGTGTGCTCTTTTTCAACTCTTACAGATAGTTACAGGAATGTATAACAGAATAACCCGTGCAATAGGGCTGTTTTAAAGTGATTTACTTTCATAGTTTTTTACAGACTTTGTATTTTTGCTTGATGGAATCAGGTTTCAACCAGAAAAATGACCAATTGTAACACTTAACTGATTATTTTATATCTATTGAACTTTCTCTTTCTCTCTCTTAACGCACACAAGTTATAATTCCTACTGTGGTAGACTTCGTTTTTCATTGTTCACCTTTATCGTTATTTTCATCCTGGAAAAGTCCATTGATTGGAACAGATGTACTGTAATGCAAAACTGATGAATTAAGATGGAGAATGAGGTTGTAATCCTCAATAAAAGGCTTTGTTTTGCTATTAAGCAGATATTATTACTTTTATCAATAAACACCATTAAGAAGAGGTAGCTTATTTTTCACTAGTTGGCTGGTTTACTTTTTTGTCTGCCTTACCGGATGTATAAAAATCAATTTAATAATGTATTTTTTTGGAAACTCATAGTTGCCAGTAAGAAGGCTATTTAATTTTATTTGTTTTATAAGAAAAAATTATAAGGAAATTGCCACAAAATTATTCTGATAAGAAATATCTGACACTGCTTAGCTATAAATACTGTGTGCAGGGAAGATAATTCAAGTATGTTTAATCTGTAAAAAAATTCAGGTATGCACGTATTTTTATTTCAGAGAAATATAGCTATCTGTATTATAGCTGGAGATAAATCTTTATTTTACAAACCCAAATTCAAATTTGTTGTTTTGCTCAATTGGTTTCAGATAACTTAACCTTAACATTTTCAGATACTAAACAAGAAAATGTATGCTAAGGTCCTGAATGACCCCCATCATTCACCGAGTGTGATTTGTCTCTGGCAATAGAGGATGTTAGAGACAACTGTTTGTAGAGAATTGAAAGTGACAGCAGCAGGAGAGCTGGTGTCAATAAGTCAACTATGCCAAGTCAGTTTTCCTCACTGTACTATGAAATTATCCAGTTCCTCTGAATTACACACTGATGCAGGCTGTGTCTTTGACTATCATGAATGAGCAGAAGGAATTGATTAAATTTCTCTCACCTAATCTACATTTTCAAAAATGGATTATGCTGCCTCTATGTGTGTAAATACCATCCTACTTCTTTGCTGTATCTTCTTGTTGCACATGTGCCTCTCCAACTGTTACTGTAATTTCCATACATATGCAGGAAAACTAGTAATGATACATCTCCTTTTTGCAGGTGAGCAGGACAGAAGACATGAAAGGGAAAGCAAAAATTATCAAAGCAGTAGGGATGGTAAGAAGTGATGGAACTGCAGTCCTATGAATCCAGGCGTTTTCACCTTAAAATGTGTAGCAACAGTTAGTGTAGCTCGAGTACAAAGAGGCATTTTATTCTGGACTTCATATTAATGTTCCCAACTTTTAATTGTTTAAAATTAATTGAGGTCATGGTGTCTAGAAGTTTTTTATCTGAAATATTGGCAGGCTTCTGTTGATCCTGTATCAAAAGATAGAGGGACATTTTTTTCTTTTATACTGTAAATCCCTGGATCTTGGTTCTGTGGATCTTGATGCTGCGTACCAGATAAAACTCAAAGACCTAGTGGCAAAACCTTCTGTAGTTGTTTTGTTTTGTTTTGTTTTGTTTTGTTTTGTTTTTAATTATAAGCAATTCGGTTGGATAAAAGTTTTCCCTGGAAGGTGTGTTGGGTGGCAACAAAATTTTTAATAAAAATGCTTGTCACACAGAGAGATGTCTGAGGGTGCTGAGGTTTTCACAGTCTTCCCTCCCAAGGAATACAGATTCAAAACTCCACTGTTACTAATCCAAGGTCTAGTGCCAATTTCTCCCTGACCTAATGTGTTAGAATATGAAACAGAACTGCTTTAACAATGCATAAGTGACTGTTTGGGATGGATTTTTTCCGCATTGGTCTGTGGTTTGGTTAGGGCAAGTGCTAGGCGTCCTCTATGTAAGCAAAAGATGTCTCTGGTGGCTTATGTGACTATTCTAACAACTAGGCAAACTGTTATTCTTGAAAAGGCTGATACTCCCCTGAGGCTGGGCTTTTTATTTGTTTTGTTGGATATTTCTTTATTCCTTGTGCATGAACAAAATTACTTATCTCTTTTTTTTTTTTTTTTTTTTTTTTTTTGCTTTTTAATACTCATGTAGAAAAAACTTTAGTCAAAACCATTTATTTTCCAGAAAATGGAACTTCCGTTTCTTAACTAGTGTTAAAAGGTGTTGTCATACCATGTGGGACATCAATAATTAAGAATAATTAGTAGAAATCAGTTTTGTTCACAGAGAATACAGTAACCTATGGGAAGATGAAACGTTTTCAAGCCTTTAATTTTCCATTTTGATGGTACAGCTCTGTAGAATACCGATGTAATAACCATGATGTCAGAAGCTTGAATTTTGCACAATGTGCACTAGCAATGGTGAAACACCATATTGACTAGGCTTGAGAGAGCATTATATTAATACAATCAGGAGCAGAGAGGAGAGAGAATATCTCAATGCCTGTTTGTACTGAGAAAGTAGTATAGACCAAGGTGCTTTGTCCGTATAATGCAGTGTACCGAATGGATTCTTGGTCAGTTTTTGGTCAGGTTCTGATGTATCTCTGTGTTAATAAACTTAGCCTTTTTTTTTTTTTCCCCTTATCTCAACATGAGTTATTAGTTTGGTGCACCGCTATACAAGTATGTTAGTTTTTAAAAAAGGTAGGGTGCCATTAGTTCAGTGATCTCCATGCTGTGTTGCAAAGAGGCTTCTAAATTAGATGCTTCTGAAATATGGGTGGAAGCTCACTTTTCCCCCCACATCATACTCAAACTCATGTTTTTGTTTCCTCACAAAAATGTAAAAATATTACATGATAAAATCACAGGTAAGGTTGCTTAGCTTGGTTATTTTCAAACAAACCTGCAAGAAGATAACCATGTTAAAAAGAAAGAAACAAACAAACCAAAAACAAATCAAAAAACAACAAACCAACCAAATAAAAAATTATCAACCCAGAAACATTATTCTGAACATCTCATTCTCTTATTTTACTTCCCTGAAGGAAAGCAAGATAGCTGAACCTGAATATACATAGGTTCCATTTTTTGGAGGGTAAAAACTGTAGTTGCTTCTCTACTGAATGATATTTTTATAAAGATCACACCAGCATCTTACACAAATCAATTTCAAATCATGGAAATAAGAATCAGAAAAAAAAATCTCAAATTATCAAACTATCTTTGTATATTATTTAGGTTTGTAATTATTTTTGTAAGCTTTGTAAGTCTTTAAGTTAGACCAAATTTAATAGATTTTCAGTGAATTACATTTTAAGATTACTTGGATTTGTTTAGTTTTATTTTTACATGATTTTGTTTCAATTTATAGTGAGTTCAGTTAAAATGAAAGGTAAGTTTCCACTTCTTTGGAAAAGACACTGATTTTGGAAAGACTGCTTCCCTGAGAAAGTTTCAGAACAATGTACAGGTCAGAACTGTTGTGTAGCATTACAAAGTAATTCTGTGTCAGTGATGTAGCAATGATTATTAAGTTGTGTTCAAGAATATAACTATATGCTTTAGTTCATAAATCATTCAATATCTTGAATGACATAAATTTAACAGTTAGCCGAGTTTTGAATGCTGGTTTTTTTTTGAGGTTCAAAGGCAAATATTTTCAAAAACTAATTTTCTTAATTACTTCTATTCTTTAAAATTTGCTAATGTAAGCCTAAATATTGAGTTAATGTTTTGCAGAACAAGTATATATGAAAGAAGTTTATGTCCCATAGGACAACTGAGTTGAAAGATTAAAAGAATATGAAGAATAATTTATTTTAATGTATCCACAAATGATTTAATAAAGGACTTGCAGTTTCCTTGAAATTAACTTCTTTGAAATATTTGCTGTGTAATATAAGAGGACAGGCAAACAGTAACTAAATATGAAATACAACAGTGCCATTTTCTTTTTTTTATGCATATAATAATAGTAAGAATAGTTAACAGTTTGCAAGCCTTCAATAATCTCTGAAAGATGTTCTTTCTGAAAACAAGTTCACAGTGAATCTGTGATAGCTAAATTTGTATGAATTCTCCCATGACAAGTACACTGACTTAATTTACCATTATACTGTTTTCTATAACCATTACTGTTGACATAAGCCAGTATTTGTAAAAAGAAAAAAACAAACCCAAAATCACCAAAAACCCTTCCCAAAAAAACAAACTGCAAAGGTTGACACATTAAGCTTTTAAAGTGGCCTGAGTTTTAGTGTTGCCAATTCTCTACAATTCCAATTAAAGCCCCCCAAAAGTCATATAAAAAGCCCTATCAAAGCACCACAAAGAAATCCAGTCCTTTTTATGTGCTTGTAATTAAGTTTTGTGCTTGCCACAAAATGCCCTTTACAGAAACCTAGTAGGACAAACCACTGTTAACAGAAGCTACTGGTTAAGAGATAAACTGGTTGGGTAAAACAGTTTCTTATGAGGCAAGATGATCTTTTACTCAGAAAAATGCATTTTGTGAGAATAAATTACTAGTTCAAATGAAATACAATCTAAAAAGGTGTAATGTCATTGCAAAAGCAACTGTAAAATATATTTCTGAAAATTATATTGATGAATAATTTCTGCTCGCACCACCAAGCTCTGTTACTAGACACACAAATCATAGTCTAAACACTAAAGTGGTGTGAATTTTTTGTGTAGGAAATGCTTTAAAATTAATCTCATTGGCATGCATCATAACAGGGAATGTATTTAGGTAACTTCAGTGTGATGAAAGAGTATGTGGCAGAAGGTACCTCACCAAAAAAGTACTCAATTATTTTGGACCAAAACCGAACATGAACCTTGAATTTCATAAGTGACTACCAAGCACATTTTTTTTTTCTTTCTGCAGCACTGAGAGACAGTAAAGAAGAAAAAAAAAAGGTGAGGGGGGGAAGGGAGAGAAAAAAAAAGAATAAAGAGAAAAAAAAAAGAAAAGAAAAAAGAAAAAAACTAAGAAAAAATGAAAAAAAAAAAGAAACATAGTCTTGACTATTTTTTTCAAGTGTAAGGTAAATTGCTTTAAATAAACACCTGCAATTGATGGAGAACATTCTGAATCCAAAATTTAAATTTGAACTCTGTTGATTACAAAAGTTTAGGTCTAAAATCTGCCTTTAATATGATAATATATTACAATAACGCCTTTAATAATCTTTGTGTGAGCATGCTCATATAATATATGAAAGTGTCTTTGAATTTAATTTTAAAATTTTCATAGTTTTTTTCTTAATTATTATTATTTTTTGAGTGCTTGAAAAACTTTTGTGATGTTCCACTTAGCTTTCTATCACTATTGGATTTGAAAGAGAAGAGTCTTCAAAAATTAAACAATCAGAAATATCCAATGACAAAATTTCATGCTAGTCTCTTCCCACTAATTTTCTAGTATGATTTTTCAAACATACCAGAATTCAGGTGTATAAATTAATATTGTATCTCTTAGTATTGAAATTGACTTTGTGAATCTTTAAAGGTATTACCATCATTAGTTCTCTTCAAAGCTTTCAAAAGCTGCAAAACAACACAGTTAATGATCCTTATTGTAAACAGCTGTCTTCCTGGGTATGTACATAATTTTCATAATGACTAAGGCCTGGAGGAATGCTTCTGAAATATGGGTAAAAGCTCACTTTTCCCCCCACGTCATACTCAAACTCGTGTTTTTGTTTCCTCACAAAAATGTAAAAATATTACACAATAAAATCACAGGTAAGTTTGCTTAGCTTGGTTATTTTCAAACAAGTGTCTGATGTCTTAAAAAAATTAGGTTGCCTAAGATAACATTGCTAAATGTTCATATTACTCTTGAGAGAATGAACTCTTCTAACATTTGCAGCCAACTTAGGAACAAATATTTTAAATATTAAAGACAAGATTTAAATATATATATATATATATAACTAAAGCACTTCTATGCAATTGCTGGAAACTCATCTTAGGGAAAAAGTGGAAAAGAAATGCTGACCTACTTTTCAGCAAGATCTGAACTTTAGCCTGACAATAGGCAATTTCTGAATGCCCAGCAGTTGCAGAAATGACAGCGCTATGGTTAAGGAACTACACTGTTATAAAAAGGCTGGTTTAACGTTTCTGTGCTTTCCAATATCAGTTTTAATTTGTCTTTGAATATGATGATTGAAAATGACATCTGTAATTCCACATATGGAAACATAACAATGTATGTCAGAATAAATATCGTACCTTAAGCAACATACAAACATTTTCAGAATTCCCATGTAGTGGTCTTTCTCTTATTCTTTTAGTACATGTGAACCATCTACTAGACTCCCAGTTATCAAAGTCATTTTTAAAGGGCTGGAAGGAAGGGAAGGAAACAAATTTCTTCTTCAAGCAGAGAAATGCTGAAGAAGGAGAGATCTAAAGGCAACAGGAGAAAATACTAAGCATGAACTTCTGTATGTCAGAGAATTTCTTCATGGCACAGAGTATAAAACAGAAAAGAGAGGAGTGAAATATCGTCAGTTCTTATCAGGAGTGAGAATGGGAAATAGAAATGAAAAAGACACAGGAGACACAATCCTGTCTGAAATAAGGGAGAATATGACTCAGTAATTCAGGAGCGGTGCCTTTCCTGTCATCTTCATTGGCATGTAATTGTTTTACACTTAGGTCACATAACATATATTTTTTTCTGACAGGTAGAGGCACAGATTCACCAAAATTATTATTATTTTCCTATCTTTTCTACCCTGCGAGACATTTTATCTTCCTATCTTGTATAAACATATGTTTTTCTTCATTTCCAATGTAATGGTAAAGCAAGAACAAAAAGCAAGTAGGCAAGAGGCCAATTTCTGATAATCACAAATTCTTTTTAAGAGACTAAACTAACAAATAAAAATAAAAATTTACCTGGTTCATTCAATACACTCGCCAGAAAGAATTAAAATAAAATTTTGGAAAGTTAAAAGAAAAATGAGGTACCATCTTCAAGTACAGAGTACTGCACTTCCGAAGTTTCACTATTTTAAGAAAAAACTTATTTCCAAAAAGAAGTTAATTTGTACATTACAGAACTGTACATGTACCCATTGAAAGTTAAAAAAAAATAGTTTCTTCGTTTCCTTGGTGGGGAGGATGGGGTAGTTCTACATTTATGCAGAATAGGTGAAGAAAGGAACCCTTCCTTTTGCCCAATAGGCAGTTCTCTTAAGCCACCCATCAGTGCACAAATAAGAAAGATTATTCAGATGAATAGTATTTTTGTCAATATCATTAAATTTTACTTTTATAGAAAAACAATAATACCTTACATAAGAAAAAATGCATTTATGGTAGCTTTAAAGATTAGTTACAAAATATTCTTAGTATATCACTGTCATTCACATACAATGAAGTCACTGTTCTAAATAGACAGCATGCCTAGCTCAAGGACAATATCAGTAAGATACACAGTGGTATTTGAAATGTTCCAGTATTTAAGCATATTGGGGATACTCAAGTTTGCTCAGAAAACCCTTCAAAAATGCTACTGAACCAGCATCAATGTCTCCACAGAAAACATATAACTTAGACTTCCATAACTAGGGACGCAATCCTGTGATATTGTAAGAGTGAAAATTTCCATTTGACAGTTAGTTGAATACTTATCACAAAAAAATCAGGATTCTTTTCAGGTTCTTTAGGTGGAATATCTATGCTTGAGATGATCAGAACTTTAAGTTATCCCTTTCTATTAATGCTAGTAGTAAGACTCATATTCCCCCAAAAGATCTGGATATTTCCTTCTGTCTATTTTTCATTTCCTCATTTTAGTTAAGCAACACGTAGTATAAAATGAAAATACAGAAGATAATTTACCAAAATGTGAGATATTGGAATGTAGCCAGATGGATTCCAACAACATAGCAGCTAGACTTGATAAATGAAGAATGTGTCTCTTCTGCTTTCTATCTTAATCAACTTATGCTTTGAAGACATAAGTTAATGTTTTGCATTCTTAAACTGCTTTGGAAAAGTGACCTGGTTTAAAACTTATCTGTAAGATTACTCCATAATAACTTTTAGAGAAACATATTTTAAAGCTAGCATTGAAGGTATTGGCTTATAAATGTTCTTTGTGGTGGACAGAGAACATGATTGTAAGCTTCAGGTGACAACATTATGATCTGCTTTCATATCAAATACAATTCAAAATATTTAGTAGTAGACTCATGGGAAACAATGAGCAGTACAAAGTCTTCCTTTCTGTCACTGAATGACACACTGAGCGCAACCTGTGAAATTTTGGTAGTTGGTACAATTTTTTTGTTGTTGAATTTTTTTTTTGTGAATGTTTTGTTTTGGTTTTAGTAAAGGTCTTCAAGGTATCTGCTCTTTTTTAACTCAGATGCTGTCAGTACCAAAAGGTGCTTGTTCATAAGTTACACAGATATTTTACAATATCTGTGTTTGTGTTTTGCTTCTGACAGTGTTGCATGGGTTGAAATTTGAGCAAGAATAAGGGCCTGGAAATCTCTGCTGTCTCAGGTGCCTGACATACTCATTGACCCATACTAGGATTTTGGATAAGTGTCTTTACATCCTCTGTAAACTCAAATACTGGTACTTAAAGACTAAATTTCAAGAGCACAGAAGACAAGTATGATACTCTGATAAGCATCAAAACATCAAACTCTCATTTTGAATGCAAATGTATTTATGCAAATTTCTTTTTAAAGGAGGAGAATCTTATCTAATCAAAATCTTTGCTACAGTATTCTGACGAATTATTATCAATACAGTAGTATTGATATGCAACAGTAAAAAAACATTCTGTATGGATTTCAAATATCTATTCACATCTCTTGTGAAAAGAAGATTGCTTTCATTTCTAAACTGCAAATGGCAAAAAAGGACTACATCTTATTTAAAGCACATATTTTCATAATTAAAAATTATTTAATTATGAAAAAAAAATCTACATTTTTCAGATTGACATCACAGAAATATCAGCGCTATTTTTCATACAGTGACAAAATCTACCTTCACTGATTTCTCATTCCTAAAAGTATACACACTTTATCTCTTTTTTACATTTAGGATGCAGTATATTTTTCTGATTACTTAATATAATAAAATCCCCATGGGAGTTTCTGACACGTTGATTGGAGAAGATACAGTGCATAGCAAAGCAACCATTGAACTCAATATTTCAAAGTAACCATTGAACTCAAAACAAAATCAAGCAATTTGTTCTTGTTTGTGTTAAATTATTCAGGGAAGAGCATAATTTAGAGATTAAGTCAGAATCAAATAATATGAAGTACTAAATATCATGATAGCAACTTTATTTCACTGCAGCACAAAATCCTGTATGTGTGAAGCAAGGACGTATTTAGATAAGTGAAATATGTGATTTCTGTCTGTCTTGTGCCATTGTATGTGAAAACAATATAATTTACTCCAAATATGTCACCTTGTGTAGACTGGCCTTCTCCAGACTATGCATGTTAAAATCTGGATCTTGGATAGAGAGTCCCATCATACAAAATATAGCAGTTATTTTTAATTTTATGAGAGAAATTAATTGAATCCTGGAACACTTTTTTTCCTGGGAAACACTCTTTTATCCCAAAAATCCCAATGCAACCCAACCCAACCCAAAACCAAACAAAAAAGAAAAAAAAAAAGGTCTCAGGTTACTTTACAGGGAAAAAAGAATAATTAGGAGTTAATTAATAAAGAGTTCCATTTAAATCTCAAGAAACAATTTACTTTTTTTTCCACTGTGAATTCCCACAGTATTTTCAATTATATTGAGATTTTTAAAATCTATTTCCTGTCTCTAATACTACGTAGTACTACTTTCCTAATAGTAAAGCAATCAGTATCTTTCACCCTAGAGTTCGCTGCATTTCATTTCTGTATGAAGAAAACACTAAAAATCATGATTTCTGAAGTAATTGTAAATAATAAGTTCTATGGAAATATAAAAACTTCTCACAAAGTTAATCTCCGTATGTACCAGTTACGGGCTTTTTTCTGCTTGAGTGACTAGGAGCACAATGAAAGCACATGTACATTTGCTAATAGCTACAAGTGTCCTCTTACAAAAAAAATATATGAGCACCGAGGTGCGAAGGGGCAATTTTGGAAAAGCAAATATCTACTTTTGCAAACTACTTTTTTATGTGTTTTTTTCTAGATTATAACTGTTCACTGTTCAAATGAAGATCAATGTTCCTAGAAAACGAATATAACTTTTTAGGATATGGCCACAAACAGTTCTATATTTAGAGTGGCAGACTCAGAAATTATGTTTACTAACCCTTAGAAGTGTGTTCTTTGTGGCCCTATTAAAGTAGTTTGAAAAATGTAGACTCTTATCTCTAACATAATTGATTTTTTTTTTTTTTTTCAACTGCTGTCAGGAAAGCAGCTTGATCTGCATCTTTGCAGGGTCAGTGATTTTTGAACTTAGTGATTCAATAAAGATTATAGAGTAGGAATGTATAACGGCAGTACTCACCTAAGATTTACTCTCTGACACTGTTAGTGGGAAAAAAGGATTAAACATATTTGCATTAAAAGGATTTTTCAGGAAGATCAATGTCAAATAATTTTATTAATTGTTTCCTGATCTATTATTCATTCTGCAGTCTATATTTTCAAGTTGTTTTAAACATGAAAAGTGAAATTTCATTGTCTGTTCTCCCTAAAGCATGCTATAGAAGTTGTCTGTAGCTACCAAAATAAGCAGTCAAGCTTTATTTGTAAAAATATAACAAATGTTATTAAGAACAGCAAAGATATTATAAGCAGAGATATTTTCAAATTCCAAGAAGGGCTGGTAAAAGCAGGTGATTGTTGTTTTCTGCTGTTGATGTCTCTTGTAAGGAATAAAGTGTTGACACTTCTATCATGAAAATGCTGTTACGGCATGTCTGTCAGCTTAATGGTACCCCAGAGGTGCATTGTTCGATTTCATTACGTATTACAGTAAATAACATTTACTGTGAAAAAGTGAAAAATGAATTTCAGTGGAGCAGTTATCTTCCACTTAGCAATCAGTATATTAAAGAAAGATTCTGCAGGGAAGATAAGATTTATTTCATGTACTGGAATGGAGCTAAATAATCCATGCATGAAAATGGAAATGGAACTAAAAGTTAAAGATGGGAAGTTAGTGCTGTTTAGGTTTATGTCAGGACTAATTTAAGACAGCAAGTTACAAAACTTATAATTCTTTCCTGCATATTCTGAATGTACTTGAACTTGGTAGCCCCACTGCACATGAACTACTTTTATACACGAAGACTTTGGCAATGTTTGGCATCTTATACATCTGAAATAAATCCATTTTTTATAGATCACTCACACCAGTCATATGTAAAATAGATACATCAACTAACATACACCAATAATCACCTCAACCTCACATTTTCAGATGATAAATACTGTGACAAACAGGTGACCTTGAACGCACTACGACACATCATGCTATATTGCTTCAGGAGGCAAGCCAAGGGACGTGTTCAATGTAGTGATGACTCTTTTGACACCCAGTAAATCCTTACAGGTACATTCCTTTATTATCTTTGCCACTAAAATCTTGACAAATAAAAGTGTCTGCTTGCATTCCTGTAGTTAATTGGAAACTTTCAGGTTTATTCTCTTCCTTTCAAGATGTTTTCCTGTAATCTCAACATATCTTCATGTCAGTGATGAGTGAGATCTTTCTCATTGTCCTTTCTTTTGGTGCTGTTATTCTAAGGAAACTGTAATGAGAAGGTGGTTGTCAAGACCATTGCTAAAGATGTCACTAGGGAAACTTATTACTACAGCTTCTGCTTTGGTATGTTCTTTGCAGAGGAAGAAAATTGCCATTAGAACTTGTTCTAGACGTAACCTTGGATTCATGTGTCAAGCGTTTTCTATTGCCACTGCTAGGTCTATCTGTAAGTTTGTTTTCTGGCGCTATTGCCTAAAATGGGATGTGAACTGGAATGTATGAATTATTTGGGACATCAAATCAATCTCAAGCAGCTTGATTTAGAACTAGAACTTTTATGTTGGGAAGGATCAACAATTAATCAGTTTGTCCTTAAAAATATTTTTAAAATACTTGATCTTTGGCCATTTATAGCATGGTTGAGCTGGATCTCCAGTTCTACAGCAGTAATAATTATCAAAAAAAAAAAAAAAACCACAAAGAAAGCAAGAAAGAAAAAAGAATCATAGAATCATAGCATAATTTGGGTTGGAAGGAACGCTTAAAGGTCACCTAGTCCAACCCTCCTGCAATAAGCAGGGACATCTTCAACTAGATTAGGTTGCTCAGAGCCCCATCCAACCTGACCTTGAATGTTTTCAGGGATGGGACATCTACCACTGCTCTGAGAAACAATAACCCCTTGTCCTATTGCTACAGGCCCTACTAAAAAAGTTTCTCCCCATCTTTCTTAAAAGCCCCCTTTAAGTACTGAAAGGTGCAATAAGGTCTCCCTGGAGCTTTCTCTTCTTCAGGCTGAATAATCCCAACTCTCTCAGTCGGTCCTCCCAGGAGAGGTGCTCCATCCCTCTGATCATCTTTTTTGGCCCGCCTATGGAACTGCTCCAACAGGTCAATGTCTTGCCTGTGCTGAGGGCTCCAGAGCTGGATGCAGCACTCCAGGTGGGGTCTCACCAGAGCAGGGTAGGGGGGCAGAATCACCTCCCTCAACCTGCTGGCCATGCTTCTTTTGATAAACCCCAGGATACGGTTGGCTTTCTGGGCTGCAAGTGCACATTGCTGGCTCACATCCAGCTTTTCATTCACCAGTAGCCCCAAGTCCTTCTCAGCAGGGCTCTTCTCAATCCCTTCATCTCCCAGACGGTGTTGATACTGGGACTTGCCCCAACACAGATGCAGGAACCAACAAGTCGGCCTTGTTGAACCTTACGATGTACACATGGGCCCACTTCTCAAGACTGTCAGGTCCCTCTGGATGTCAACTGCACCACTCAGCTTGGTGTCATCTGCAAACTTGCTGAGGGTGCACTTGATCCCGTTGTCTATTTCACTGATGAAGATATTAAATAGTACTGGTCCCAATATGGATACTTGTGGGACACCATGTGTCATTGATCTCCATCTGGACATTGAGCCATTGACTACTACTGTCTGGATGTGATCATACAGCCACTGAACAGCCCACGCACCAAATTCATATCTCTCCAGTTGAGAGAGAAGTATGTTGTGGGGAACCTTGCAGAAGTTCAGATAGACGGTATCCATAGCTCTTACCTTGTCCACTGATGTAGTCAATCCATCACAGAAGGCTACTAGGTTGGTCAGGCAAGACTAAACCTTGGTGAAGCCATGCTGGCTTTCTCAAATCACCTCTTTCTCCTCCATGTGCCTGAGTATAGCTTCTAGCAGAATCTGTTCCATGATTTTTCCAGGCACAGAGGTGAGGCTGACAGGTCAGTAGTTCCCAGGGCCTTCCTTTGTACCCTTTTTAAAAAAGGGTGCAATGTTTCCCATTTTCTATTCACAAGGGACTTCAGTGGACTGCCATGACTTTTCAAAAATGGTGGAGAGTTGCTTGGCAACTGCATCAGCCAGTTCCTACTGGGATGCATCTCATTGCGCCCCGTAGACTTATATATGTTCAGGTTCCTCGAGTTGTCTCTAACCAAACCTTCCCTTACAGTGGGAGGGACTTTGCTTCCCCAGTACCTGCCTTGTGGTCCATGCACTCAAAAGGTGTGGGGAGAGACGTTGCCAATGAAGACTGCAGCAAAAATATTGTTGAGTACCTCAGCCTTCTGTCGTTTGTTACCAGTTTGCCAATTGTGCTCACTGGTGGAGGGCACACTTTCTCTGGCCTTCCTTTTCTGTCTGACATACCTGTAGAAGCCCGTCTTATTATTCTTTGCATCCCTTGCAATGCTCAGCTCCTACTGCACCTTGGCCCTTCTGACCCCATCCCTACACAACTGGGCAGCGTCCCTGTACTCTTCTCAGGAGACTTGTCCCTGCTTCCACTGCCTGTGCATTTCCTTCTTGCCCTTCAGTTTGACCAGCAGGTCTCAACTCAGCCATGCTGGTTTCTTCGCTTCTTTTCCTGAATTCTTGCTCCTGGGGATTGAAAACTCTCACGCTCTATGGAAAGCAATCTTAAAAGTCTTCCAGCTCTGTTCTGGTCCATTGTCACTCAGGGCAGTTTTCCAGGGGGTCCTATTGTCCTATTGAGTAACTCCTTGAAGAGCTGGAAGTTTGCTTTCCTAAAATTCAGGGTCCTGGCTTTACTTTTCATCTGACCCATGTCCCTCAGGACTGCAAACTCCACCAGTGCCTGATCACTGCAGCCCAGGCTGCCTCCAGTCTTGATGTTATCAATGGGTCAATTGCGTTGGTGACCATCAGGTCCAGTATTGTATCCCCTCTGGTAGGGCTGTCTAATTCCTGGCTTAAGAAGTTATCCTGAATGCATTCCAGGAGTCTCCGGGATTGCCTACGGCTTGCCGTGCTACTTTTCCATCAGATGTTAGAGTGGCTGAAGTCCTCCAGCAGGACGAGGGTCTTTGAGTGTGATGCCTCCTGTAGCAGGAGTAAAAAGGCTTCGTCAATGGGCTCCTCTTGATCAGGCGGCCTGTAGTAGACATCAACCACAAGGTTCCCTTTGTTGCCTTGGTCTCTAATTCCTACCCATAAGCTTTCAGCCTGCTCGTGGTTATTCTTCAGGGACAGCTTTTCACACTTCATCCATTTCTTGGGGTAGAGGGCAATGCCCACACCTCTACTTCCTCACTTGTCCCTTCTGAACAGCCTGTAGTCATCAATAGCCTCTGTTTCTCCTATCAGAGTAAAAGTTACTCTTTTACTTCCTTTCAACTTCTGAAACACACAGAGAAAAATCAGGGTTATTTCCTGCAATATTTCTAAGCTTTAAGGAAACATGTTCCCTGTATCTTTACTCTTCCTTCTGTTTCACAATCATTGTAGAATTTACTCTTGAGAGTACGATATAAACAGAATTGGACGATTAATTCAAGTCATCATTCACTGGATGAAATAAAAGTAGTAAACCTTTATTCCTACATGATTTTGAATAATTGAAAAATATTTTCCTTATTTTTTTCCTACACTGTGCTTTAGGCTTAATAAACAATTTTAATTTAAAATAGAATGTCTAAATTAGTTTTCCATGTGTGTTTTTTGACTCTAAAAAACTAATGTCTTCTGTGGATTAAAAAGCTAATCATATCAAAGTAAAATTTAAAAAAAAAAATAAGAAGTTTTGTTGAAATTAATATTTTACTTTTGAGACTCTTGGCAAAATAGGTAGAGATTAGCATGTTAGCAGGGCTCATTGACAGGGTTTTAAACTAGATATGAGGGGGGAAGGGGAGATAACTGGGCCTGTCAGGACTAAACCCAAGGGAAGCATGTCAGGGCTTGAAGGACAGTGGACTAGTGAGGACTCTTGCTCTGCCATTTCATTTGAGAGGAAGGATAGATGTTTAGAAATCATGGAAGGACCTGAGAAGGGTCTGGTAGGAAATAGGGTCCACACTCACAAAAAGGTTTTGGAATCATTAGCTCATCTGAAGTGCACCTATACCAGTGCATGCAGTATGAGCAACAAACAGGGGGAACTTGAAGCCATGATGCACCAGGAAAACTATGACATAGTGGCTATCACAGAAATGTGGTGGGATGCCTCACATGACTGGAGTGCCACAATCGATGGCTGCCAGCTCTTCAGGAGGGATAGACAGGAAAGGAGAGGTGGTGGAGTGTCCCTGTGTATTAGAGAATGCTATGAGAGCTCAGAAATCAAGTATAGTGATGATGCGGTTGAGAGCGTTTGGATTAGGTTAAGGGCCAATAAATCTGATATCGCTGTGGGAGTCTGCTATAGACCTCCCAACCAAAGCAGTGACATGGATGAAGCTTTCTAAAAGCAGCTGGGGGAAATCTCGCGGTCACTTGCTGTTGTTCTTGTGGGGTACTTTAACCTCCCGGATATCTGCTGGGAATACAACCCAGCAGAGAGGGAACAATCCAGGAGGTTCCTGGAATGTGTGGAGGATAACTTCCTCACACAGCTGGTAAGTGAGCCAACCAGGGAAGGTGCCCTCCTGGACCTGCTTCTTCTGAACAGGGAAGAACTTGTGGGGGAAGTAAAGGTTGGTGGCCGTCTAGGGTACAGTGATCATGAGATGATTGAGTTTTTGAGTCTTGGGGAAACAGGGAGAGGGGTTAGTAAAATTGCCACCTTAGACTTCTGGAGGGTAAATTTTGACCTGTTCAGAAGACTGCTGGACAAAGTCCCTTGGGAGGCTGCCCTGAAGAATATAGGAGCCCGGGAAGGCTGGACATACTTCAAGAGAGAAGTCTTAAAGGCACAGGAGCAGGCTGTCCCTGTGTGCTGAAAAACAAGTAGGCGGGGAAGGAGACTGGCCTGGCTAAATAGGGACCTTTGGCTGGACCTCATGAAAAAAAGGAGAGTCTACGACCTTTAGAAGAGGGGGCAGGTCTCTCATGAAGATTATAAAGAGGTAGTGAAGCTATGCAGGGAGAAAATTAGGAGAGCCAAAGCGCAGCTAGAGCTCAACCTAGCTACAGCTGTTAAGGATAACAAAAAATGTCTCTATAAATTCATTAACAACAAAAGGAGGATTAGGGAAAATCTCCCGCCCTTACTGGATGCAGAGGGAAACATAGTCACAAAGGATGAGGAAAAGGCTGAGGTGCTCAATGCCTACTTTGCCTCAGTCTTTAGCAGTGGAACTAGCTGTTCCCTGGGCACCCAGCCTCATGAGCTAGGAGACAAGGAGGAGAAGCTGGACGAGGTCATCACAATGAAAGAGGAAGTGATCAGTGACCTGCTATGCCGCTTGGATGCGTACAAGTCTATGGGACCAGATGGGTTACATCCAAAAATGCTGAAAGAGTTGGCAGACGTGCTTGCCAAGCCACTTTCCATTATTTACCTGAAGTCATGGCTAACTGGGGAGGTACCAATGGACTGGAGGGTAGCAAATGTAGCACCCATCTACAAGAAAGGCAGAAAGGAGGATCCGAGAATCTACAGGCCTGTCAGTCTGACCTCGGTAGCAGGGAAGGTCATGGAACAGATCATCTTGAGTGCCATTACAAGTCATATAATGGACAACCAGGGGATCAGGCCTAGTCAGCATGGATTTATGAAAGGCAGGTCCTGCCTGATGAACCTGATCTCCTTCTATGACAAGATGACCCGGTTATTGGACAAGGGAAAGGCTGTGGATGTTGTCTACCTAGACTTTGAAAAAGCATTTGACACTGTTCCCCATAGAATTCTCATGGAAAAACTCGCTGTTCATGGCCTGGATGAGCATACTATCTGCTGGATCAAGCACTGGCTGGATGGGCGGTCCCAAAGAGTGGTGGTCAATGGAGTTAAATCCAGCTGGCGTCCAGTCACAAGTGGTGTTCCTTAGGGCTCAGTGTTGGGACCATTTCTGTTTAACATCTTTATTGATGACCTTGATAAGGACATAGACCGTATCATCAGCAAGTTCGCAGATGACACCAAGTTAAGCAGGAGTGTTGATCTACATGGGGATAGGGAGGTTCAACAGAGAGACTTGGATAGATTGGATCGATGGGCCAACACTAATGGAATGTGCTTCAAGTGCCAGGTCCTGCACTTGGGCCACAACAACCCATGCATCGCTACAGGCTTGGGGAAGTGTGGCTGGAGAGCTGCCTGGCAGAAAAGGACCTGGGCATTCTAATTGACAAGCGGCTGAACATGAGCCAGCAGTGTGCCCAGGTGGCCAAGAAAGCCAATGGCATCCTGGCTTGTATTAGAAATAGTGTGAGCAGCAGAAGGAGGGAGGTGATTGTCCCCCTCTACTCAGCACTGGTGAGGCCACACCTTGAGTATTGTGTGCAGTTTTGGGCACCTCAACACAAAAGAGATATCGAGGTGCTGAAGCGAGTGCAGAGGAGGACCATGAAGCTGGTGAAGGGCCTGGAGAATAAATCTTATGAGGAGCAACTGAAGGAGCTGGGACTGTTTAGTTTGAGGAAGAGGAGGGTGAGGGGAGACCTCATCACTCTCTACAACTACTTGAAAGGACATTGTAGAGAGGTTGGTTCTGGTCTCTTCTCACAGGTAATTAGTGATAGAACAAGAGGGAATGGGTTCAAGCTGCAACAGGGTAGGTTTAGACTGGACATTAGGAAAAAAATCCTCACAGAAAAAGTGGTTAGACACTGGAATAGGCTGCCCAGGGAGGTGGTGGCGTCACCATCCCTGAATGTGTTTAAGAGTTGTTTAGATGTGGTGTTAGGGGATATGGTGTAAGGGAGACCTTTGTAGAGTGGGGTTGATGGTTGGACTCAATGATCCTAAAAGTCTTTTCCAACCTAAATGATTCTATGATGCTATGATTCTATGATAGTATGATTATCAGTAGGTAAAAATCATCTGGAAAATTCAATTACTTTGTGATCAGAAATCTTATGGTTTAATAATTTCTTCAGGAATTATCATGTCAGGAATTTTGACTAAGCGAGAAATATATTATAAAAAAAAATTCCTCTGACCTCTGTCCTATCTTACAAGAGTGTTCTCTTTGTTTTATAGTATTGGCATTGGATTGTTTACAACATATGAAAAATTATGAATGAAAAAGTAATTTTCATCTCAGGATCTGGGAATGCTGTAAATTTAGAATTATGTATATTGACTAAGCTTTACACTTTGAATACACAAGTTTTGGTCTGCCTTAGCAGTTCCTTGTCTTGGACAATCAGTGTTTATTGAAGAGAACAAAGGAGCTCTACCATGAGGGAAAAGCTGTGGATGTTATCTACTTGGATTTTTGCAAAGCTTTTGACACTGTTTCCCACAGCATTCTCCTGGAGAAACTGGCTGCTCATGGCCTGGACAGGTGTACTCTTCACTGGGTAAAAAACTGGCTGGATGGCCGTGCCCAGAGAGTGGTGGTAAATGGAGTTAAATCCAGTTGGTGTCCAGTCACAAGTGGTGTCCCCCAGGGCTCGGTGCTGGGGCCGGTTCTCTTTAATATCTTTATCAATGATCTGGATGTAGGGATCGAATGCACCCTCAGTAAGTTCGCAGGTGACACTAAACTGGGCGGGCGTGTTGATCTGCTTGAGGGTAGGTTGGCTCTGCAGAGGGATCTGGACAGGCTGGACCAATGGGCTGAGACCAATGGTATGAGGTTCAACAAGGCCAAATGCCGGGTCCTGCACTTGGGACACAACAACCCCATGCAACGCTACGGGATTGGGGCAGAGTGGCTCGAAAGCAGCCAGACAGAAAAGGACTTGGGAGTGTAGGTTGATAGCCGGCTGAATATGAGCCAGCAGTGTGCCCAGGTGGCCAAGAAGGCCAACAGCATCCTAGCCTGTATCAGGAATAGTGTGGTGAGCAGGACTAGGGAAGTGATCATCCCCCTGTACTCGGCACTGGTGAGGCCCCACCTCGAGTACTGCGTTCAGTTTTGGGCCCCTGGCTACAAGAGGGACATTGAGGTGTTGGAGCGTGTCCAGAGAAGGGCTACAAAGCTGGTGAGGGGTCTGGAGGAGAAACCTTATGAAGAACGACTGAGGGAGCTGGGGTTGTTTAGCTTGGAGAAGAGGAGGTTGAGGGGAGACCTCATCACCCTCTACAACTGCCTGAAAGGAGGTTGTAGAGAGATGGGAGCTGACCTCTTCTCCCTGGTGACAAGTGATAGGACGAGGGGAAATGGGTTCATGTTACATCAGGGGAGGTTTAGATTAGATATTAGGAAACATTTTTTCACTGAAAGGGTTATTAAACATTGGAATAGGCTGCCCAGGGAGGTGGTGGATTCACCATCCCTGGAGGTGTTTAAAAAAAGGGTAGATGGGGCACTTAGGGACATGGTTTAGAAGTGGCTCTTGTCAGGGTAGGCTAAAGGTTGGACTCAATGACCTTAAAGGTCCCTTCCAACCTCAACAATTCTATGATTCTATGATTCTATCTTCTCCTGCATGCATTTATGAAAAGTTCAGATGTGCTCCACTGCAACTCCTGAGTCAGTAACAGAAGCAACAGAGTGGTTTCTCGGATATTAAGCACTTTAGCAATAACATGTTATTCTGGTCACATCATTGCTGGACCTCTCATTGAGATATAAAATTGAATGACATAGAGCAACTACACTGTATTCAGTTTCCTCTGTACCAGAAGATATCCCTGAGGCGGATGCTGGTGAAGATGGACTCTCTGTAAAGGAAAGTTCGTTCTGAAAGGGCATATATAAAGATGACAGAAAGCTGAGGAGGCAAAAGCTTTTGGGTAAGTAGACTGAACGGTAGAAATCTTATGAGAAAGACCAATTTTTCTTTCACATGAAATCAGTTGATTAATAGTCCTTGTTTTGACTGTTCAGAATTTCACACTACATCTTCTTCTACTCATGAGAAAAATGTCTAATTTTTTGAAATTAGAATGATACTTTTCACACTTTTATATTTTTGCTTTAGTATTCCCACAAACCTTTACAATTTATATTTTAACTTTAGATGCTTATTATCTTGGGCTTCCCTCAAATATTTTCTCTTTTTTTGTAAAAAGTTTGTTTAACATTAAAACACTGAAGTCCTCCACTTTTTTTTGTTTGCTGTGAAAATTCTGATCACAATACAGCTAGTACCTTTTTGACGCTAATAGAACTGTCTTCATAGTATAGTACAAAAAACACAAAAACAAACAAACACCAAAACAAAACACCAAAAAAAACCACCAAAAAACCTGAAAACAAAGAAATCTCTTTGTGCTAACACATAACTTTGACCTTCATTCCCCCTTTTCAAGTCAATTAGGGGACTGGGTTGATTGTAGCAGTAATATGTAAGTAAAGGGCAGAAATTGTGTTGTACAGAAGGTAAAAAAGTTTTTGTTTTAGACAATAGTGCCCTTGTGATTTTAAAAAACAGATTCTGACTACATACATTTAACTGCAATAACTGTGAAATTCAAAATTCTTTCTAAAAAAGAAGGCATTACACACTCACTCTATGATACATTTAAAATAGCAATGAGAGATTAATCTACATTTTCCATTAGATAAAATGTTCATAAAAGCCCATGGGAGTTTCATCAAGACAAGGACTGCAGAATTCACTAGTTCTTACCATATCTCAATAGTACAGTGAGAGCATTATTTAGAACACATTCTGTAGATTTTTCCTGGGAGTCCTATGAAGATTTCTTTGGCTTAGTTCCCCAAAAACCTAGCCACATATCAAATGCCAGAATTTGTTGGCTATGCTCCCAGTTATCAGTTTCAGACATTTGGCTAACCTCTTTGACTAACACAAAGCTTAGACACTGTGCTTTCCCACACGTTTTCATCTGGAAGGCAGCCCACACAGATGATGGCAGACTGCGCAACTGAGCATGGTTGTAGGAAACACTGAAATGTAATATAGTCTTCTCCAAGGATTCTCTGACAGAGAATAACACAGATGAATATTTCTTCCTTTGTTTAATGCGTACTCTGCGTCTTCCTTACTTATCTAATTTTTGGGGCATGACAACAAGTTATTTCACAGAATTTTCGCAAATAGAATTTTCCTTGAAAGTTTCAGATTTTGGTTTTCCGTCTTGCCCAATAAATTATCCAACACCCAGCACAGTTGAATAACATGATTTATTTAAACAACTATCTAATTCTCAAGAGGAATTACAGTACATAAAGTTATTCTGCATCAGATATATCTGCTACATAGAAAGAATGTTGTGGTCTCCAAGATAGTCAACTAGAATAACAATATTTTGGGAAAAAGAGAAATACCAAACGGTTCAATTTCATCGTTCTGTAAGTGAAAGGCTGGTTCTGACTTTTTGGCTTCCAAAGGCTACATTTCAAACTTAAGCTATATATGCATCATTGTCAAAATTACTAAATTGTTTAAATATAAAACTTTTGAAGAGCTTACATTGAAATGGTTCATTTAAGCCTTACCCAAAATCTGATTTTTTGTTTGCAAACTATTAGTGGAAATTCAGATTTTCACCACAACCTGGGAAAAAATGTCCTGCTTGGCATCGGTCAGAGTACTGTGATGACACTGAGTGTAATCATAGGCAGCTCTTCTTGATGAGAAGATATGACATGTTTTTAATTAATAAATGAGTACTTTCATTTTGTTATTTCAACTCAATCTCCTTCGCTCACAATGTAAATAGAATGTTTTCCAGGCCATTCAAGTCTAATTTGGGGTTTTAGGTGCATACTTATTTTCAGCGTCTCTTCCAAGACTGAAAGCCAAGTACAACATCTCAAGATGAATGATGTCCCAGGTCTCAACTTTTTTGGTCCTTGTTTTCCCTCCCCCATTTTTTTCCCAGTGAAAGAAAGTTGTTACACTGCATACTAAGCAAGCTATGCCTTCACTATTTTAACACCACATACGCAACATTGTATGGAAACCAAGATTCATTTAAATTCTAATTCCACCTTCTTGAACCTGTTCCTCCTCCTTTTTTCCTTTCCCTTACCTCCTTGTTAATCACTCCTACATTTTTCTGGTTTTACTTTCTTTGAATACATGCCCCAGGCCATTCTGACACCATTCCTCTTCTAACAGTGTTACTGTTACACAGGCATTACATTTGAGGGCTCTGCACTTTGTAGAGATTCATGTGTATCCATTTTTTTTTTCCATTCAAAAATATCTGGGTTATAGAAGACAGTTTAAGTTTTGCTGTAGCATGTTGTTATACTGCTTCCATATTCTTTAGAAAAATAGCATACTGTTTTGTCTATTTAAGAACAGAGAAATAAGACTTTTATTTTTTTAAAAATTGAAATCCTAATCAGATAGAGAATTTTAAGGACTATTCAGTTCACTTGCAGACCTCAGAAGAGAAGCAAGAGATTAAAAACATATTTACATAAGAAACTGATTCATTTCAAAATCAGCCAAAACTAATTTGAATCAGTAAAGCACATCATAATTCTAACCAAGAAAATGCGCTTAATATAAATAGCAATAAATTTCCATAGATTACAGTAGCTCTCAGTGAAGAGGAGATATTCCAATACAAGTAATAAATAATCATGGTCGCAATATATGGTTGTTGTTTTTTTTTTCCTAAGGCTGATACCTAATTTATTAAAACAAAATGGCAAACCTAGTGGACTCTGAACTTTTTTTTTTTTTTGCTACACAATGTGATGGATACCACCGATAAGAATGAAATGAAGTATCAGGAAAGATCTATAAATGAAGGGAAATTCATATCCAGAGGCAAACTCCTTACTTTGTTCTTATATATTTTATTATACTAAGTCCAAAACCCAAATCACTTGTGCAATTTGGATCAAAATTTGTCTTTTACAGATCAAGAGAGCCCACTCAGCTAATGCTATTTGTTATGGCTGTCTATGCTGGGAAAGGTCATTGGCATTCCTCAGATATCCAAGAAGTCTGTGGGAAATAGAAATGAAATATGAGTGTCCTAAACTGGTCTGTGATTGCATGAAAGGGTGGAATAAAACTCTCCTCTTCCTGGAGTGAAATTTGTCAGTTAGTTAGATACTTTTCATTCATAGCAATGTGAATTAGTGGCAAAGATAAAGTTATTTCCCTATAGAGACTGTCTGGCATACTACTTTGCTACAATTACTAAATATAATACTAGTTTTCTGAATTTTCCCATTTGCTTCTTTTGACCCTTCTTATTAATTTTTTACCTATTTGGGAGAAAAATATCCTTTCCCTAACTCAGAATGTTATCTTCTTTTCCCAGCAGTGAGTTTTCCTTACAGATCACAAGCTTATAGAATGGTAGCATTCCAAAAATGTTTAAGAATAAATTTCAGCTGTCTCCTAAGAGAGACATGGATCTTCTTGATGTTGAAAACTGCAAAATCAGTTTGTGTTGTCAGATTTTAAATTTTATTCCCCCCTTGATTCTATTGTTGGAGCAAGTATTGTATTGACAGCCATTACTACTGAATCTCCTACTTGTTCTTGCATCAGCTTTGTATATCACCAATGGTGATCAATTCTCCTTGCAGCCTTACCCATGTATCAGCCACTTCAGACTGCTCAGACATTTTATCTTTGACTGAAGTTTAATAATTTAGCTAAAAATGTTGCTGGTGGAAAAATACTAGTCACATAATGAATATGATTCTGTACTTGCACCCTGTGGTCATTTAGAGTTTTCTGGAGTTATCACAAAACAATTACTCAGCTATTAACTTATTTCAAGTCTGTAGTGCTTTAGACTTACAGACTTATATCTGTCTATGCCCCGTCTTTTCCAGCCCGTAACCTATAGCCACACTTTCTAGAGCATAGGGTGATCTTTGAATTGTGTTTCTTTACATCATAACAATGTTCCACAGAGCACTCATCTAGCAGTACACTAGAGCACATAAACTAGTTTGTAGAATGGGGGCATAGATGGGTGTGTGCATAGATGTCAGTTACAGCTCTCATTTGTTTAGCAAAGCATAAAATTTTACAAGACTATATTCAAATACATTCTGTGAGGAAAAAATCTCAGAAGATGGTAAGTAACCTCTGTGGATTTTAAGGCATCCTGTCTGCTATCATAGAAGTACATAATACGGAATATTTATGCAGAATACAAACCTACAACAAAAGCAGCATAATAAAAATAAAATCTACTGTTCAAATCAGCTGCAAGTTCTTAGTATTTTGAAGACCTTGTCAAGAATCTTAAAATAAGCTTAAAACAATATTTCACAATGCTCTCTCAATTTTGACTTTTGGCATAAAGAGAATTTTCAAGTAGAGCAATAGAAGGAAAAAAAGAGCAAAGCATTCCTGAAATCATAAGTTAAGTTAATAGTGGATAGAAGAGAAAGTATTTAAAGGATATGACAAATAATAAACAAACAAGTCTAGATTTCAAGTGTACTGTTTCTATGAACATATCTATGTATTTCTGTGTAGTTCTTTTTAGCTTTGTATCTTAAATTAACTTTTGTACATGAAAATCATGGACATCACTTTTTAAACCAGGAAAATGAGCATGGCAATGGGCTTTTGAAGAATTAGGATGTGACTGAATGAATAAGCATGTAAAAACTATACAATATTTCTCAAGATGATGGAGGGAGCTATTGGTTTAAAATAACAGGAATAAGTATTAATAAGCCAATGGCACACATTGCATTGCTTAGTTTTTGTACATATTCTTCAAGTTCAATTGTCAGAATCCCATAAACAATCTCAGTTCTTACAGTAATCTTGAACTGTAACTAGTTAAAATAACATTCAGTTGAGATTTCTCCTGAGCTAGGAGAAATCAAAAGAGCTACAGCTTTTACTGGAAATTACTGACTTATGGCATTTTCTTCTTACCCATTCTGTAAGGTTCTTGATGATAGCACCCTTCCTACAAGTGCAGTGAACTGAGTAAAGGTGTTCAGTGGGCTGACTTAAGGAGCTTAATGGGCTGAGTGAAGGCATTTAGTCAAAGCTTACATCCATTGCTGATGGGAGGCCAGATGCTTGGGCCGCCCTTTCTGCAGAACTGCTTCTTAGCAGAAGCTGCCCCTGCTACCCCTGCCTAGACCATGGCACAGCTTCTTGCTTCAGCCCTGACCCAGCCTGGACCCATGGACACAGCTTTCTGGCTTGGTCTCAAACCTACCTTGCCCCAGTAGACTATCAGGCTACCACTGCATCGAGGCTGTCTCTGGGCCTGATCCAGACCCTGACTTGCTGTCTCGGTGCTCTGAGTCCTTGTCAGGGTAGAGCATTAGCCTGCCTCCCTTGCATTCAGTCTTGGCTCCCTCCCCATGGGGAGCAGCCAGATTTTGCTCCTCCCTGACATCTTAATTCAAAGCCTTGGCTAACATTTATCAAAACTATTTGCATACTAAACATGCAATGAACTTGGCTTCATACTGGAAATTTAACAGTGCTCTCAGGAAGGTGGTGCAATTGCAATTCCTTACAGGTAAGTAGAATTCACAAGAACAACTCGATTGATTCCTTCAAGCTGATGGAAACAAGGATGGTTTTCAATGTTGCTTAGCCTAATTCCAGTAGACAACAGTAGTTTTTGAGCTCAAGTAGCTGAAGCTCAGTATGTCTTTTGTTAGAATTGGTAGTGGGGGAAACAGCAGGGAACATGTGTTGCCTTTTTGCTTGACATCAGTCAGCCCCAAGAATTGGGTAATTATCTTAATTTTTTTATTCCATTGAATTACTTCTTAAACATGGACTATTGCTGCTGTGGTGTTTTACCACGTGTTATTATATTCCCTTGGAAACTGCTTTACTGATCCTGTTACTACATAAGGTTCTGTAATTAGGTTTCTGTGTTTTAACCCATCTTTGAAATTTTGTTTCAGGAGGAAGGATTTATCTGGGGGCGGTGGTGATTGTTTTTTGAGTTTTTTAGTGACTTATTTTACTGATAATTTGAAAGTGCAGTCCCAAATACATCTCAAGGAAGAAACACTCATTAAATAAAACTTAATCATACCAGCCTTAAATAAAAACTTGCACTATAAAAGGTCCTCTTGCTGATCATTTTAGAGGCAAGCATTCTGGAACAAGATAAGCATAGGGATGTGACTGTTGGAGCTGGAGATAACTTGAGACTGAAAAGAAGTACAGCAACTGTAAATGAGTATCACTTTAATAAAGCTGGTCAAAGAATTAAGACAAAATTAAATCATGTGAGGCACCTGAACTAGTATGCCTCTGTGACTCTCCATAGTGTTTTGTAGCAATACCAGCTCACAGTCAGCAATGCACTGTCCTTGGAACAAAGAGTTACTCTTGTAAACTTTATCAGCTCTTGGAAATTCTGTTTTCTGACATTGGTCACTTGGGCATTAGACACTTGTTAAGGCAAGCTTAAACAAATACAGGATCAGGCAGGTACAGCAAGGTCCTGACACCCTTTACTGTGCAGTCAATACAGAGCCTGTGACCTTATACCAGTCCTGGTAGAAATCGTGTATGCTGGATTACAGTTTCAACTTGACCTAGCTGTCATTATGAAATCTCAAAGGGAAAAAAAAAAAAAAAAAAGGTTCTTGCACATATAGTGGTTTAATGAAAAAAATAATAAAAAAGTAGTAAAGGCTGTTAATTGGGATGACTACACTATTTTCCTATAAAAATTGGGATAAAAGGTCTCTTGACAGTTTTCCCCTATGACCCTGTTGACACTTTCCTGCCTTATGAGCAAATAAAATATTAGATTTAGAAAGAAATTACAAATATGTGTATTTTGGCAAGACAGAAATGCAAAAGTAAAGCCAATGTTTGGTCACAGATGATTAAGAGCAGTAAAAAGGATAGAAAAAGTATGTGCTTAGGTAGCCTCATTGCTAAGGCGAATGAAACTGAAGTAATAGATAAGAAAGTACTGAAAAATGCGTTGTTTGGAGTTTGGGGTTTTTTTATTTGCTTTTGTTTTGTTCCCTGTCCCTGTCCCTGCCCTCCTTTAGATTGATGATTTTGCATGACAGGATTCTGGAAGGTGTAAATGACATTCTGAAAATATGACTAATATGATTATGTTTAAAAATTCCTGGCTAACTCTGCTTTCATTTCAATGGTGTAACTCTAACTCTGTAGGTACATTCTAGGGATCTGACAAGAGTTTTATAACAGTGAGAAGAAGGAAACTGCATGGGAATCTTGATTTATGATGAAAATTTGAGCAAATCCTTTATTTCTGGAGTATAAAGTGCTTTGAGACTAAGACCCTGAGGAATATTTGATTCTTTAGTTTTATGTAGTGAAGCAGATTTGAACTGTACTTAACAAGCAGAATTGCATTTGAATTGCTTTAGGAAAAAAAATCAGTTTTGATCTCTTTATTACCTGTAATTTAATGTGTTCAGAAGTGAAACAATTTAAGAAAATAATGTTCAACACAGCAGGCTGAGTTTTGCGTTGTATAAGACATAGGATTTATACATTGTGGGAAAGCCTAGGGCAAGTATGCCTTCCAAGATCTGATTTGCTGCAACATAGTCCAGGCTTCTCTGTTGAAAATCTGACTTTATTCATAACACTGCACTTACTTTTTGATTTATGATTATGTAAGCAGAAAGAACCTGTAATACATTACCATGACCTTCAAATACATTACAACTTCATACTGGCTTGCCACCAATCTTGTACATTAAGGAAAGGGAATAAAAATATTATAAACTTATGTATCTGCTACCTGGATTACTGAGAATGTATTATAGGTGAGAAGTGCCTGAATTAATTGAATCAACATTCAGCTTTTTTATTAATTAAATTACCATAAGCAAAATGAATGAGGAAAAATATTGCATATTTTTAAACTGTTTCAGTTATAGTTTCTTTTTTTGCTGCAAGTTTAAATGCAAGTATTGGATTATGCATTGAAAATACTCCTAAAGAATTACATTTGATACAAAACTGGATTTAGTACAGAATCCTAATAGCCAAGTGCCTGCAAGCCTTTAAAATCTAATTCTATATTGTCTGTTGAATAAAATGTGTTAGGGCTGACAACAGGTTTTTATCTCCTTTTTGTTTCCTCCTTTCTTATTAAAAAATACTAAAATTTTCAAATCTTGCATTTTGCTTTTCTTTAGATAATTTCTTAGCTTAGTAAATCTTTATTAAGAATGTCAGTCTCACAATAACAACAAAACAGATTATCTGGACTCCATATTGCCCATAGCATCTTGTAAGAAGCTAATCTCCCATCTTCTAAATCAAACCAAGAAAATATCTTGACTCTTTGTTGTATGCTTCTGAACAGGGAGCTGTACCTGAAAACAGTATGAAGAATCTGGTGTTCTGGCTATTCTTCTAGTATACTGACTATTCAGTCTTCATCATAGCAAGTTCTGCCCTTGCTATATAAATGGCTCAAGTTACTTTTTATTGGTTTATTTCCAATTGAAGCCACAAAGAAGGTTTTGAAAACAGTACATGACATCTACCATATTAGGAGAAGGTTGAAAACTAGCTCTTCCTTTAGGATAGATGAAAGCGAGGCAATGAATACAAAGTATAACATCCAAAACTGTTGCTGCATAATCAGGATTCAGCAGGCAGACATATCATTGAAGCTGGAAGGGACTTCTGGAGGTCATCTAGTCCAAACCCCCTGCTCAAGCAGGGTCACCTAAAGCAGTTTTCCAAGGCCCATGTCCATCTGGTTTTTGAAAATCTCCAAGGATGGAGATCCCATAACCTCTCTGGGCAACCGTTTCCAGTGCTTGGTCACCCCCACAGTGAAAAAGCTTTTTCTTATGTTTGGGGGGACCCTCCTGTGTTTCAGTTTGCCTCTGGTCTTGTCACTGGGCACCACTGAAAAAAGCCTGATTCCATCTTCTTTGCATCCTTCCTTCAGATATTTATATACACTGATGGGATCTGCCCTGACCCTCTCTCCTCTAGGCTAAACAACTCTATCACCCAGATAATTAATAAATATGTTGAATGCGACCTATGTCATGTTCCTGTGATCTAACTTTCCATATATATTTCAGGGTGCCGTATTGGATAGAGGGTCCCTTGGAGCCTTGAGTGGTGGGGAATCCCAGGGGATGGTAGTGCAGGATCCCAGCCAGAGGGCATCCTGTTGCCCCTAACCAGGGAGCATGGCTGCTGATAAAAAGAGTAAACAAAGTATATTTGAACAGGTGTTACTCCAGATCACAGCTTCAATGTGGCTTGTGAGTGGGTAACACATTTACCATCCCCCAGTTCTTGAAAACAGACAGTGGCTATGGTGATTCCTGATATAAAGTCCCATAGCTTTTGACAGTCTTTGTATATGTTGCCAATAGTCACTTTAGATTCTCAGATTCATTCACAAAAACAGAGACAGTAGGATATCTGATACCGAAGGAAGCTAGAAATCAGACAGAGGTTATTGAATAAATTAGTATTTTTCCAGCCATACCTATTATTAAAATAGCTTTGCTTCAGAGGGAAAGATAAGGAAGACAGACTCAAATTTTTAAAATGCAGATCTTCTATTTGGCTTTATGTATTGTTCCTGGACCTGTAAAAAAATAAAAAATACATGATGCATGGAGCATAAAAATGAATCCACCTATCTGGTTTTTGAAAACTGACATATGCCACTTTTTACGTGGAAATTTGACTAATTGTTTTAATTACACAACCGCTCTTTAATCAGTGAATATTTATGCACATTTAAGGATTTCTGAAATCAAATCAGAATGTATCAGTAATTACGTCCTTTCCTGATAACATATCTTCCTTTTCTTCTGAATGAGCCTATCGTAATATTTGTTCAAACAAATGGGAAGTTAGAGCACGCCTGATACGTCTGGCCAGATTTCACTATCACATTTCAGGAGCACACTTTGTGAACTGAAGAGAAGGTTAAGCAGATTGTACTGAATTGGCTAGGATGAATATTGATGATGGTCAATGTATTCAGAGGTATGAGGAAGATTTTTAATGAGTGTTATTCTTGCACCAGAAACTTGGCCCCTTACTCTGTCATTCACTAAGGTTAGTCATTAGGATTATCTTTGCATATGTTTTCGAAGGCACGGTAGCTGAATTTCACATAAAATTTTAAGCATGTTCATATGAAAGCCCAGAAAATCTAACATGTTATTTGTTTGAAGCCACATAAACCAAAATGAATGAACTTAGGGTTTAGAACTTCTGAATCCTAAAACATTTTTTCTTCAGATCCCAAAGTCTGGACTTGCCTTGACCAAGGCTGATTTTATCTTGCCTTAACAAATATCTAGAGGCTAAATGATGACTGACAAACATGTTGGAGCTGCAGCCTTGAGTTACATCAGTTCAAGGACTGATGCTTTATATCACCACCATAACTTAAATTTCCAAAGTGTTGCCATATTTGATGTGCTGTGTATTCATTTAGGTCATAAAATGTCAAAAGTGTTGGTTACATAGAGAATCCAGCTTAAACTTATCTAACCAAATTTGAGATAACATTTTCTGGTAGAGTATTCAGATATGCGCATCAAGTGACTGCTTTTTGAGACTAAACAGAATCATTGTTAAATAGAAAAAAGACATCACAAGGAGTCAGCAGAGATATTGTTGTGGTTTTGGACAAATTGGCCAATGGATGGTGACAGATGCTCTTCCACCTCTTGCACATGGAGAGAGGAGGAGAGATAAAGAGATTTATAAGTTTAGAAGGAACTAAACTACTTTAATGAAATATTATTAATAAAATAAAAAGAAAATAATGAAATAGATACAATATATAGAAAACCATATCAAGCTCCCAGGAAGACATCACCTTTAGGCACTGGGGAAGTCCCAGGCTGGACTCAGCGACAGATGGGAACTGGATTCCGGATCTGGAGTCAGGAACCCATGGATCAGGATCAAAGGCAGATGAACAGACAGGGTCCTTCTTGGATGTTGGCCATTGAAGAAAGAGGGATGACTCTTTGATCCCCCCGCTTTTATACTGAGCATGGGGAAGATGGGGTGGAATACCCCTGATGGTCATTTTTGGGTCACCTGTCCTTTCCGCTTCTCCCCACAGGTGGGACCCCTCTATGCTTTTCTATTTCTGACCCTCCAACAGGGAAAAAAATGAAATTAGCTGACCTTGTTTTTTATAACAATAAGTACAAGCAAGAGCCTCTCTGAGTACCAGTCCTTGGCATGAACTATAACGATAGGTCTTCTCACTCTGAGAACGAACAGTTTTCTGCACAATATGCTGTTAATTTCCAACAGTTAGAAGAGGCCTAGCTAAGAAGTAAAATTACTGAACAGAAAGTTGGTTCTGTTTTACCTTGAACCAGGACAGATATTTACTGAGATAATTTTTTTAATCATCTTACAATTACTGCATCCTTCTCTGTAAATGTCTGGCTGCCTTCTTAAGACAAAAATTTTAAATAACAGTATTCCCATGCAGTAATATATAGCCTTTTTTTTTTATGTTATTACTCCTTAATTTACACTCCTTTTACACTTCCCTCAAAAGAACCACATACGTATATATCCTTTGCTTCACTTGTCTCATGAAGTAGAATAAAAAGAACAATATACCGCGTGTGTTGTATTTGGTAGCAGAAAAAAAATAAACAACATTGTGATTCTCTTTCCAAGAAGGAGCTGGATTGCATAGAAAACTTGGAGGGGTGATGCATCATTCCATTTTCAAATCAAAGGTGGAACTGTAGAAACTATCTTTAAACAGAGGAAAAATCTGCTTTCAAAAATTGAAATCAAATTGAAGTTTGGTAGTACCTCGGTGTCCCTTGTTAAGCTGTGGTTGCTCGGGTTGACAGGGTAACAGCTTCTAGTAAGATCTAGGAAAACAAGTCTTTTCTCATAATCAGGCTCTGTGAACTGGAATCTCTGGACTCTCTTGTTTTAATAGTCTCCATTCAAAACCTGACTAGGCAAAAAACATGCAATCCAGTCTAAGTTGTCTCCGCTTTGAATGGAGAACTGGACTAGAAGAACCAGTCCTGGGTTCCCTTTCAACTTAAAGGGTTTATGATTCTATGGCTCTGTGATAGAAAAGCATTTACAGTGACAGTCAGTTTTGTCTGAAAATTCTCTGCCAGCTATCCTTGCTTCATGTCATGATACTGCATGATGTATTAGAAAATAATTTGTTCAGCCAGATCCTCCAGGTGCATTATGGGCATCATCTCAAGGCATGTGGAGGAAAAGAAAGCTATCAGAAGTACTCAACATGGATTCACCAAGGGGAAATCATTTCTGACTAATCTGCCTTCTATGATGGCATGACTGGATGGATAGATGAGGGGAGGGCAGTAGATGTGGTCTACCTTGACTTAAGCAAGGCATTCGACACAGTCTCACACAGCATCCTCATAGGTAAGATTAGGAAGTGTGGGTTGGATGAATGGACAACGGGGTGGACAGAAAACTGGTTGAAAGACAGAGCTCAGAGGGTAGTGATTAGGGGCACAGAGTCTAGTTGGAGGTCAGTGACGAGTGGTGTTCCCCAGGGCTCAGTACTGGGTCCAGTCCTCTTCAATGTATTCATCAATGACCTGGATGAGGGGATAGAGTGCACCCTCAGCAAGTTCGCTGATGACACAGAAGTGGGAGGGGTGGCTGACACACCGGAAGGCTGTGCCGCCATACAGAGAGACCTGGACAGGTTGGAAAGTTGGGCGGAGAGAAACCTCATGAAATTCAGTAAGGGCAGGTGTAGGTTGCTGCACCTGGGGAGGAATAACCCCATACACCAGTACAGGTTGGGGGCTGACCTGCTGGAGAGCAGCTCGGCAGAAAGAGACCTGGGAGTCCTGGTGGACAACAGGGTGACCATGAGCCAGCAATGTGCCCTTGTGGTCAAAAAGGCCAATGGCATCCTGGGTTGCATCAAGAAGAGTTCGGCAAGCAGGTTGAGGGAGATCATCCTCCCCCTCTACTCTGCCTTGGTGGGGCCGCATCTGGAGTACTGTGTCCAGTTCTGGGCTCCCTGGCTCAAGAAGGACAGGGAACTGCTGGAGAGGGTGCAGCAAAGGGCTACCAAGATGATTAGGGGACTGGAACACCTCTCTTATGAAGAAAGGCTGAAGGATTTGGGTCTCTTCAGTCTGGAAAAAAGATGGCTGAGGGGGAACCTTATCAGCACTTCTAAATACTTCGAAGGTGGGTGTCAGGAGGACGGGGCCAGGCTGTTTTCAGTGGTGCCCAGTGACATGACAAGAGGTAATGAGCACAAACTTGAGCATAGGAAGTTCTATCTAGACATGAGGAGGAACTTCTTTTCTTTGAGGGTGATAGAGCACTGGAACAGGCTGCCCAGGGAGGTGGTGGAGTCTCCAACTCTGGAGGCATTCAAAACCCACCTGGACGCGTTCCTGTGCAACCTGCTGTAGGTGACCCTGCTCTGGCAGGGGTGTTGGACTAGATGATCTCCAGAGGTCCCTTCCAACCCTACCATTCTGTGCTTCCGTGATTATTATTTCTTCTTTTCCACTTCTTTATTGAACTGACATGTATTTTGTTTATATGTGATGAACATCATCTCGAAAAAAGCTTTCATATTTGCAAATAAGTATGATCTACATAGGGATTTGGCAGAATGCTGGAACTGTATTTGCAGTTATATTTCCAAATTTTTTTATGTTGTTTTCCCCTCTCATTTGAAAGGATCTGTCCTATCTGTAGCTATCTTACCTATACTATGTCCTTCACAGACTTTGTTACTTACAAACTCTGAAGCTGTCCCTAGGGTTACAGGTTAAGATTACTAGAGAAACTGCTGGTTTTGCTCTTTCTTACCCTCAGAAGTAATTATGAGCATTATGATTGTAATAATAAGGGTGTGTAGTACCAAATTAAGTAAAATTGTATTTTACTTTAATAGCTGCCCAGCAGGTTCCAGTCTTTTCAGTGGTTTTCCTGCCATATGCATTAACTTTTATATGTCTCCATATTAAAAATTAGGACAATTTATTTAAGAAATGGCTCTGTACCCAACTGCAGTATACATGAATGATGATTATTCGCTCAGCCATGAGGTTTAAGGATGGAACAGTTTGCAAGGGATGGAAGACAGAGCTTTCATTCTGAAAATAGAATCAAGCCAGCCTTAAAATGAAAGGCTTCTGAAGATTAAGTTCTCTAGCTTAATCAGAGAGAAGACTGAGGGATGAATTCCACATGAATATATATGTGTATGCACACTACTATAATAGAAAGGAGAGGACAGCTGTTTAACTTTGAAGACAAAATGGCAGCATAAATCAAGGTATTGAGAGCCAACTTTTAGACAAGTATAGTATTAGAAATAAATTTACTAGTTGTGATACTTAAATATTGTCAGAGAAGTGCAAATTGCAGTCATTTGAAAACACAACTATTTCAAAGGTATTCTTCACTCCAGAAAATCTTATAACCTCTGTGCATGGTTTTAATGGATATAGGACTGCTTTGGTTCATTTGGACCTTGAAATCTTTTAAACTCTGATTCCCCATTTTCATCATCATCTTTCAAGACTACTGAGGAAAACAAAACGTAATGCATTGACATTTTAAAGTTCTTCATACTTGCATCTATACATTAAAATAGTAACAAAATCAAATTTCATGCTTCAGAGCTTTAGCAAGTCATGAGTAAAGTAAAGGAGTACATTGTCTTGATGAGCAATTGGTTAGATACATCTTTTATCCTCTTCCTCTGAAGAATCAGAAGCTAGCTGCAACTATAGACTGGAAGAAAAAATAGATACAAAGACACTTACATAATATTTCTTCAGTGTTTCTGCTGGCATGTTCAAGGCGCTGCTGATCACCAGATTTTTGTTCAAATAGGAAATTTTCCCTGCTCAGTTGGATGGGGACTTTGGAAGATTTTTGCCAACTTGTTAATTTTCTCTATGGCAAAATGAGTAGATGATCTCCTGAAGTGTCATCTTGTAAAAATTATTTTTCAGCCTCTAAATTTTATGATCAGAATAAATCACTTCTTGACAAGAAATGTCAAAACTGAGCTGTGTTTTATTTGGATTATCTGTGTATATTTCAGATAATCAAATCCTACCACTATTAAAAACCTGGAGTAGAGAAGCACATACAGTCCTCCCCGATGCCATGGCCTACTCAGGGAGAAATGCATACAATCATTACATCTATGGTCTGTAAGAAAGGGAAGTTACCAACCCTTGCAACACTCAGATCAAAAGGCTGGCAGTTGTGGTTGCTGACCTTGGTGAGCTGACAGATTCCCACATAGCTGCTCCCTCATTTCCCCTCCTTAACAGGACAGGGGGAGAAAATAAGACAGAAAAGCTTGTCAGCTGTTAATGTCTCTATGCTGTTTCAGGGAAAGAACTATACCACATTGGAAAAAGACCTGGTTAAAATTAGGTGAAAGAAATAATCCAGAAAGCCCTAACTATTGATTATCCATTTAGGATAAAAAGAAACAATGTGGAAAATCTGTACCTTCTTAAAGAATACTGTAAATGTGAGGTTGAATAAATTAAACCTGCTTCACCATCATCTTCTCAATGGGCTGCAGAGGAACCTCTAGTCCCACACCTGGAGCTCCTTCTCCAGTGACCTTGGTGTCTGTAAGGCTGTTTCTCTCACATTTTTCTCAGTCCTTTCTCTTACAGCTGCCACACAGTATATTTTGCCCTTTCTTAAATATCTTATCACAGAAGCACCATCATCACCTGATGGCCTCAGCTGTGTCTTGTAGTGGGTCCATTTTGGAGCTGGCTGGAACTGGTTCTGTCTCATGTGGCGGAAGCCCCTGGTCTCACAGAAACCACCCCTGCAGCTCCCTTCCTCCCCCAAGTCTTCTCACATAAACCCAATATAGTTCTTGTTAGATCAAGAAAGCTTGGAAAATTTGTTTTGAGAGGTCAATTAAATAGGCAATCAGAAACAGACCTTACATCTTTGGAGGCAGCAGGGGACTAATAATCTCATGGTCTCTTGAAGACATGACACAGCAAAGAGATTCCTTATGATTCTTTCACAAGGATAATAGAGAACATATAGATGACTTTCTGCTGATAAACATAAATTTTTATAAAGGGATGGAGGCTGGTAATATAAAGAGGTAAGAGAAAAGCCTGTCATGGATTACCATGTTCTGTAATGCTTATGCTGAAATCTGCTGGTTTCAGAATAAAAATTCTGAAATTCATGTTACGTTTAAAGATAAGTGAAGTTTATGTCTGTGAAGTTCTTTTTTTTTTTTTCCTTTTTTTCCTTTTTTTTTATTTTTTTAATATTGTCAGTTAAAAAGATGTGTTGTACACTTAGAACCATGACCATGGTGCTCAAGTGCCAACAGAAATTAAGTGTATTTTAATATTTTTTCTTGTGTAATTGTTCAGTGCAATGTTTGTGGTGCAGCTACAACATTATTGATAAAAACTCATAAACTTAATTTACACAAAACTTTAAGAACTAAAAAGACTTCATCTGAGAGCATGTTTTACTTTTTTTTTTTTTTTTTGGTTTGGTTTAGTTGGTTTAAAAATGTATTACTATGTGTAAGGAAATGATACAATGGCAAAAGTTTTGATACCTTTGACTAAAGAGGGAAATGAAGCTTTCAAAGACATAAGAAGTAGTAAATATTATGTCACTGAAAGAAAAAAATTATTCTTAAAGGGTGTCACTTCAGGGATAGTAACTGAAGATAAGATGTGTGTTCATATCATTTGTTTTACTAATTTGACATTATTTGCTCTATTAATTTGGTATTGTTTGCCTATGCATAATAAAAGAGAATAGGAACGTGAACTGACTCTACATAAACATATCCAGAGATCACAAACACAGGTAAAAGATGCAGAGTACATAAAGTCTTAAAGTTAGAAAAGCTTATGTAACTGTAAATGTGGATGAGTCGTTAAAATGGACAAAATATATAATGTCGGCTCTTATCCCACATGTGCAAATGAAGGAAAATAGAAAAGGGATTTCACTTTTTTAAAGGAAGTCATCAACATCACATATAGCTACCCATTCTGTCCAGCAAAATTGTCAAATGCTTACTGAACTCGGTATTATTGCCATTACTTATAGGATCTGAAAGAATATAATGTAATTTTTACAAATAATTTTCCTTTTAATTTAATTTATATTGCTAAGAAGAATTTGGGAGGTATTTTCACATCTTCAAAAATCATGAGTATTATGTAAACATTCCTTAGTTGGAAATAATCACTGGTGTATTGTTTATGTGATGGCTGAGGCAGGATTTCAGATTATCTCTTGTGATTTTAATAAGTAATTTTCAAATAAGCTATAATATTAGTGTCCCATGTGACATCTAGCATACCTGAATTCTTCTTCCCTATATTCTTTTGACCTGAACAAGGACTTTTGTGCTGTCATCTTGTAATTCTTTTTTTCCAGTTCTATCAACAGATCTAATAAGAGATATTAATTCTCCTCACAAGCCTTCTTTTAGTGTCTAGCTTGTGTCTTTGTGCAGGAGAATTGTAAGTCTGAATTTAATACACTGGAATTCGTTGTGGCCAGAAGCATACATGTAAATGTCAATGCTGAAGCTTAACCTTTTTTTAACATTGTCAACTGTGTATTGGCATCTGTCTGTCTTGGCCCATTTTCTGAGAAAATGTAAATGTTTTAGCCCTTCTGGCAGGGAATTTCAGCATACATAATAGAAGAGAGAGACAATAATGCATAGTGCTTCTGTAGTGGCTAACAGAAGTAGCTGACAGCCCAAAGCTTCATGCTTATCGGCTGCTTTCATTCAGGAGCCAAAGTGATGTTTCCTTCTGTTCCCAACTGATAACAAGTGTGCAATACAGGCAAAAATAACTTTGGGCCAACTGCATCCCTATCAGGAAAGAGAAAAACAAATTGCTGGGCTGATTGGCAAGAAGGTGGTGAAAGGCTCATAGGTTTGCTGAAACCAAAATGTGTAGAGGCAACTGAGTTATAGGAAACAAGAGGAAGAAAGAAGCCAAGAAAGGGCATAGGAAAAGATGAAATAAATTGAAAGAAAACATAAAAATTTAAGTAAAAAAAGAGATTCTGAGAGAAAGGAGTTACTTGCTTCACTGGAATGGAAAATGTACGCACAGTTTGTTTCCCTATAGCACTCTAAGTTTGGGAGAAAAAACTCATGATGTTGCTGTCACACAAGCAATTGTTTCCAATTTCAAGTTAGGAGTAATAAAAGAGAAGAGATTTCTACCCCTTTACTTCTGCTGATGATTTTGTATTTAGTTAATTGTCTTATGTCTCCTGTGTTCCTCTGCCTTGGGGAATTCCAGGCTAAAGCTGTTTGGAAATTTACCATTAGAATAATTTCTCATAAGAAAATATTAATTAATTTCAAAATGCAACTTGTGAGGGCATATACAACAAAGAGACTTTATGGTTGAAGCGCTTTGGAGAGATTAAATTGTCTCTTCTACATTCCACCTGTTTGTCTTTTCAGTCGAAACATATCAGGAATATACGCTTAGATTTGCCTGTTCTTTTCTTTTGGAAAGGTTCTTGGGTTTCTGACAAAGTCTTCGGACACTTTTGGAATGTTCCCTATGTAAAAAAAACTTTGAAACTCAAAAATATTACAATCGGTTGAAAAAAGTTCTGGTTCAATTCTGTTCTAGATAGTTATTCATGGTCAAATCTGTAGGCCTATTGAATTAAATTTGTCTCTCCTTAAGGGGATTTATGTGTAAATTAATAACTTCCACTAAAGCCTGCAGGAAAGAGTAGAAAGGCTTCTGAGAGATCAAATTTACTAATTGTATAAAGTCTGCAGCTACAGAGTGTTCGTGGAATACTGTAGACTTTGCATTCCATAGAATTATATTAACTTCCTGTGTCTAAGATAGGAATTCAGTTTTTTGTTAGAATTAGAACACAGTAGAAGGAGCTTTCAGCTGTTAGGAGATTACATCATATTGGTTTTATAGGACTATTTTAATTTTTTATAATAATGAAGTCTTTGACCAGTTAGAGGAGAAGTGCTATTGAAAGATTTTGGTGTTCAGATCAGAGTTATTTTTCTGAAAAAATTAAAATGTGCCATTTACATTCAAGAAAATAGCATTAATACATAAAATAACATCACTACATAGCATAGTTTGGTTCTCCTAAATGGTTACACTGCAAATTAAAGGTCACAAATTCATAGAAGTGCAGCGCTTCTCCAACAATGTTTGTATATAGTATTAAGGAACTAACTATATGCTATTAATCATTCTTCTTGTCTGGCCTTATTATAACAAATAATACATTCGTAAGATGTGTACCCTCTATGGCAAGGAATACTTCTGGATAAAGATCTGAACCTTTTATAAGGCAGCTGTGACTGTCTGAACATTGCTGTCCTGTCCACAGTGCTAGCATAACACACAAGCTCACCATAAAGTTGTTTTAGGGCAGTGAGTCTGTGAAAAACTCTGTAGAAAGCCATTCACTGTGCTGTAACACAGCTGAGAACTGTAATACAATGACGATTTCTTTTCATGTTTGTTTGTTCTTTTAGTTTCAACAACAGATGTCCCATGTGGTCAAGACGACATAATAAAATTAATGACTATTTCAATATTATAGATATAAAGAATTGTGATTTTTTTCCCCACGTTTTTCCACATATGCATCTCTTCATACATGTCCCTGTGCTTTCTGATATAGCGTTATGTAAGCTGTGAATCTCAGTATATATAATTGGAACAGATATTTAAGAAATGCTCAGTTTCATATTGCATCACTAATGTTATTAACTTTTGTTGTGATGCTTGACAAAATACATGGATTTCACAGCTCTCATTTCATCCACAAAATGTATTATTTTGTTAGAATGCAATCAGTTCGGTCAAACACAGTTTACACTTGGTAAAACTGCATTGGCTAGGCGCTAGGCTAGGCTAGGCTAGGATATTTCAGTTGGAAGGGAACTACAGTGATCACCTAGTCCAACTGTCTGACCACTTCAGGGATGACCAAAAGTTAAAGCATGTTGTTAAGGGCATTGTCCAAATGCCTCTTAAACACTGACAGGCTTGGGCATCAACCAGCTCTCTAGGAAGCCTGTTCAGTGTTTGACCACTCTCTTGGTAAAGAAATACTTCCTAATGTCCAATCTAAAACTCCTCTGATGCATCTCTGAACCATTCCCACTCATCCTGTCACTGGATCCCAGGGAGAAGAGATCAACACCTCCCTCTCCACTTCCCCTCAGGAAGCTGTAGAGAGCAATAGGCCACCCTTCAGCCTCCTTTCCTCCAAACTAGGCAAGCCCAGAGTCCTCAGCTGCTCCCCACAGGACATGCCTTGCAGCCCTTTCACTGGCTTTGTTGCCCTCCTCTGGATGCAGTTGAGGACCTTCACATCCTTCTTCAACTGTGGGTCCCAGAAATGTACACAAGGTGAATGCAGTTCTCAAGGTGAGGCCTCACCAACGCTGAATACAGCGGGATAAACACCTCTTTTGACCGGCTGATCAAGTGGTATAATTAATAATTATTAGTAATTAATTAATAATTTGGTTTCTGTGTTCAAACCATCTTGTTCTTGCTTCTGCACAGAAAGTATGTAAAGTGAGTTGGAAATGAGGTGGTATAAAGATTTGTCAGTTCAGGATGCCTTCCTTTTCTCTTTGTTCCCAGACATGGAAAAGGGAAAGAATTCAGAATGGCTAGGCTGTCAGGATCACAATGCAGCCTGTTAAACATGGCCTTTGGTAGAAAATCGAGAGTGATCCTGTCATAACAGCTGCTAGCTCCTTCAGTACTCTGGCATGAATCCCATCAGACCCCATGGACTTGTGAACATTCATCTGGTTGCGGAAAGTCACTGTTCCCAGACTCGTGGTCCTGCGAGTCGGGGGACTGGGCAGCACAAGGTCTGTCAGTATTATTAAAGACTGAGGCAAAAAAACATTGAACAGCTCCGTTTTTTCTTCACCCTTATTAGTCAGATGAACATCTTCAACAAGTATCAGTCCAAGGTTTTCTTTAGATCTCCTTTTGCTATTAGCACACTGAAAAAGCCCTTCTTGTTATCTGACACAACACTGGCCAGTTGCAACTCTAATTGATCTTTTGGCCTTCTGTGTTTTCTCCCTGCATATCTGAAACTCAGCTCTGTAATCTTTCTGCGAAGCCTGGACTTGCTCCCAGAGATTACACAATTTCTTTTTCCTCTTGAGCCCCATGAGCAGTTCCCTGTTCAGCCAAGCTGGTCTTCTACCCAGCTTGCTTGGCTTACAATGCAGTGGAATTGCCTGCTCCTGTGCTTCTAAAAGGTGGTTCTTCAAGACTGACCAGTGCTCATGGACTCCTAAGCCCTCAAAAACAGATTCTCAGGGTACTCTGATAAATAGCTACCTGAATATCTTAAAGTTTGCTCTCCTGACATTCAGGGTAGCAACTCTGCTTTCTTTTTTTCTCATTACACTGAACTCATTAATATTCCATGTTCACTGTGGCCAAGACAGCCACCTACCATCACATCTCCCACAAGACCATCTCAATTTACAAACAGGAAGCCTAGGAAGGCATCTTTCCTAGTTGGCTCACTGACTATTTGTGGCAAGAAGTTATCTTCTGCAAACTTCAAGAATTTCCAAGATCTGCTCATCACAGCAGTACGGTATTCCCAGTAGATGTCTCGGAAGTTGAAATTTCCCATTAGGACAATGGCTACTGATCCAGAAATTTCTCCTAATTGCCCATAGAATAAATAATCAGTGCTTACATGCTGGCTGGGCAATTAGTAGTAGACACAACTACATCTCCTTTGTTTTCCATCCCCCTAATCCTTACCCAAAGGCTCTCAATCACATCCTCACTAAATGTAAAGGCTGTACAATCAAATCTCTCCCTTACTCTTCACCTGCCCTGCCTATCCCTCCTTAACAGCCTGTAACCCTCCATCCCAGCACTCCAGTGAGGGGACTCATTCCACCAAGTCTCAGTAATACCAATGTTATCATAGTTCTGGGTACTAACCAATGGTTCCAGTTCATCCTGTTTGTTTCTTATACTGCATGCATTGGTGTACAAGCATTTTAGATACACTCTGGAGCACTCTGTGCTCCCAGAAGCAGTGTAAATGTTCTCACTAGCATTGTCACCCTCAGGCGATGCCATGACAACCCTTGGCTTACCTACCATAATCCTGTTGGTATCCCCTTTCCCCACTGATTCTAGTTTAAAATTCTCTTGGTCAGTCCTGCCAGCTTATGCCCAAAGATGTGTTTTCCCCATTAGGACAGGTTGATCCTGTCAAGCCCCAGCATACCTTGTGCCTCAAAGGCTCTTCCATGGTTTAAAACCCCCAGATTTCAGCAAAGGCATCAGTCTTAGAGCCAGGTGTTGATATCCTGGGCTTGCTTATTTCTTCAAAAGTCTCCCCTCGTTACTGGGAGGATCAAGGAAAACACTGTGCTCCTGAATTTTTTAACATTCTTTCAAAGGCTCTGAATTCTCTTTTGATAGACCTCAGACTTTTTGTTGCGACTTCATTAGTACCCATGAGAAAGAGCTGGAATGGATATTCGGTCTTGTGGTGACATATCTAATTCGGGCCTCAGGGAGGCAGTAACCTTTACTGAAAAGAGGGTTCAGTCTGCAAACGGGTGCTTCCGTTCCACACAGGAGGAAATCACCAATGACCATAACTCACCATTGTTTCTTATAGGCACTTAATGCAGGTTTTGTTGCGAGGGGTTAGTGTCTCTGACCTTGGCAAGACTGCTTGCATAGATTCCTCCTTTATCTCATTAAGTGCTTCATTCACTGTACTCAGGGCCTCGTACCTATTCTGTAAGGGTATCTTAGAGGATAAGGAAGGAGTTATCTCACAGGTCCATGCTGTAACCTTCTTCCACCCCTCCTTATCCCTTTTAACACTGCCTTTATCCTGGCACAAAAAAGATCCTGGACCTGCCTCTATAGTGGCCACACTATGTTGGCTTACATGCATCAGAGATGGCAAAGAGTGGCTCCATTATCAATCTCCTTCTCAGACTCTTAAATATTCCTCGGTCTGCCCATCACCTTCTGCAGCTCAGCCACAAAGTACAACTGTTCATCCACCTGGCCACACCTTCCACAGGCTTCCTTGGAATCACTCTCTGCCTCCAGGAATACTCCTTCGCACATCCCACAGCCAGAAACCTGGGTGGTCATATGCTTGGACAGGAGCTCTGTCTGTACGGCTACGTTGGTATTACGAGGTGCTATAAGCTCAGGAAAAGCAGAGGACACTGCTTTTTGCTGGGTGGTCACTATGCTGCTGCACACCTGCCTGCTGCTATGCACTTGCCCGCTGCCACACTGACACTACTTGCCCTTCTTTTCCCTGTAAATAGAATCATAGAATCGTAGAATCATAAAGTCATAGAATGGTTTAGATTGAAAAGGACCTTAAAGATCATCTAGTTCCAACCCCCTGCTATGGGCAAGGACACCTCCCACAGCCCCATCTAGCCTGGCCTTGAACACTTCAAGGGATGGGACATCCACAGCTTCCTGAGGTAACCTGTTCCTATGCCTCACCATCCCCACAGTGTAAAATTTCTTTCTGGTATCTAATGTAAATCTACCTTCTTCCAGTTTAAAGCCATTACCCCTCATCCTATCACTACATGCCCTTGTAAAAAGTCCATCTCCAGGTTTCTTGTAGGCCCCCCTTCAGGTAACGGAAGGCCAGTGTAAAGTCTCCCTGGAGCCTTCTCTTCTCCAGACTGAACAACCCCAGCTCTCTCAGCTTGTCTTCATAAGAGAGGTGCTCCAGCCCTCTGATCATCTTCGAGGCCCTCCGCTGGACCTTCTCCAAGATGTCCATGTCCTTCTTGTTCTGAAGACTCCAAAGCTGGACATAGTACTCCAGGTGGGGTCTCACGGGAACAGGTAGGGGGGGAGAAATCACCTCCCGTGACCTGCTGGCCATGCTTCTCTTGATGCAATCCAGGATTCTGGGCTGCAAGTGTGCATAGCTCGCTCATGTTAAGGTTCTCATCCACCAACACCCCCAAATCCTTCTCCTCAGTGCTGCTCTCAATCCATTCTCCACCCAGCCTGTATTTGTGCTTGGAGCTCATCGCTTTCATGAAAACCTGTAAGTTTCCCCAGGAACTAAAGTGAAACTGATTGGACTATGGTTTTATGAATCTTCTTTTTCACCTCTTTTTGTAGATGGATGCAATATTTATCACTTTTGTAGTCAGTTGGGACTTTTCTTTATCTTCATTAGCTTTCAAAGGTGATAGAGAACAATTTAAAATTGAGAGACTTTCTTCATTAACCTTCAGTTTTTAAAACAGTTTGTCCTAATTTTTAGGACTATAGCCCAAAATAAGGTGAAGAAATTTAGAAAAAATAAATAGTGCTCTAAGATCAAAATAAATGTGAATCTTATTTGGATACCTATATTATATTACCTTGCTCTGAAACACTTCTATATTCTACTGCTATATGTTCTGATTTTACTTTGTTCAATATCAGCTTTTAGAAATGTGTACCTTATATGAATATGTATTTTATTTAAATATGACAAATTTAAAGTTATGACTGAACAACAGTAAATATTATATGAATTTTTTATAGAAAAATAAAATATTATTTAGAACATTTATTTATGCACATGTTGTATCACACATTCAAGGACAAATTCAGAGAGTGTAATAGTTTATGCTTGCATCCTTTGTGTGAGTGTTATGATGAACCCTTAATGTGACAGGCAAAGATAACGTAATGAATGTCTTGCTGCACTTGGAAGACCGTGAAAAAAAGTAACTGACACAATATTTTGTTCCAGGTGGGAGTAAAAAGCAACTGCTTTCCTGGCCCTTTACAGCCTAGTTAAGAATTTGACTGACAGAATGTTGGCACCAGCTGTGGAAGAGCTGATCAGCCTCAACTCCAAGTAAGTGAAGTCTTACGCATTTGGAGGTTCATTTCAGACTGAATTTACAAAGCCTGCTGATTTCTAACAACAAACATAAATTAAAAATGCAGTTTCTAAGACACTGTAGAGCACTTTGGTTTCTTGGGTTGTGTAATTCAATTTCTCATTTAAACACATCTTTAAATCTGTATGTAACTTCGTTTCTTCATAATGTTATTTTGCAAACTTAATGATATCACATTCTGATTCTTCTTCCTTTCTAGACAATTGAAAGCACTCACTTAAAGTGATGATAAATTCTTATGAAACATAAATGTAAACCATGAACATATATGCCTATATTCAATGATCAAGAAAATATAGGTAGTAATCTATTTGCTATTGAAGACAAACTGGTTTGGGTGCTAATTAAATGGATGTTCTTTCCTATTGCGTTTCTCATGGAAGAAAACATGGGAGACAATTGTGGATGCAGGACAGTCAAAGCCTTGATTCTCCAAAGGTGGTATCTTAGGAAGTCCCACAAGTTATCCCTTACTTGCTAGGAGCTAAGGTGATGGCAATGCTAAAGCCACGAAGTATAGGAATTACACACACATGAGAAAAATCTGCAGAGAACTTCTTACTGGAAATAGGTGGAAGGCACCATCTGTATTAAAACACACTTCTCATCCTTGTATTTTTAGGGTTTTTTTCATGAACTCCGGTATCTCAAACTTAGAATATTTTATTTTTCCTGATATTCTTTCCTGGTAAATGTCAAAAAAATCTTGTTTTCTATAGCTAGTAGGAGCTTATGGAGAAGATAAAGGTAGGATGTTTTTCAGTTTGTCAGATCTACTTTTTACTCACATTATAAGACAGTGTAATTTCTCAGTGAAAGTCTATTTTCCTCTTTGAACAACTGCTAAGAAACCTGGAGTATACTAGCCTGGGAAAAGGAGAAAAGGAAGAGATGGGGAAACAGAAGAAGAAAGAAAGAAAGAGAGGCAGTGAGGGTGGAGTATCAATAAAAGACGTTAATATGTCAGAGACATAGGCAACATATGATATTGTAAAAAAAAAAAAAAATCTCTGAAAACACGCTAGTGTCACTGCAAAATTAACTCTTAGTTTACATTACTTGACAGTTTGGAAATTGCTCAAAATGTTTATTGTTAGAGCTATTTGCATAGAAACAGTCTAATAGAGGAGCCAAACTCCTCATGGTGGCTGTGTTAACCTAGGATCACCAATTGCTTTACTGATTATTGGAAATGCTGATAAGTTAAATAGATGCTTTGTCTTCTTTTTCCACTGCTTGCCAAACCAAGCTAAGCTATGACTCCTATATAATATTTACTACATAAAATAATAATAAAAAAATAGGACTCTTCAGAGGTTCTCGAATGTATTGAATGAAATGTGTAAATCTTCTTTAACAGTTCTTTTTAGATTAGGCATAGAGGGCAAAGAAACTTAATCTACCATATTCTTGATTCAAGCTGAGAATAACGTTTATATGAGCAGTTATTTGTCTTTTAAAACTTTCAACTAGCAAATTTACTCTCTATGAGTGTTTGATGTGTGACTTAAAATTTTCTGTAAGAGTGAGAGCATTCCTCCAGTGATTTGGTGATTGATAGCTGCATTTAGTAAACCCTCTATTAATTATAAGCATCTTATTTTCCCCAAGTCTTTATTACTTTTTGAAAGCAAAAAAACCTGCAGCCTAAAAGGGGCTTATTAGTAGTTGCTGTTAAAGTTGAAGCCCAGCAATGCTTTAAACTAAAAAAAAAAAACCCAAACCCGAGACTTTGAGAAGGGGAGTTCTTTGTTGTTACCTGATTGCTGGTGAGAGGAAACAACTTGTAAGCAAGATCCCATCTGCTTTAGACAGACTATGTTTTTTTAGATAAAACATGAGTAACTGTAAAGTTTGGGTACAATAAAGAGAACATACCTTCAGCCTTACCAAATCTTAATTCTGATATAACTTTCTATGGCATCCTAGGAGAAACTAGAAAGGGAAAACGTCAAGGGACAAAAAAGAAAATAACTCAATATTTTCTAACATTGGTGCTCCTTTTGTGGCAAGACCTCTGTTAAAAGCTCCATTTGCCACTACAATTTATGTTTAATGCAGGCCCTTTGAGATAAGAAACCTGTAGCAGACAGAACAGATGAAAAATGGATAAAAGACATCAGGCTTCTTGGGATAAACTGACAGGAAGTAGCATCCTAAAACATCCTAAGAGCCATCCTATACCAAAAGATTATGTTTATACACAGTACGCAGTAGAGCTGCCTTGATTGCTACATGAAGTCTAGAATAGCTCCTAAGAGTTAGCAATAATTTCCCAGATTTCTTTTTTTATATCTTCTCTAACAGCCAATTATGACTGGGATACATGTGTAGAGCGGGGAAATTTCAGGCAGGAGAACCCAGGCTAGAAAATAATTACCTTTTTATCCCTGCTGAGTCTAAAGAGGATGATGGTGGCTATTGTGTAGGTATCCTGGAGACTGGCACGCTTGCTTAATATACACAGATTTTCCAGTTGACAAATTATTGGGTTTTGTTAACCTTTTGCAGTTGCTTGTGAATAGAACGGGGGTTTTATATGTTAAAAATGACCTATTCAAGACAATTAATTTTATTCTGTTTTCTGGCACAAATAAGCAATCTTCAGATTTTTAGAAGGCAACTCTAAATTACTAAGCCTGGAAAAGTTTGCTACTGGCAACGGTTTGTGGAAGAATATATTTTATTTATTTTTATTTCTTTTATCTACTTATTTATTTATTTTATACTCATGGTCTAATTGTTTATTGAAAACAGGATACTTTTTATAATTGTTTACCTGATATTTCAATATTATGAGGTCGGACAAAGAAATCAAGAGTTGTTCTAATTCTCAAGCAGAGATATTTGTATATCAGGCAGAAGCAATGCAGGGATATATTAGAGGTTACCTATTTATTCAATCAAATGCAAGGTGAAATTAGCACCAGTGCTTCTGTACCAACACACTAAATTTTATTGGATGTTTCATTCGTTCTGTTTACTTCATGCTAAAATTCTGCATCTCACAAACTCATATCAAGATCAGAGAACCTACTTAAGCTACCAGTTTACAAGCAATTTCAAGCTTCTGCTCAACAGTGCTGATCAGTCTGCTGTGTTTTATGCAAAGTGTTAAGCTAAAGAAATATCCCAGTAGTGTTTGAAGAAGGAATAATCTTTTGTTAACAAATTTAATGTTAAAAAGAGAGAGTCATAGGCAGTGGACATGTTCAAAATGTTTAGTTGATTGACAATTGTTTGGCACTTTAAAAACTGAGAAATGACATCTCATGCAAGAAGTGTATTTATGTGACATACCAGATGACCAATATTTCTGAAGTGGGAAAAGATGGTATGAAATTATTGGAGTTAACAAGCATAGTGATGGAAAAAAACCTCAATACTGTGATGTTGAATGCGAATGGTGCATACATCCCTTTGAAGTCATAGTCAATGATAGTAGTTTTATTTCACTTATTTCTTATTTCCAAGTGAAACAATTTAGAAATATCAAAATAATCATGTAAGACATGTAAGTAGCATCTTATCTTTTTAACAGCTGCTATGTAAAACGAAGCACAGAGTTGCTCTAGATCATAGACACAATATTTAACAAGTTCAGGAAAATCCAGGTCCATGCAAATCATGTCTATGCAATGTGATAACCTTGATGAAAAGACCGTGGAGAGGCAAAGATGTGTATACTTGATCATCCTGACTTCAGAAAGTCCTTTGACACAGCTCTCATAGTATCTTTATTGCCAGTATCTTATTGGTGATATATGAACCAGATAAACAGTCAGCAATGTGGGTTGAATATGGCCTGGCCTGCTGGGCTTACTGTGTTGTGAATAATAATACAAAGTCCAGCTACTGACTAGAAAGCAGCAGTTTCCTCTCAGGGAGCAATACCAGGACCAATACTTTTTAATGTCCTTCATTAATGGCCTGAATGATGGTACAGATTTCACCCTCATTATGCTTGCAGAATGACACAAAATGTTCTTCAAGCAGTCAATCTGCTCGAGGTCAGGGCTGCTGCTCAGAGAAATTATCTGATAGGAACCCCATGAAGGTGAACACAAAGTCCTGCATCTGGAAGATAACAGTAGAAACCGAGACCGACCGTCTGGATCTGCAGTAATGGTCCTGGGAGCTCTGCTGTACATTAGGCTGGTTCCAAGGCAGCAGTACATCCAGGCATAGCACTCCCACATCCTGGACTGCATGAGCAAGGGCACAGCCAACAGGCCTAGGGAAGTGATCCTGCACTGCTCTTCAGTACCTGTGAGATAGCATCTGGCTTGCTGTGTACAGCTTTGGGCACCCCAGTATGAGACAGGCATCCATGTAACAGAGATAGCCCTGACCGATGTGGTCTGGGGATGGAGTACAGAGCATCCAAGGACAGCCTGTAGGGGCTGATCTTGTTGAACCTGGGGAAGGGACAGTTTTGTCGGGGAGGAGAAAATTTTCTGATATGTACGGCTACTTGATCATAGGATGTAGAGGAGGCAGAGCCAGACTCTTCCCATAGGATGTAGAGGAGGCAGAGCCAGACTCTTCCCAGAGGTGCACAGAGGAAGGACAAGAGACAACAAACACAAACTGAAACACAGAAAATTTTGACTAGAAATAATGAAAAAAGATTACTGTGATGGTAGGCAGGTTGCCTAGAGAGAGTGTGGAATCTCCATTCTTGAAAATACTCAAAACCTGATCTTCCAGCACAGTATGCTTTAATTGGATGTGCTTTGGACAGAGAGGTTGGACTCGATGGCATCCAAAGGTCTTATCCATAGATAAGACTGTTTTGTGACTGAAAATACTAAATAAAACCATGAGAATCTGTCAAGTAGTCTCTGTTCCTTGTGCTTTTCAGAGATTTGGCCAAGATTACAGTCATGGAATTTACCTGTTGAAAGAGGAAGAGAGTTAATTTATTTAGAAACACCTCCTTACTGTAACATACAGACCTCTTTTTATTCTGGACGTCAGGGTAACCTTCTTGAGGAAAAGTATGAAAAGTAAGTGAAACGATCGGAAATTTACACTAGAATGCAGACATGCTGCATATTGTTACAGACTGCACTGAAGTGCACCACAGATTCATCTTTATGTTGGTATATATTCAATACATACCTTTCAAATAGTTCCCAAATACTTCCCTGGCATGTGGTGAAAAACTTTTTCAGAACAAATAGAATCATAGAGTCATAGAATCATAGAATTGCTGAGGTTGGAAGGGAACTTTAAGATCATCAAGTCCAACCTTTAACCTACCCTGACAAAAACCACTTCTAAACCATGTCCCTAAGTGCCCCATCTACCCTTTTTTTAAACACCTCCAGGGATGGTGAATCCACCACCTCCCTGGGCAGCCTATTCCAATGTTTAATAACCCTTTCAGTAAAAAAATATTTCCTAATATCCAATCTAAACCTCCCCTGACATAAGTTGAACCTGTTTCCTCTTGTCCTACCACTTGTCACCAAGGAGAAGAGGTCAGCCCCCATCTCTCTACAACCTCCTTTCAGGTAGTTGTAGAGGGTGATGAGGTCTCCCCTCAGCCTCCTCTTCTCCAAGCTAAACAACCCCATCTCCCTCAGTCGTTCTTCATAAGGTTTGTCCTCCAGACCCCTCACCAGCTTTGTAGTCCTTCTCTGGACATGCTCCAACACCTCAATGTCCTTCTTGTAGTGAGAGGCCCAAAACTGAACGCAGTACTCGAGGTGGGGCCTCACCAGTGCCGAGTACAGGGGGATGATCACTTCTCTAGTCCTGCTCACCACACTATTCCTGATACAGGCTAGGATGCTGCTGGCCTTCTTGGCCACCTGGGCACACTGCTGGCTCATATTCAGCCGGCTGTCCACCAACACCCCCAGGTCCTTTTCTGCCAGGCAGCTTTCGAGCCACTCTGCCCCAATCCTGTAGCACTGCATGGAGTTGTTGTGACAACAACCCCATTGAGTGGGGTCACTAATTTTTCAAGTCTTTGAAACCTTTTTTATCCTCTGTAATACAAAAATTCAGATGAACCATGAGCATGATAAGTTATATATTTTTCACAAGTATTTCCAGTGAGTAAGGTGCAAAAGTAAAGCAGAAGATTATTTTAGATTAAAAATAAAATCTCTGTGTATTAATCAATTTAGCTTAACACTTGCGATCTCGCTGACAACGAATAAATCCCAGTGAAATGAAGGATATAAACCCAAGAACTATTAGTGCTCATGTTACAGCAGTTTAAAATACCATGCCACCAGAATGCTTTTGTGATCGTCTCTTTCTAGGCCATCTTTGTCCCAGTAAATAACAGGCAAGAAAAGGAAACACTATAATACTCATTTTAGGTTTGGGAACCAAGGCACAGTAAAGTGAGTATTTGACTCCAGGAATCTGGTATTAAGCCAGAAATGGAACCTGTTGGTCTTGACCCCTGCTCCAGGGATTCAGCTTTCATCTCTAAGAGAGGCTAAAGCTTTGCGTTTGGATAATGTCAGGATCAGATTTTCACAAGCTTTTAGTAGACTGATTGGATTAGGTCTTCTATGCTTTCCCCAGAGAGCACTTATTTGATTATCAACTGATTATCCCTGATTTTAATACATATTGAAGGTCAAGGTTAATATTTTTGCAGCTTTCCTGAAGTTCTGTGTGATGGCAAAATTCAACAAGGTAGAACTGGTTATGATTTGTCTCTTAATCTTATAATCTCTTATAACTGTTCCATTTATGTGTGTGAAGATATCAGGCTTTAGAGACATACTGAAATGACAGTTCCCTTGGACACAGGAAAAGAGAAACTGTGTATGCACTGATGACTTGTCTCTGGATTGGTTTAAGTTATACACAAGGGCAAGAAAGAAGCTTAACCCTTCTGTCTCTCTATTTTTTAGCCCTTTGAATAGACAGGTAGTGAGTATGGTCAACTGCTCCTGTTACCAGTTTTGGATCTGTTATTTACACAATATTCTCTGCAGGGTAAGAAGTTGTACTTCCTGTTTGATCATCAGTAATAAGTTTTAAAGTTATATATAGACAAAACAGCAAACTGATTCATGTTAAGCATGATGAAAATCCTGTGAGTAGCATTTAAACTAACGTCTGTTAGTGTATTAAAATCGTGGCTTGACAGCATTTTACATAACTTTTACAGAATTTTCTGAATAGTAGCGTGTTTATGTAAATAACATATTCTTGAAAGCGTTTGAAACCAGAACATCTCCAAAGATAGAATTTTAAGTACTTTTGCTTATTTGTAAGTGCAGAATTTGCTGATAGTTAATAGCAACTATACTGTAAGTGTGACAGACATACAAACTACTAAATAAATGAGGCAATCTAAGACCAGACCAAACAGGAACGGTATTTGAATATAATAATCTTTTCTAGCATACCATTATCACTGCCAAACATGTAGAGGACTGAAAACTTCTGTTTTCATAAGTTTTGTAGAGGGGAACTACTCTTCTCTTTACACAAATGCGAAATTGAGGCACAGAAAAAGCAATTAATTTCCACAGTGTTATATAGGGAATATATGGAAAGCTAGGGAGATGCTTTCCCAAATCTTAGGTTAGGGTCTTGAAAATGAAGCTGTCATTTGTGAAGGGCTGTCTGTAATAGAGAAAACAGGAAGTCTGGGGCCATGACTTTCAATTTCACATACAAACTTGTGTTTAAAAAGGGGAAAAAAAAATCAGAAATAATTTATTGAAATGGAAATATGGTTTCTTTGTCATATTGTGCAGATTGGCATCATTAGAAGGTTAACATGTGTCTCTATTTCATATGAGACACATCACAAAAGGATTATTGAGGAATTTTCTCTCTCTTTTAAATCAGGTAGTATCCCTGACTGATGTCTGGTTTCTTTCTTCTATCTGTTCATGCTAGGTTGATCTCAGAACTTCGTGCACACTTGTCAGTCCCCTTGAACGAAAATCTCCTCCATCTAGAATGAAACACTTCATTTTGTAATTGTCTACTCAATTTAATAGGGTGCATAGTGTGAACACCACTCCTAATTTGAAATAATATGCAGTACATAGACAAGAGCTATCTAATTTGTCCTGATACCTCTGATGTAAAACAAGCAAATCATGTCAGCTAAAACTAACATAATCATATTTTGTTTCTAGAATTGTGGCCTAGAATGTATTTTCTACATGTAATTAAATACAAATTTCCCTATAGAAAGTGTGATCTGGTTTTCATCTCATAAAACCCCGATTTCAGCCACTTTTCACTTTCTAGACTTAAACATTCCAGCTGCCAGTTTTCACGCAAAGTTATTTGCCCTGATTCAAATATTAAAGTTTCAGCTAAAACTGTTCAGTCTTTTCCCAGGTGAAGCTTGGAAAAAATGTATTGGTTTGTCCATGGTTTTTCAAAAAATATACAGCTTTTACTTGAGATAATCTATTGCTTCTGTCACTGGAAAAGGGTGATAAATTGACAAGGCCATGGTTTGGTGTTGCTATAATTCCTAGCAAAGGCTGACACATTTTGCAAAGTGATTTGCCTCTGAAAAATCTTTGTGTACATGCTCTCTATAAAAACTTCTTAGAGTTCTTATCTACAGGAACAGAGGCATTTGGACAATGCCCTTAACAAAATGCTTTAACTTTTGGTCATCCCTGAAGTGGTCAGACAGTTGGACTAGGTGATCACTGTAGTTCCCTTCCAACTGAAATATCCTAGCCTAGCCTAGCCTAGCGCCTAGCCAATGCAGTTTTACCAAGTGTAAACTGTGTTTGACCGAACTGATTGCATTCTAACAAAATAATACATTTTGTGGATGAAATGAGAGCTGTGAAATCCATGTATTTTGTCAAGCATCACAACAAAAGTTAATAACATTAGTGATGCAATATGAAACTGAGCATTTCTTAAATATCTGTTCCAATTATATATACTGAGATTCACAGCTTACATAACGCTATATCAGAAAGCACAGGGACATGTATGAAGAGATGCATATGTGGAAAAACGTGGGGAAAAAAATCACAATTCTTTATATCTATAATATTGAAATATTCATTAATTTTATTATGTCGTCTTGACCACATGGGACATCTGTTGTTGAAACTAAAAGAACAAACAAACATGAAAAGAAATCGTCATTGTATTACAGTTCTCAGCTGTGTTACAGCACAGTGAATGGCTTTCTACACAGGCCGTATATAAACAAGTTAAAATATATCTTCAGGCAGGTCAAGACAGTTTCAGACAAAGACAGACTGATAAACTTCAGTTCTGAAAGCTTGTAAGATGAACACAAAACCTGTGATCTGCTACTAGCAATAGTGAAACTTATTTACTGCACTACCATGGGCCATGCTTGATCTGTGTTTGTCCTAATTACTAGAGACTGATACAGGATTAGTATTGAAATTGATAGAGAAATGGTCTCTATGCTGCCAGTGTTCTCTATCTGGTTTGTAGATAATGTAGAGGAGGAGTTGGTCACAAAATTCTATCGTAAAATGTTAGCTATTCATTAAATGACTATTATCTCTTCCATTAATTGCTTACATGTGAGGCCTGAAAATGTCAGAACTGATACAAATAACAAAATTAACTCATTTAAAGCATTTTAAAAAATTTTACTTTGTTAACTTATCTATATTTACTGTGGAAGGGGGTGATGCTTTCCTTTATCTCTGAAGAACTCTTTAGCTGTGATTAAATTTTATAATATGTATATATATTCTTCTGCCTTTTCTGTAATGAGTTTTATCCAAATTCAGAGGCAAATGTTTAATCAGAAACATTTGCTAATCTTTTTATTCTGAATGTAACAGCAGTCACAAAAATTATGTTGTTTTCATCTAAATATGCCAGAATAAAAACAAGTCACTTGTACCAAAATGGCTTGAATTTTTTGGAACAGAAAATAAGAGGAAACATTCTTGTCATAAATTATTAATGAAATCTCAAATTGACACTCTTTTAAAGCTACTAGGTGTCTTCTTTCCTTCCTTCCACATGTTGATTCTTATTTTCATGTATAAATAAATATATTATCCATACAACTATACATGCCGATTATATTGTTTCTGAATAAAAGCTTAGTTAGCTTCCTTTGCTGAGAAATGTTTGCAGTAATTCATAGGGAGCCACTTCTGAATTAGTTTTTAATATTACAAATCAAACATGCAAGCAAATACTGTACAAGATTAACTCTCCCTATGTTTTATCTCAGATCAGTCTTAAAAACTCCCAAACCATTGTAGTCTGGCGCTGTATGTCTTTTTTTAAAGCAATTTCAATCTGACTTACTGTTCTCTAATAAATCATTAGCATTCAAATAGTGTCAGTCAGGTTGGCAAGTAGCCTACATGCACGCAAACACATCATTGCTTGCTACAGCAAAAATCACATGTTTAAACATTCACTGCTTCAAAGCATATTAGCAGTAAATATAACACCTGATGCCTCTCTATTCTCAACACATTTAGTGAGGTTGTGAAAAGCTCAGCAATATTCCAAGAGGGCAGCTAATGCCTCTGTGGTTTTTTGTCTGTCTTTGGACGTCCTTTCTGAAGTCTGTATGAAACTTGATCCAGACCTGATGGATTTCAGGTTTCCCTCTGAATCTTACTCCTTTCAGGACAAATCGTCTCAGTGTTGACCTATTCCATCATCACTGAAAGGTCTCATGCGAATTGAACTTTCAGTTTGCCATGGACCACAGTACAATTCTTAGAGAGATATACAGGTATTTACACCGAATTCCAAGTGTGGGGACCCACAATGTCCAGCAAAGAAGAGACTGAAGGGTGATGATTACATAATAGATTCATAGATTGCATCTTCACTCATCAATTTTGGTTCCACAGTCTGTAAACAGCTCTTTAAACTGAAACTACAGTTTTCTCTGTTCACTACAGCTACTATCTTGTGCTCCTCAGGGCTGCGACCACCAACACATGGCCTGGAACCACCATGCATGAATGTTCAGCTTAGACTCTATGTGCTAAGTAGGTCTAATCAAACTGTAAAAAACAGGCAGTAGTGTATGTCCCTCTCATGTCTGACCAGAAAGGTTGTGCACTGTTAGCTAGAAAGAGAGCAGCTGTTCACATGAAATAATTAATAAAATAATTAAGAAGATTTACTGATTCTTTGGAAACTCTGCAACTGTTACTTTAAATGGAAAGTTGCCATTTTAGTAAGGAACAGCTAGAAAAGATTGTTTTTCCTCTAAAACATGGTTGAACTTAGAAGGGAAGCAGTCCTAGACAACTATAACCAGTGTGCAGGAGTTTCCCAAGGTTATTTATATTTTCTTTGAAGTGTTTGAAGTAGTCCTTGTAGAAGGTGGAAGAATCAGCGGGGACAGAAAACTGGCACTCTTCCTGTAGTAATGGACGGCTGGATCATGATGGGCAGATTTCCTGCAAAAGTATGACATTTCTGGAGGATTTGTGTGTGACAGATGAGATACCACCTGCTGAGAAATTGAAAGGGCTATACTAACATTACTGAAAATATGAAACGTTAGTAAATTAAAGGTGTCACCATCTTTTGCCTCCATAATATGTCAGGGAATATCAACATTCAGAAAAAGGTGAAAGAGCAGGGGACAACTGACTCATTTGAAACTTATTCCAGAGTCCTGAATATGTAGAAAGTAAAGTACATTGGAGGTGTGTGTCGATTATTAAGCTGGACAAAGGCCTTTAAGGCCACATTTGCCATAGCTGTCACTATTAAATCTAATATGGATATACCTAGCTGTGTTGAATTCACAGGAGAGCAGCTTCCTTGCTGAACTTGCAGTTGGTAACTATATTGCTACTTTTATCAGCTGTCATGCAGGAGAATTGCTATGCCTTTTATTTTCAGTTGTCATGTGAACACATCCAGTGTAGACTTACTTCAAGCAATGGACTAAATTAATCTTAACAAAACTTTGGCCATTTGATTTCTGAATATCTGTAGAGGAATTAGGTGCACTTTAAATTTACTTTTTTTTGAGAAGTTTTAGTTATTTTTAAGTGTGTTTATATAGAAAGGCTTAATCAGAATGATTGCAGAAGGCAAAAGAGTATACACATATACTTTGATCGTGTAAAGCATAGGTCTAACTAATAAGTTCCACATTTCAGGTATAATTACTGTTCTGTTTCACTAAATGTATAGAAAATGAAATGTTCTTTTAAGTGAATAATAAAGTTAGGTGAGCAACTTGCAGCAGGTAATCCCTAAAACTGGAGACAGTATAAATATGAGCAGAGAGCAGCACATATGGAAGGAAAAAAGAGGTTCTACCTTCTTTTTCAAAGGGGCTTTGAAATTTATAGTCCTTTGCAATGCAAAAGTAATTAGTAAGATACCCTTTTTACCAAAGAGACAGTTCACAATTTAAAATTACTGTTTTCAAGAACAGAATGTTCTGAAATAATTCTAAGTTTCCAGAACCACATGGCAAACTACCTCTGAATTTCCCTTTTCCTATATTCAAAAGGCAATATTTGTTTACTACTGAGTAGTGCCGTGCGACATTTTGCCTGTATTATTTATACAGAAACCATCCCTCCTCTAAGAAAGTTTTCACTGACGTCAGTGTGACTTGTTCCAGAGCAAAGTACTTGTCAACATGGGAAAGGATGTACAAATTCTGTTCTTAATATTTAGAGGAATATTATATTCCTTTAAGGCTCCCTACCCATGGGAGATGGGGCAAGTAGCTGACTCCTTAAACAGCGAATAGAAGCCTTCGTTTTTAAGAGCTACATCCTGCCTGTTGAAAGATTTTAGGGCTCTTAATTTCTTGTCCAGACTCAGCTGTAGGCAGCCTCCTTTCTCATGTTAGTCATAGTGTTACTAATTAAAAAAAACTCTTTCCTTTCCTTTGCTCTACCTTCTTTTTCCTGGTAACTTTGTATTAAAAATGTGAATTTGTTTCAGAAGGCATTGAGGTTAATACAAGTAATATCACTTCTAGTGCAAAGATCCGAAGTGCTCTGTTTTATGTTATTTACTTATTTGTCTTTTGCTCTGAATAATTAAGATGTGTGAAAAATATAGCCACATAAGCAATAGTTCACAAACTACTGACTAATTCATCGATTACTGCTGCTTTGAAATATGACTACAATTTGTGCTGACACTTAGAAGTAACATGATTTAGGGAAAACACTTTCCCAATTAACATTATAATGTATAACTTTATTTAAAGATCATATTACTATGTAAAACCTATTAAATAGACAATAGAATTCCTATCACTAGTGCCCAGATATTTATGTTATAGAAATTCACAGTTATTTAAATATTTATAAAATGAGAGTTGAGAGAAGCACTTTTGAAAAGCAGTTAATAATGAACAGACATCAAGGGAGCCATCATTATAATAGCAAAGTGCTTTGCAACTCCAATAACTTCACTGGTGCAGAAGCAGGCCATCAAATTTAATTAAAAGCAGTCAAAAATAAGCTGAAAAATTGAACTGCAAAAGCCTATCCTTTGCCAGCAGATGAAGGCAAAGACAAAGAGAGAAGGGAGAACCTTGAAAGTAGTAATGAATTGATAAGCCTTCCTGCCTGCAACTTGTAATTCGTTCTGTCAGATTTTAGTATCAGTTAAAGTAGATTAATAGAACAATCACTGATTCTCTATCTTAAATCTTTATGCACAGTCCCTCTACTATGGATTTCCATAATAAATGAAATTCTGAGAGGGTAAAAATTTAGATTCATTTCCTTACTTGCTCATTTTTTTTAAAATAATTTTGACATCTACATTTGCTGGATACAAGCAAAGTCTTCAAAACAATTTAGAGACAGAAATAAACATTTTTATTGATTGGATTTTTTGGTTCTTGCAGGGAGGTTTAGTATCTTTTTACCCTACAAAGGTAGATATCACCTGGAACATGAAGTATTGACGTCTCCATCTGCCACTAGAGGTTCCCATGGTGAAATGAAAGATAAGGAGACTCATTTGTAATGTAAGAGGGCTAGCAAATTTATTGCTGCTTTATATGCTCAGATTAATGTGGATATATGCAAACTGTACCACAAGGACAAAACCAATTTACCCTAGATCATTTTATTTTTTATAATAATGTGCTTTAATGAAGCTAAAGCTTCCCTGCTGTGACCTTATTATGTTTTCCAACATCAGTGAGAAATAGATTATGTTGAATCATAACAGAGCTCATGAAACAGTTGGAATTTTGAGGCAGAAGATCAATTATATTTTAGTGGTCAATACAGAAATAGGAAAGGCAAAAGCCAAGTAGATTCTGGGAAATAAACCAGTTGAAGAAAAACGTAAACAATTCTAATGTCAGTCAATGTTACATAGTACACTTCTTATAGTAGTTATTAAACGCACAGTAGTTTCCCAAGATGGAAATTTCCACTCTAGTAGAGGTTTTAGGAGGATTGATATTATTTTATAAAACAAAATGAAGTAACTAGGAAGTGTGATGTTGAAAGATTGAAAAAAAAAATTTACAGCAATATGAACATTTATTAATTTATTTTTGGTAATGGATCAATCCTTATGAAATTAAAAGAAGTACTCTCAGTTAATAAACCTGTAATTTATTGCCTGCCATTCAATTTTCATCAGTTATCAGAAACTGAATTAATTAAAAGTACAAATCAAACTTCTCCCCCACTCTATTCCTTCTCCTTCAGCAGCAATTACAGTTAGTGCCGTTGAGCTCACAAGAAAGCTAGCATTGAGTTCAGGAGAAAACAAGTTTTCAAGAAAGATTTGCTTATAATCCACTACATACTAAGAAAGATGCTCTTAAGATCATTCATTCTTGCTGAAATTCCCTGTTACTTTCTGCATTGTTATATTTGATTTTATATACTCTTTACATTAAAGTACTGCTTAAAAAAAAAAAAAAAGAAAAAAAAATGAGAATAGAGTCTGCTACCCTCAACTTATATTAAGAATCTTAGTTTATGTGTTATGTATGAAGATCTTCTTGGATATTAAGCAAAGCAACAGAAGCTTTCTTTGTACTGCTGATATGCACAAGACATGCATGATGGTAATAGATATTAACTTTGATTTTTTTTTAAGTTATTTTTGCATGGTTCATAGCCAGTCTGAAGAGCTATCCAGTATAATATTAGAACTGAATCTGGAGTAAATATGTGCCAAGGTCTGTAATATTCTTTGCATTCCTACTGGCCCCACCTGTGAAACAAGCCATGAAGGACATAAATATCCCCATATGTCAGCCACCTAAATCAAGACACTTGAGTTCTAAAGTAATAAGCACAATGAGTACAACATGCCACTAATTAGTGTTTTCACATTCAGGAGGATCTAGGACTCTCCAGTTCAATAGCATTTTTTGACCACACCCTTATAAAGGAGGTCATCTTGCTTTTCCCTCACCTACAGCAATAAGGCAGTGATAAGTGGAGAAATTCTTTTAAGCAATTACTAAATGAAGGAGTCTCAGCTGCATCAGTGTCTGCCTAGACACAGTGCCTGCCTGTCTCTCTAGAAAGTTATCAAGAAATAGTTCAAGAGAAGTGACTGGTGAATGTACTTTTCAGACTGTTGTGAGGTCCCTGCTCTTATCACAAGTCATTTATTGCCAAGAATGTAAAGCCAGGCTGTGACACAGAGATGTAGTCATGGTCAACCTGGAAAACAGAATGAAAGAGACTTTAAAGTTCTCTCACCTCCTTACAGTGTGAAATCCTAAATATCAACTTGGTATCCATTGGCCTGGAGTGATCATGCAAATACCTTTTCAGATGGTGCAAGCTAGGATATGAAAGAATAAAACAGGATTACATCTACCATTCTACTGTAAAACCATTTTTTTTTATTTTTTCACATCTCTGTCAGTAATCCTAAAAAAAGAAAATAAGTTTCTCCTTACAGAAGTCTTAAAATACTTCTGAAGTGAAATCTGAATAAAAAAGAAAAATATGGTGCTTACATTTGAACATCAATTCACTATCAAAAGTCTTAATGATCAATACCTGGTGCAAGTATTTTGTCTTGTTAAATGAATGTCAGTCTTAAGTGCACACCTTGGTTTTGTTTCAAAGAAAATGGTCAACAACCAGATAACCTTGGCGATAAAACCAAGTTAATGATAACGGAGCTCTGATTTCTAGTAACATACCTGTGGAAAGCATTTATAATTTGAAAGCCTTTCATTTTTTATTTGTTTTTCCTGTTCCTCCTTCCTTTTCTTCTTTAAATAAAAGCTTCTTTTTATGCATAAATTTAAAATTAAGGTTAACTTTTCCCCCCAAGTCTCTGTAGTGCAAATCTGTGTCCAGAACTGCATAAAATCAATCAAACGTAGATACAACTTATAGAGGACATTCTAACTATATCTCCCAGCTTTATTATCAGTGGGGTGCTGCCTCTAACACAATTAAATTGAATATTAGCTAACATTCTTTAATCAACAGCTTTTAAGTAACTTACCAGCTAGTGCGGTTTCATTCTTTCTTTGATCTTCTACTTAATCAAGGGAAATTCTGTGGTACCTCAAAGTTAACTAAGTTCAGATCAGTTTTTTCAATGTGATTTAATTAAAAGATATGACCATGTCTAAGATTTATCATATTAATGGGATTATATTTGACATTTTCCTACCCAAATATTATTTTTCACGTTAAAATACTGAAGTATCATCCAAAAAAAAAAAATTCCAGCATTTCCAAATGAATTTTAAAGAGTCTGGGGAAGAAACAGTCTTTAAAAATCACTTACATGCATATTTTAGGACTTAAAAGCCTAAATCATTAGTATAGTAGTATGAATGTAGATTGATAGGGGTTTTTTTCCCTTGTAATATCAAAATACTAAAAATATTCATATTTTACAGAGGAAGGGGGAAAAAATTAAATGTTAACAAAGATACAAGGATAGTAGTACCTGATAGTTCTGAATGGTGACTGAGTTGATTCCAAGCAGTTCTGAGTTTAGAAACACTAGTTAATCCTTGCTACTCCCTTGAAAAGTAATGCTTGATGCATCAATTAACATATAAATAAAAAACATGTTCAGGATTTTTCCATTCATGTTTCTATTTACCTCTGTATATGTTGAGCTATTATTGTACTTTACAGACTGTTAAAGCCTGTGTCACTTCGGTATGAAGTCTCATATATTCAACTGAAAAAATTTCCTGTTTATATTGAGCTGGTGCTAAAGACTCTCATTCAGCCTGTACCTTTGAATTTTAATTTGAAACCTACATATATCACGATTAATTTGGATTAGCTTGTTGTTTATTAGCTTTCTCCACCACTTTGAAGATACATTGCTGAGGCCTCAGGTCACTAACCGATCATTTGTCTTGCCCTTCTCCTTACAAACACTATTATTAAACTTAGAAAGCACCAAGTAATTTTATTTTCTAAGTTGAAATAATCAGTGTGTTCTAGTTCAATAAAGTTGACTTGATGCATGACCAAATGTACAGATGCATAGAACAGGATGCAGTTTAACTGCTGTCTAGGATATTTAAAAAACATTTAAATTTTATTTGAAGTTGTATTATTGTTAGATGTTAATACATTAGGAAATAATGAAATTTACATATAGCTTGGAATATGTTTTAAGAGGTTTACATAGAAAAAAAAATCACTTTTTCTTTGTAATCATACTAGAAAAATAAATTATTATAGTTTTTTAACACACTTTTATTCAACTGAAACCTGATTGCTTCATTTTTTATGTAGTCACTGAATATGGCATAGTAGTTTCAGAAAAGATGCAAAACAGTAAATTATTTGTTGTTTAGGTACTTTTAAATAAAAGATCCCAAATATTTAATGCAAGAATTACTATGACTCTGCATTCTTATCTCAACATGGAAATAAATTTCTAATTTACACTATTATTAAAATACTTAAATATCTAGGAAAATGACATCAGCAAATATTATTAAAATTAATTTCCTTATGGTTTTAAGTTATATGTTTGGGGAGGGAGTGGGAGAAAATTACTTGATGTTTATTGTAATAAAGTGTGTAGCTGGCATGAAATTTCAGCTACCACTGCTCTTCCAGGAGAATGTATGGTTTTGACAGTGTATGTGCGTTTTGTTTTATTGACTAATATTTTAAAATTGTGGTGTTTCTCAATTTATGGAATAGTATGAAATGTCATTTGTCATGCTTAACAATTATGTATGGTCTCCTAGGTAAGAATGATAGTGTACTACATATGGAGGCTTCCTACTCTGTGTTCCCAAGCACTTTGTTTGTTCCTAGTTCCAAATAAGGGAAGGTACTAAAGTGTTCTCAGTGGTGAGGAGAGGTGATTTCCAGCTTAGGAACAGTAGGCAAGGAGGAAGTATTCTCCAGCTGTGAGGCAGTAAACTCCTGAAAGTACTTGTTTCCAACAATTCTATGGTGCCTCAGAAGGCTTATTTTCAGTGCCTGATGCAGGGTTCCTTGAAATAAAAAAAACCCTCAACCTGCCATTGTCTCCTCAGTCTTGAAATGTTCTCTTAATAAGCAGTGATTGTTATTAGAATGGTTTACATATTTTCTGTTGATACAGTTATTCAAAGTTTTCAGGCTTTTCATTTGTAGGATTTGGTAAATCAGAACTGGGTATCAATCAGGCTTAAATTTATATTAATAATTTAAAAGCAATTAAATAAACTCTAAATGCATTGGTAGTAAGATGAAAAGTAAGAATAATATTAATTAATTCTCAATGGAAGCACAAAGCTGTTAAAGCACATTGATGAGAGAGCAGAATTGTTTACTTCCTTTGTCATCGTAGAAGTCTACTGCAGGGGTAACTGAATCAGATAACTCGGGGTGCAATGGGAAGGGAACATTTGGAGATTACTTGGAAAAAATAAGCTCTTTCAAATATCTGACACATTCACACATTCATTAACACTTATCTTTAAGAACATTTAGACAACAGATGAGGTTCCAGAAGACTGAAAAATGATTAATATATTTTCAGGCTTTTAGAAGGAGCTGCTGAAGAATTATAGATATGCCAGAATAACTTCAGTTTTCAGAAAAACACTGGGAGAGATAATAAAATAAACTGTATTTGCACACCTGGAGGAAAACAAGTAGAAGAAAAACAGCCAACTTGAATTTATTCTAAGCATATAATGTCAAACCGACTTAATTTCCTTCAAGAGAGTCTAACAGAAATTTCAGAGAAAGTAAAAATAAAAGTATATGCCAGTATCATCCCTGTACTGAGGCTTTTATCACTGTCCTGTAGGATATTTTTATATGCTAAATTGGGAAGCACAGTGTTCTAAGCGAAAGTTCAATAACAAGTATTAAAAATTGTTTGGGTAACCTTACTGAAATAACAGCTATTAGTGGCTTACTGGCAAGACAGATATCAAGTGCTATTCACTGTGAAGTTGCCATAGATCATAGAATCACAGAATCATAGAATCATAGGGTTGGCAGGGACCTCTGGAGATCATCTAGTCCAACACCCCTGCCAGAGCAGGGTCACCTACAGCAGGTTGCATAGGAACGCGTCCAGGCAGGTTTTGAATGTCTCCAGAGTTGGAGACTCAACCACATCTCTGGGAAGCCTGTTCCAGTGCTCTGCCACCCTCAGCGTAAAGAAGTTCCTCCTCATGTCTAGATAGAACTTCCTATGCTCAAGTTTGTGCCCATTACCTCTTGTCCTGTCACTGGGCACCACTGAAAACAGCCTGGCCCCATCCTCCTGACACCCACCCTTGAAGTATTTAGAAGTGTTGATAAGATCCCCCCTCAGCCATCTTTTTTCCAGACTGAAGAGACCCAAATCCTTCAGCCTTTCTTCATAAGAGAGGTGTTCCTGTCCCCTAATCATCTTGGTAGCCCTTTGCTGCACCCTTTCCAGCAGTTCCCTTTCCTTCTTGAGCTGGGGAGCCCAGAACTGGACACAGTACTCCAGATGCGGCCTCACCAGGGCAGAGTAGAGGGGGAGGGTGGCCTCCCTCCACCTGCTTGCCACACTCTTCTTGATGCAGCCCAGGATGCCATTGGCCTTTTTGACCACAAGGGCACATTGCTGGCTCATGGTCACCCTGTTGTCCACCAGGACTCCCAGGTCTCTTTCTGCCGAGCTGCTCTCCAGCAGGTCAGCCCCCAACCTGTACTGGTGTATGGGGTTATTCCTCCCCAGGTGCAGCACCCTACACTTGCCTTTGTTGAATTTCATAAGGTTCCTCTCTGCCCAACTCTCTAGCCTGTCCAGGACTCTCTGTATGGCGGCACAGCCTTCCAATGTGTCAGCCACCCCTCCCAGCTTTGTGTCATCAGCAGCCTTGCTGAGGGTGCACTCTATCCCTTCATCCATGTCATTGATGAATATATTGAACAGGAATGGACCCAGTACTGAGCCGTGGGGAACACCACTCATCACTGACCTCCAACTAGACTCTGTGCCCCTAATCACGACCCTCTGAGCTCTGTCTTTCAACCAGTTTTCTATCCATCTTACTGTCCATTCATCAAGCCCACTCTTCCTAAGCTTCCCTATGAGGATGCTGTGGAAGACCTTGTTGAACGCCTTACTGAAGTCAAGGTAGACTATGTCTACTGCCCCCCCCTCATCTATCCATCCAGTCATGCCATCACAGAAAGCTATCGGATTAGTCAGACATGATTTCCCCTTGGTGAATCCATGTTGAGTACTTCTGATAGCTTTCTTTTCCTCCACATGCCTTGAGATGATGCCCAGAACGAGCTGTTCCATCATCTTTCCAGGGATGGAGGTGAGGCTGACCAACCTGTAGTTCCCCGGCTCTTCCTTCTTGCCTTTTTTGAAGGCTGGAGTGACACTGGCTTTCCTCCAGTCCTCAGGCTTCTCACCTGTTCTCCAGGACCTTTCAAAGATGATGGGGAGCGGCCCAGCAGTGACATCTGCCAGCTCCTTCAGCACTCTCGGGTGCCTCCCATTGGGGCCCATGGACTTGTGAATATCTAATTGATCTAATTGATCCCTCACTCAATCCTCCTCAACCCAAGGGAAATCTTCTTCTTTCCCCATTACTTCCCCCAATGCCTGGGACTCCTGAGGGCTGGGCCAAGCAGTAAAGACCGAAGCAAAGAAGGCATTCAGTAACTCCGCCTTCTCCGCATTCTCTGTCACCATGGCTACCCTGTTTCATTCAACAGTGGGCCCACAACTTCTCTGGTCTTCCTTTTTCTTCCAATATACTTGTAGAAGCCCTTCCTGTTGAGCTTGACATCCCTTGCCAGGTTTAATTCCAAGGCGGCCTTGGCTTTGCTTGTTTCATTCCTGCATGCTCTGGCAGCATTCTTGTAATCCTCCCAAGGGGTCAGTCCCTTCTTCTACTTATTGTAAACTTCCTTCTTCCACTTGAGCTTTTTCGGAAGCTCCCTGCTCAAGCATGCAGGTCTCCTGTGTCCCTTGGCCGATTTCTTTCTCTTAGGGGTGCACCGATCCTGAGCTTGGAGGAAGTGGTCTTTGAATACAACCAGATTTCTTGAGCCCCTTTGCCTTCCAGAGACCTAGCCCACGGGATCTCTCCAAGCAGTTTCTTGAAGAGGTCGAAGTAGCCCTCCTGAAATCCAAGGTTGTAATTTTACTTTTTGATGTTTTGTGCATGGTACCCATGATCCTGAACTCTATCATTTCATGATCACTACAACCTAGGGTGCCCCCAGCCTTAATGTCCTAAGATAAAGCAATCTTCTACAATTAACCAGCAATTAGGAAGAAGAAAAATTTTTTAGGTGTTTCACCACATTTGGAGAGCTTTCAGTAATGTTGAATGCAGGATTAAAGTACTGTAGCAAATGTTGGATTTAGCCTGTATAATGTTGTACTTTAGCACAAATACATTTTTAAAAAATTACATTTGGGAATTAACAGTTCCAGAAACACATAGTAAGGAATAGCTGTCTTGATAGACGAAGTATTGACATAACCTCCGAAAACTGACCTCTTTGGAAAAGGTGAGACATTTGTAAAGCCTAGAGAAACACAAGAAAGTAGTTTAGAACTTCAGAAAGCTTTATCAACTAGAACAGATTGAAACACCTGGAGTTATGATATCTAAAAGAAGAGTTGGATAGGAACTGATACCAGTCTCCATAAACCTGGCAGCCTGCTCCAAAAAGAATAAACCGTTTTTCCTGTCCATAGTGTCTAGAAGTAATGAGATTATATGTGAAATTTTGATTAGACTATATAAGAAGTAAAAGAAGTATAACTTCAATGATAAGTATATATCGTGCAGGTCGTAGAAAATCCATAATTTAAGACCTGCAGCAAAAAGATTTTAAAAGCATGGATTACATAATTATTACTGTCCTAGGGCAAGGAGCATCTTAATGAGTCCCTTCCAGACTTGTTTTCTGTTATTGGTCCTATAATGTGCACTAAAATATCCTAGTTATACTTTGTTGATAATTTCTGATGGATATTCAAGCAGCTTTTGTTCTTTCTTTTTCTTTAAAGAAAGTCTTTCAAGTGCTAAAGCAAATGCACAATTCTATATAGTATAATATTATATGATATATAATACTAACAAACAGTAATTTTTTATAAATAATTCAAGGTTATTTTAACTCATCAGGCAAGCAGGCTTTCATTTTTGCACGGGACTTTAAGACTGTTGGTTACATAGTGTCATTATATTTGCATGCATAATATATTAAAAGATAATGCATTTTGAGTGAGCAGGTCATGAAATGTATTTAATTTAATGCTAGACTACTTTCTGTAGCAGTTGTCATTTATTAATACACCAACTCTAAATAAATGTGCATACATTTCCAGGAGGAAAAAAAATCTTTACAATTTTTTGGTTGCTAAACTGGAAAGAGCATTTACCCTTCAAAACTGCAAACTAGTCCTTAAAATCCATTAATCAGCATGTTAGCCATCCATAGCAGAATTTTATGAAAAACATCATGCTAACCACACATTTGACAGACATGCTTCTTCAGGTAGAAATCTGTCTCCCTCGTTTAATTTATAATGAGCAAAGTACGTGCATCAGCAATCAAAAACTATTAAAGTCTGTAAAAGCAGAATCTGAACTTTGCATCTGAGTCTCATCTTTATTTCTGAAAGAAGGCTAAAGAGGAACATTATTGTTCCCAAGGTGTAGGCAGTACAAAATCCTGTCAGAATAGGCCTTTTTTCTTTAATAATTCCGTATAGTGTTGGCTGCATAGTTTACCAGATAGCAACTTAGCTGAGGTAGGTTTCAACTCCTGTTTTGGAGACTGGACTACCAATTGGCATAGGCAAGTTATTTCCCATCTCTTTGGGAAAGTTTCTCCATCTGTTAAATGCAGATAATTATTTTGCTTTGTGTTTCTTTACAGTTACAGAACATCCATTCTTTCATTTTGACATTTACTAGTCTAGATATAAATATAATACTGACCACTGGGTTAGTATCTTGTTAATTTGATGGGCGGGCAGGCAGTTAGACAAGCTATATCTTCTGAAAAGTTATGATGCTTATAAGCTGTTGTGTCTTGACATCAGCTGAACAACCAGTTTTCAGTAATTTGTAGAATAATTTGATTTACTATTAGCCCACTTTCTTATAATATGTACACATAAATGCCCAAAGAAATTTAGTATCTTCTATTTCCATGTTTATCCATTTCAAAGCTGTTCCTAGAACAGATTTAATGTCTGAATTGGAAGATAGCTGGATTTTGAAAACTGACTTGTATGTAAATCATGTCTTTCAACAGGCAAACTGGTTATCTAGATAATTTTAAAAACAATTTTATAGATATCATCCCCAACTGAAAAAAAAGAGTTAGATAATACATTTGGAAGTGTCAATGTAAGTACAGGGAGAAAAAAAAAATCAGTAAAGCATTTGGCATGTTTCAAAGCACCTTATAGTGCTAGTACTGGTGTGAAACCCTCATATGATTTGTGCATACTTTAAGAAAAAAACACAGGAATCAGTTCCAGGAAACAAAAGTCTTGAGATGTTAAAAAAAAAAAAAAATCAAGGACAATATATCCTTCAAGAGGCTTTAAGTTTAATCATTTAATTGAAAACATTGAATGTTTTAAACTTTAACTTTAAACTTTTTAACTATAGCTTAAAAAAATAATAAAAATACAGGGAATAAACCTAAACTGAATCACTTTCTATGGAAGTAAAATTGTGTAGAAATCCAGAATTTGATTTTAAGCTGGCATAGTTTTCCTATGCACATCCATATTAGTTTCATTGCTTTTCACTTGTGGAAAAATGTTATTTAACCAATATCTACTAGATTTGAATGGATTCTGTTTTTCACAAATCTGTCCTGTTCAGTTCTTCCTGAAATAATAATTACGAAAAGGTTGATATATTGGATACAAGAGATTAGATTTCAAAGTTATTGATTCTATGTTCTAGTTTGAATGTTTACAATCAAATACTTCACTGAATCTGTACTTAGCTAAATAACGTGGCCTGAATTTTTGAAGTTTAGGACACTGAAGGTCTTAAAATTAAGTCATTGTTCCTGCATTAGGAGAAAAATATACATAGCCAAAACATGGTTAGTACATAGCTGTTTCTCTCAGGTTCTCCTTTCTTTTTTTCCCCTGCTGTAGCAAGGGCAACAGCAAAATTTCTCATTTTCTGAGTGGAGATACCCTCTACAATTGCAAAGAAAAGGGTATTATCTTCCAAAAGCACAAAAAAATATATAACATTAAACAGAATTCAGTGCTAATCATGCTAATTTATTTGGGAGTGCTAATCATGCTAATTTATTTGGGCACTAAATATGTTCAAAGGTTCAAAATGTTTAAAGAAATTAAAAACAAAGTTAAGAGATTTGAACATTATATGGTGTTGATAATATTGAATTCTAATTCAATTGGATAAAGCCAGAATACATATGGAGGATCTATGTTCAGTTAACCTTTCCCTACATTTGTATGATTTTTCCATTCACACTACTGGGAAATACCACTGTTAGAGTGAAATTTTTGCTTTCATCATTTTCTCATTTCAGACCATGTTGCTGATTTTGTATTTCTTTTCCATATATGTTGCAACAGTTAGATCTTGTAATAAGAGGCAAATATATTGTACTGTCATAAAAAATTTGCTTAATACTGCTTAGGGAAAATCCAAAAGAAGAAGCTGAACTGTGATGAAACACAGCTATTAAACGCTATAGATTGGATATAAGAATAAACAGATTTAGGTACTTATATACAAAATTTATACATGCTGTTCTCTTTTTTCTAAAGGCAGCTCAGAAAATTTTATTTTGAAAAGTTGGGTGTAGTATGCAAACTGATGAAAAATATGTGTGAATTTAGATTTGCAAAGAAATCATCCCGTGACTCGCCTTGCGGTTGTGATTCTGCATGTAAGTCAGTCAGTACACGCTTTAACTGATTTCACTGATTTAATTACTCAACATTTATGTTCAGATTTAATTTTCATTTTAAAATTATGTAAATTTAGTGTCCAAATTCATAAGCAATTTTGCTTCAGTGTAGCTGTGTTAACTTGTTCCTTGCATTGGATTCTGCTAATCAGATGTGATTTACTGTGTTAAATGACACATTGCTTTATCTACGTTAGCAAAAGAAATTAGAAATTTATTTTAGAGGGAAGAGGAAAGAAAGAGAAAGGGAAGTAGTAATTTAAAATTTGTTTCTATTCACTTATGTGGGTGTATTTTTCATCTGTGCCTAGGGTTTAAACTTTCTCCAGATCGTCATGCCACAGAAATATACCACAATGATTTATAAGTCTCTATTACCAGATGAAACCAATGGGATTTAGGTAACAAGACATTTTAAAAGTCTTAATAAAATCTGCACTGTTATACACCCAAGCATATTTTACAATCTGCCCACTGTATCTATGCCATTTTTAAAAATGGAACTTGATTGCATACACTTAGTCACTGTTTTTGTTTGTGCATACACTAGACCATAGTCAATAAGATGCTGAAACCCATCCTTAGTGACTTGAATGTTCTGTTAGAAAAAAATTATATCAAATCTATTTAGAATTAATATTGGTGATTTTTGTCATAGCATGTTGCTGCATTTATTTTATTATTCCAAACATACACCACTGTATGATTTGTTTCTATGCTTGTTTCTTTAAATGTTGGTTTTAAACCATCGATTTTTTATTCATTCCATTATGGTTTTGTCATTTTTTTCTAAATATATACCCAGTAGGACCGACTGTAATTAAAGACTTTAAAAGGATTATGTGTTAGCTTTGCATACGGCACTTCCCTCATGTTTTAGTGTATTACGACATTATGTCTTACAGCATTACAGATTTCTGCAGCACTGGAAAGCATAACAGAAAGAAAGTATTATGTTGGTGTAGACTATTTCTATCATCTCTAAAAAAGTTCAGCAGCCATCTCACATGACATAGCATGACGTGATCAAGATCACTGTTTCATAAAGGGCTGCAGGGGCCAACTTAAGCAGTATATAAAATGGAATTAGTGGACTCAAACAAAAATATCTGCTTAGAACTATATTGATATATGTCCCAGATTTATGTGATAATATCCTAATGATAAATTGCAGAACAACGTGATGAACTGCATTTGTTGCGTAACTTTGCCCTAAACTACAATTTGGGAATTACATCAACTTTCCATACTTCAGAGCAGCTCTGAGTAATCACTATTTCCTTGTGTCTTTGGGTTAAGGAAGGAAAATTATTGTTAATTAAGCTGAAGACAGGCATTATAGAGTTGAATGTTCAAAGTCTTGCTAACTTAAAATACCTTCATTCTTCTTGAAGACACTTCTGTGCACTGTACGAGTACTCAAACACTTATAGCAGAAATATACAGGATACAGGGATACAGGGAGGTATCGATCCTGAATTTTAAAATGACCACAGATGACACAATAAAAAGTTATCTTATTTGAAAAACTCCATGATGGTCCTAGTAAAAGCATAATTTTATTCTGGAACAAAGGAAATTCCATCTCAACATGAGGAAAAGCTCGTTTACTTTGGGCATGACAGAGCACTGTAACAGGCTGATCAGCAAGGTTATAGAGGCTCCTTCTCTGGAGATACTCAAAACTCACCTGGATGCACCTGTGCAACCTGCTCTAGGTGACCCTGCTTTGGCAGGGGGGTTGGACTAGATGATCTCTGAAGGTCCCCTGCAACCCCTACCATTCTGTAATGCTATGATTCTGTGACTCTGTGATTGTACATTAAAAGGTAAGAAAGTCTAATTGTATATTCTGACATAAGAAAACAAAATATTATCAATTGTCTGCAAAATTTCTTTTCTATGATTTCTATTAAAAATGTAGTAGAATACATTACTTTTATTATTACCGCTTGTGTTATGGTGGCAATGAGAGTTCCCAAGTTTAAGATCAGAGTCACATTTTTTTAAGTACAGAACTAAAAGCATGGTAAGAAGCAGACTATACTGAAAGAACCTGAATTTTAAATTAACATTGCAGATAATAGATAAAACAAACTATTTAGAAGTGGGGATCTGAGCACTATAAAAACTGACTGAAAAAGATAAGAGTAGTAGAATTGGTAAATGAATCAGTATCTTCAGTTGGCAGCTTCAAGATCATCCATCCCTAAGATGTGGTTATGACAAGATGTTTGAAACCTGTTTAATAATGCCCTAAGTTACATGTGGATTCAGCTGCTTTCTCTCATTATTGAGTGTCTTAAAACAATAACAGCATCAAGGATCCTATACAAAGATGTTTGTGTTAATCCTCCCTTACCAGTTTCTTAACAGGTGCTTGAATATGTGAAAATATAGGTAGATCACTCCGTGTAGGTTCAACACTATTGTAAAAAAGACATACTGTGAGGAGAAGGAAATTTGGAAATAGAAATAGCTTTTCAAACAACTCCTCCTTACCAAGACACGAAGCTTGACGAATGTGTTTAGGTAGAGTACTCTCTTTTCTAAAGCAGAGACATAATGTGTACATTCAAATAGAGTCCATGTATGCTTTATCTTCACCTTTGTGGATATAAGGACAAGAGGTTGACTATGTACGGGAAGGCTGTGTAGAACTTAATACTTTGATCATACTACCTGAAAGTTTGACACACAATATTCAAAATGCAATGCATTCTTTTTCTGGGTGAAAATGAAAACATTGGAAACATTGTTCCATATGTTTCCTTTTTTCCAAAAGTTTCTAATAGTGCCTGGCTTATGTGTTTAGTTTTCTTCCACTGGGATGAACTGCATAATGATTTGACAATGTACAAGATCATTATTTTTCAGAGTGTACAGTCGCTACAGAAAAGTCACTAAATAAATAGAAGAAATAAAGAAAAGACGCTTTTTCCCCTTCTGACTTTTAGAGAACCAAAATGAAAACCGATGTTAATTCCTAATTTTTAATAGTTTTAAAACTCTTTTTAATAGTTTTAAAACTTAATGTAGTTTCAGTAAAAATGTAACCACAAAGTAGTGTTATTCCTGTTAAATCATGTGAATCTTGAATTTAATGGCTTTTTATTCTTCATGTTGCATGTTTATCTACTTTGTCAAAAAGATACATTTATTGGTAGTTGATGACAGGCTTCAGCCTTTTAGATGGTAAAGATTAATAGATTTCATGTGAATGCAGCAGCATATTAAGTGAAATCACAGGATTCCGTCATATTTCCAGGTTTCTGAAAACATGGTGGTTCTGTCTTAATTAAATCAGTATTTTAACATAGTATTCTTCCTCTCCTCTTAGAAAATGAAAATAAAAGCATCTCAGAACAGAACACGTTTGAAAAGTTTGGTAGATAAGCAGGGTCTCTGTTACATACATAGCCACCTGAACCTGGCAGATGCTAAATTAAGGGTATTCAGTGTTTCACAGAATCAAATCTCCTCAAAGAGCATGTTTTGTCAGTGTGTTAGCTGTGAGTTATGTAGCTGAAAAGACTTGATTGAATGACACCAAGTTAGCCTCTAATGGAGCTTTCAGTAAGCTTTTGCAAAGATATTAGGAAAAATATGAACATCCACAACACTTAACATAAGAATGTTGATATTATTTATAGTCTAGTAATTTTGTTAATAAATAAAAAATGCCTAAAATTAATGCATTGTGTGTTCAGTTTGCTGAAAACAAGTTTTAATCCAATTAAATATTCAAATATAATCTAGAGTTTAAGTTAATTTACCAGATAAGACCACAGTGCTTAGCACTTTGTTGAATTACCTATGAAGTTTATGATTTCTAAGACAACTAGCTATAGCCACACACAGGAGAGCACTTGGAATCAACTTTGTTGGTTCCAATGGCTCCAATCACAGACAAATAGGTAGAGGGAAATCAAATATTGTCCTCTATTTGGAAGTAAATAAAGACAGAATGAAAATATACTTTTGTGATTTAAATACATGATGGTATATCTGGTCATTACCAGATAAAAGTTATCTCTATAACATAAAGATAAGACGGTGTAGAGCATCCTATTTCAAGCAACAAATAGATACTGTTAATTTCTATATTCACCTGTAACATCAAATAGCTTATGACATTTACTGTTATTTCAGAGCAATTTTATTTTCCCAGGTAGTTTTCCACCTTCTCAGACAATAAGTTGCCATTACAGTCCCTTGGTTTTGTGCTTATCGGTGATATCTCAGAATGTGTCCAGTTTCTAGGTACCCTGGCTGCACTTCAAAGAGTCCAGCTTTTCATTTTCAAGGATGTTTCTGGTTCAAAGGCCTAGTCCCCAAGCTTGCAGTTTCAGGCTGGCAGGCCTTTCTCTGTCATTATTTTTCAGCAGACAGTTTCCTCTGTTCAGTAATTTCCCCCTTCTAACCAGGCCGTCTTTATGGTCACTCACATCAACCCACAGAGATATTTTCATCTGTATGCTTGAGTAAGCTGGAGAAAGATCAGTTAGATTCTGCTCAACCTACTCTGGCAGTTAATCTCAGGTAGCTCAGGTAGTTTAGTGACAAAGGAAGGTCAGGAACAATCTTCGCTCTGACCCTAATCAAGAGAGAAGATGTAGTCTGTGCTTTTTCCAAAGCAATCTATTTGTACATATGTATGGATGAAATTGTCATTTTCTTTCTTCGCATTGCCTGCCTACATACTTTTCCCCTCCTATTTTCCGCCCTATGCAGACCACAATTACTAGTCGGAGAGAAAGGAGAAAAGTAGTCTATTTTAGATGGACCTCCTCACCAAAGAGGGTTATATGTACAGGCATGTATGTAGAATTCATGCAACCAAAGAAATTTGTCTTGCTCCCTGACAGGTGAAGGGGAGGGAGAAAAATAAAGAATAGAAGTATTGATAATTGTGTGCTGTTATTGAACTCCTTGTGGCAGGTGGGGAGATATTATAAGCAAATTATGTGCCAGATGTTATTGTGATAAATTAAACACAAAGTGTGGACACTCTTGTGATGACATTTTAAGGTCGTGAAAGAGTTATGTAAAGGGCAAAAGCTTACCTTAAAATGAATGAAGGTTGTTTCCTGTGATAATATGGTACACATGCATGCTTCTTTAAGCAAGAGATTTTTTTACAGCAACTTGTCATAATGTTTACCTTGACTGCAAAATTATTGGGAATGCTGTTTACATCCACTGAAGACTGTTTCAGCTGAACTGATTGTGCAAAGCCTTTGGTAAAGAAGACATGAGCTGACCCTCATACATAAACAAACTTTTTGCAGATCTGTATGTTAAAAACATTCCTGAGCCTAAACCAAAGCACAACACTAACCTTGATATTCTATGTATGTAACAAATATTTACATTACTGTAGGTATTCTGAAAAAAAGCTTCTAAAATATTAAGTTATAGGCTGAAAGCTTTTATTGTTCTGGTTGAAAGGAATATATTATTATCTTACATATGCAACATTTTTCTTAGAAAAATTATTCTCTAACTTCACAACATCCCTTTCATGGGTGACTTTTGGAGGGTCTGAATGCTGTCCTGGTATTAATGAAAGTTTTCCCACTTTCTTGTTCTTATAATTTCTACCCATTGGCTATTTTGAAGCAGAAATGTGGAAAGTGGTGTGAAAAGCAGAAAATGTATAGCTTCACCTTTACCTTTAGAGGAAATTCAGAGGTAGCAAAATACCCAAAGATGAGGAGATACCAGTGTTGATTCTATATATATGTATAGCAAAATTCAGTTGTAGAGAGTTCATTTGACTTACTGATTGAATTATTAAAAACTGAAAGACTCTCAAAAGACACAGAAAAAATGTGGAATATAAAAATAAAAATATGTCTTTAATATTATGGTTGTAGACCCACATGCCTTCATATTATTTAACATAAATTTTATCACTTTTAGTAAGCAACAGGAAAATTCAGCTAATAGTGACCTACAGAGGGATGAAATTGTTAGTTTTGTTTTCCTGCATAAGGGAAAAATCAAAGAGATGAGTAGTGTTCAAAGATCAGAATCTCACCATTTGTTCCCCAAAAAAGCTTAGAGCTGATGAACTTCAATATACCCCATTCATTTACAAAGAAAAATAAATCTATGTTTTAAATTTCTTTTTTTGAAAACATAAAATCGAATATACGTCTAGATATCTTCTCTACGCTAAATGACTTCAAGTCTAATATGAAGTTTTAAAATTCTATATCATAAAGAAAAAAATGACCAGTTTCTCCGATCCTGAAGACAGTGAAATTTGAACAAATAATCGAGACAGTGATCATGCAATTCCTTTTTTTTTTTTTCAATCAAATTTATATTACTGCATTTTTTAATTTTGGTTTGTTTGTTTGTTTTATTTTTCTGTAAATATGTGGATGATCTTTCTATTTCATGCTAAGCACTTGTGACAAACATTGTGTTACTTTGCAATCATCATGTTAAAAAAAAAAAAAGGCATAACCAAACTTACAACTTCAAAATTTGAAATCTTGCATTACTTGCAAGATGTATCATCTGTAGAATAATTTGAAGTTAAGACATAGTTTGATAAAATATACTCTTGTTTTGTTTCACTTTTTCTTGCTGCTTTCAAGACACAAGAAGAAACGTAAAAAACTGTAGCTTTTGCTTTTGCCAATAATATCACCTAATTAGTTCTTTGCAATTCTTCCATGTTCTTTAAAAAGAAAACTAGCAACTGTAGATTTTTTTTAAAGTTCACATATTCTGACGGAAACATGAATCTGTCTTTGCATGCAAAAGACTGAGCCACAAGGCTCTTCTCTGTCTTGTTTGTAGCAGACAAATTGTGACAAACGGACCTTTTACGTTCCCATTAGTCATTTTAGGAGCAAGGTACTACTTATACTCACTTGCCACAGAACCAGATGACAAATAAGCATTCCATTACAGAAAAAACTACCACATCCATCAGCCAGTTTGGAATACTAGAATATTTCTTTAATTTTTTTCCATATTAGCAAAAAGGCAAGTGTGTGGAATCCACCCTTATTTAAGGGTGCAGTTTGCAGTAGTGTGAAAGGAAATAGAAAGCTGAAATAATACCCTTTATTTTTAGTTTTTGTTTACTAATGCTAGTGGAGTAAGGAGGGTAGAGGATAAGAACCCCTGAGCAATTCAATAAAAAGCCCAAAATATGTAAAATAGACTAGACTTACAGAATGGAAAACTTCCATCCTTTTCATTGCTGCCCCTCCTCCCCATTAACCACTTGGGTTCTTGATTCTCAAGGTCTCAAATCAGATGCAATATATACATCTCATCAAAGTACAGTGAGAGAAATTCGAGGTTCTTCCATCTCCAATAACACCTCATTTCAGGGACAGTCCTACAATATAAAATTTAATACCATTGAAATCCATTTAATACCTTCTGTTTGCTCCTTTGGTTTTCACATACTTAAGTAAAATTGCATGTGCATGTGTCATACCGTTATTATGAAATACTTACTGGTTTCCGTTGTTCCATCTTAGTAAACTTAGAGCCCACTTCAAGGAAAGTTAATTTACCTTATCCTGGTTATTATATTTATACCTCATAAGTGTCACAGGCTGCTGCAATAGCTACTACACAAAGCTATTACATAGCATTGGGAAAAAAGAAAATCATTGAGAAAAAATTATCTATTTAGAATTTTATTCTCCTAGATTTCATCAAATATCAAGAAGTGTCAAAAGTTTTTATTCACTAAAAATTAGAAAAATATTTATTTTTTATATAGTTATTTTTTCTGAGGATCCAATATTATGTGCAAAAGCATTTTACACATATATTGCAGTTTTGAAAGAACATCAGCACTATGACACTCACAATAACACGTATTCATAATTATTCTTATATCTGAAATCTTATATTTAGAAATTTCTGATGCTACACTTTGCATTAAGTTATTCTGTAAAATGATTTATACAGTTACTGAAAGAATTTTAAGTAGCAAAAATATTATCTTTGAATAGGTGATGCAAACACCTTCCAACTATAATCAATTGCCTTTTGTTTCTACTAGAAAGTACAGGTAAAAATTGAATATAGCAATACGGTCACCCTCCTTTCATTCAGACTTTCAGTCTTGCTCCTCCTCTCTTTATTAGAGTTATTGCTATGATATTAAATCATTTTTCCACAATGTCATTAATTGGAAATGAGTAAAAAATGTAATGTGAGATGCAGAAATATAGCAGATTCAATTTTACTTTAGTCAAGATTTTACTTACAAACTGCATCCTTAAAAATTCTATGAGTGCTGAATGCCAACTTAAGGCTAAAGGGATTTCAAGATCTATCTGAAGCAGAAAACGCATTTTCTGATGAGACTTCAAAAGAGGTGATAAGGCATTTTGCACGCAGGCAGTTCCAAATGACAGAAATTCACAGAAGACTTCCACAGCAATGTCAGTGAAATTATACTAAACCAGACTGGCCAAATTGAAGGATTTAAAAAAAAAAAAAAAGCCAGACTGCAGGGCTTTCTTTTGAAAGAAAGGAACTTGTGGATTCTACTTGATCCTTAGACGATTAATGGACTAAATTGAAAGTGTTTATGTAACTGGAGTGTTTCAGAAGGCAGACGCTAGAGTGCAAGGAAGTAAAACTTGGCAAAGCTAAGTGCAGTTTTCAGTTTTTCCTTGCTAGATCAAATGATGACTCTGTCAGTGGAAATTCTAAGTATAGTATCAAAACAATAAGCAGTAGTACTTGAATTAGAATCAAAATAAACCTGTGGAAAAGGAAAATATAGAGTTAAAGCTTACTTAATATAATTAAATCTAATCTTAAAATTAAGGACAGTGGTCCCAGCTGATTGGTACTGTGATATGTGATAGCATACATTTAATCTTTCTGGTGTTTTCCAGAGACACACTTACAGGACTAATTATGAATTTACACACAGTCATAGGAGAATAAAGTCCTTGAAGAAAAGAAAACCTCTAAATATATATTTGGGCTGATTTGTTTTCATTCTGGTTTTGCATTTCATCTACTTGAAAAAATGTGCTAATTTCATTTTCTTTTAAAAGCAGGATAATAGTCACATTATAAATATTGTTTTGACCCAAAAAAAAGACCAGACATCAGAGTGGAAGAATGATAAAGATCTCAGAGAGTATTTAAAATATAATGGATTTCAACATGGCTTCTCCATGACTAACTGAATTATTCTACCTAATTTTGCCTGTGACATACCTTCTGCAAGATGTTCTTCAACTCAAGACAACTTTAACCACTTTCTACCCAGACAGCATTTTTTGCTGGAAGATGTAAAATATTTTTTAAAAAGTCTTTTTGTTATGTTATGTTATGTTATGTTATGTTATGTTATGTTATGTTATGTTATGTTATGTTATGTTATATGTTATGTTATGTTACGTTACGTTACGTTATACATTATGTTTTCTTGTCTTCATTGAGAATTGATCTAGTAGTCACATAGGATAATAATTCCAGCTTCTTGTAACTAGGAGTTAGAAAACAATAGGACATAATTCTGTATTCCTCACATATAATTTCTGATTTTGTTGAGAATTTTGTGTATGCAGAGAAGACCTTCTTTAAATTCTTATCATACAACCCAGTCCAACTATAGGATTCTGTAACACAGAAAAATTGGCAGTCAGTATGCAGAATCAGAGCTTAAATTATAAATTTTCTCAATATGTAAATGACACACTTTCTATTCTTCCTTTTATTTGGAAAAAAAATAGCTTTTCAACATGCAGAATATTTTATATTATTAGACTTGTCTTGTTTTATTAAAGGGATGGAGAAAAGCAAAAGTAAACATGACAGAGGCATCGAGTGCACCCTCAGTAAGTTTGTAGACAACACCAAGTTGGGCAGGAGTGTTGATCTGCTTGAGGGTAGGAAGGCTCTATGGGACCTGGACCAGCTGGATCGATGGGCTGAGGCCAATGGTATGATGTTCAACAAGGCCAAATGCCAGGTCCTGCATTTGGGTGACAACAACCCCATGCAACACAATATGCTTGAGGAAGAGTGACTGCAAAGCTTCCTGGCAGAAAAAGACCTGAGGATGTTGGTTGAAGCAAACTGAATGTGAGTCATCAGTCTTCCCAGGTGGTCAAGAAGGCCAATAGCACCTGGTTTGTATCAGAAATAGTGTGGCTAGCAGGTCTAGGGAAGGGATTGTCCCCCTGTACTTCGCACTGGTGAAGCATCATCTTGAATATTGTGTTCAGTTTTGGACCCCTCACTACAAGAAAGACATTGAGGTGCTGTACTGTTTTAAAGAAGATCAATGAAGATGGTGAAGGGTCTAGAGAACAATTCTTATGAAGAGCGATTGAGGGGGGTTGTTTATTCTTTTCCCAAGTAGCAAGTGATAAGACATGAGGAAACAGCCTCAAGTCGCACCAGGAAAGGTTTAGGTTGGATATTAGGAAAATTTTCTTCACTGAAAGGGTTGTCAAGCATTGGAACATGCTGCCCAGGGAAGTGGTTGAATTACCATTCCTGGAAGTATTTAAAAGAGGGATAGACGTGGTACTTAGGGACATGGTTTACTGGTAGACTTGGCAGTGTTAGGTTGACGGTTGGACTCAATGACCTTAAAGGTCTTTTCCAACCTAAATGATTCTATGACTCTATGTGTGTGTTCTAGAATCTTTAAAAGCCCTTTAGCATTTTGATTTTTATATTTACTCAATTTGAATAGGAAAAAAAAGCTGCAATACTGTTCTTCCGCTACTGATAAATTGGTGCCACTTCTAGAATCGAACAGCTCTGCATTGAAGCTAGATCACTTTAAATAAAATGCTGTTAGGTATTATGGGTACATTTTGAAAACCTGTAAGAAATCAGTTGTGGTAATTAGTGACTCTATAATCTGCTCAGTCAAATATTATTAGTACAGAGAGTCTATATCTCCTTTCTGTGTATAAATTGCAGTATATTGAAATGAAAATATACTGTCTGTTGATTTTTATTTTTTCTAAAAGCACTACTGTGTTTTTACACCAGTTTACACCAGTAAAATAGCAGCAGCAAAGGTGAGGTACCAGACATCGAGTTCAGCTAACCGGTGAATTCTAGGATCTCTCAGCATAGTCAAAAAAGGAGCCCAAACACTAGTTAGGCAGGAAAAAGAGAAAAAAATTCACAGTAAAGGTCATAGAGTCATCAGTAGACTGAGCAATTTTCGCTAATCGATCCACAGAAACACTTTCATGCATGGCTGCCTTTAATAGCTGTTTCAGCACTAAATATCATCTACTTAAAATGATACCCAACCACAGAAATGGACTGCGATAATAACCATTGTTCTTATGTGGAAGAAATAATGTCTATCATGAGAAAGGACCCAGAATAGTCATGTAAATAACATGTTTATTTTATGTATTTGAAATAAGCAGATAAGTGCAAACATTTTGTAATGTTATTTTTGTGATTGCACTATTTTGTTACATATCAAGGAAGCATAGCAGTCCAAAAGAGAAAGGGTTCACACCAGCTATGGCACTGTTTCTCCCTGCAACATATCTGATCTTTCTCTCCCTGATCCTTCCTTTTTTTTTTTCTTGCATGACTACAGCATCTTAGACACGTGTAAACTCAGGAGGATACCAAAATGTGCAGTCTACAATGAATGAAAAAGCTCGTTATATTTAAGCAAGAACATGCTTTTAAAGTATTGGTTCACGCCAATGAGCTTGACAGTAGAGTTTTCAGTCATCTTTTCATTTGGAAAAGACTGCAGAAGAGAGGAAAGTACTGTGAAGTTTATTTTTACCTTTGTTGTCTAACTTATTACTGTGAAAAGTAGATAACCTGTTTATAAATATGTATGAAAATTCATGAATATTTTATACAGTTTCCATACTTGAAAAAGCATTGAGGAAAATCACTGATACTCAGTGCTTGTGGGTACTTGCCATATGGTATTGGTGATCAGAGGTTTTCCACAACTTTCAGAAGAAAGTGACTTTTACGTACTGCAGATAGCATCCTCTATTTGCGTGGTTTCATGATTGTTTCACTGCTTCTCTGTGGAGAAGTTCATCCCTGTTAGCTGGCACTTCCTTTTCTGCTGCGGATATTTTTGGATTCTATCAGAGAACATAAGTTTCTGATGATGTCTTAATGTCAGTTCTGATGATGTAGTTTGTTGTACCTGCTAATACTTATTTTCAGAAAAAATAAAGTCAATTCTGAATATGCATTATTTTTTTATTTATTTTACACATTAGAGAGAATTTTTCACATTTGCAAGCAAGTATTAGCCATTTAAAATTTAAAGTCAGCTGAGCTATTTTCTGAGAAAAAAGAACAACAAAACAAAATCAAACAAAGCAACACGTGAACATTATTAAATATCATCAGCCTTCACCCTCTCTATTGATCTTTCTCATTTCTCGAATCAGGCACTAAAATATAATCTTCAATTACCTGAATTTTATAAAATTCTTCCATCAGTACCTGTACCTGAAGTTATTTGCTGCTTGTCAAGGTGAATAGGGTTTGCACTGTGTATTCACAGTTGTCTTGTGTGATGCTGGTGTTTACATGGCAGTCGATAATGAAAGAAGATGAGGAAGCTCTGTTCTTTTAGCTACTAGTAAATCTATGTTTGAAATTTCAATTTGTTTCCTATTCAACAAAGTACAATGCTATTTTTTTCCTTTTCTTTTTTTTTTTTAGTTACCTTTACAGCAAATATTCTTGGAAAAAACTAACTTTGCTTTTGTTTCTCAGTGGGTTTTTTTTTAAGAAATCTGTGAATAGTAACACTTGAGAATCTTGTATTTGATTGATTTCTGTAACAACCTTATCTTATATTTGCACATCTTATTTTCATGTTACCTTTGTAAATATATAACACTTATGTAAGGAATATTAAGCAGTACTATAAATATGACATCTATAAAGAGAATTAAGGAATTTTTTTTATCCTCAAATCTAATATCTGTGCTTAGAAGATACAATATCCGCTATAGTAAGTTGTACGAAATGCAGTGATCTCATATTTATCCCACTGCTGAAGATGTGTGAGTGGTTTAACAAGTATTTTCACATCAGGAGTGCTTTATTATATGATCAAATTTACTTTGAGAATTGTTGATAATTGTTGAAAATGGAATTGTAGTGTCCTGTTGGACATAAGCAGACTGAGCGAAGAACTCATTGCTCTCTACAACTACCTGAAAGGAGGTTGTAGTCAGGTGGGTGTCAGCCTCCTCTCACAAGTAGCAAGTGATACGATGAGAGGAAATGGACTCGAGTTGCACTGGATATTAGGAAAAAAATTCTTCACTGAAAGAGTTGTCAAGCATTGGAACAGGCTTCCCAGAGAAGTGGTTGAGTCATGATCCCTGGAGGTATTTAAAAGACCTGTAAATGTGGTGCTTAGGGACATGGTTTAGTGATGGACTTCAGTGTTAGTTTAACAGTTGGACTCAATAATCTTAAAGGTCTTTTCCATCCTAAATGATTTTATGTTCTGATGATTCTAATTTCATTACTCCAATGCAAGCTACATCTTACAGAAATAATTTTGAGTTTCCAAGACTAACTATGTTTTTGAAGCTTTGGGTTCAGGACTTCTATAGCCTCCAAAAAATATTTGTCTTTTTTATTTGAAATTATTGGAAATTATTAATATTGCTTTATTTTTATGAAAAACTGAAAAATAAGAAACAAGTTTACAGGCTTAACATTTACAGCAAAATACCTGTACTTTTTAAAAAAGGGAGTGATGTCCATATTAGTGGGAGAATTAAGAAACATGATGCTAGAAGAAAATTCAGTAATGTTGAGGTATCAGTGACAAAAACTGCAAAAGTGTTTGCACTGTTACTTAAGACTTTAACAAACGTGACTAACAACCTAATAGTAGCTAACAGATTCCTGGATTTTGATATTCATATGATCTTATATTGGAAAATAAATGTCACAGAAAAACACTAAACTACTTTTTTGTCTTAAAGGCTAGAGCTTTTATATGTAAAAGATAGCTAGTGTTACAAAAATACCCCACTTTTAGTAGAGAAATATTAAAATAATATTTTTTTCCTTAAAATGTTTTTACTTTCTTTTTTGCTTCCCTTTTCTTTTTCTGTCTGTCCTTGATAGCTCATTTATGTTTGCTTTGTTTTGTTTTTTTTGTTGTTGTTTTTGCTGTCGTTCTTACTATGACACTAAGTTTATTTATCACAGAATTTGGAAGATATTTGTGTCTTGTAAGCATGAAATATTCATTTTTTATGATCAGTCACTCCCTGAGCTACTCTATTGCTAAGTAATCACAGTGACTGTTGACACAGTCACAGTACTGAAAGAGCATCCTGTGTAATCCATACCACAAGGTAATTAAAAAAGTTTTGTCCAAACTGTAGTAAGAGTTTGTTTTTGAAGAACTGGGTGAATTCATGGAGTGTGATAAGAAGGGATTCAACACGGTTGTGTGTAGCAATGACAGAGATGATGAATTTGCATTTCCTATTGAATTTAATTTGTCTGAAGTTATGTTCTGCAGCCACAAAATTTAAATAATTTTTCCCATTCACCTTTTCATACTTTCGTCTGCTACTCAACCACCATCAGCTTGGCCTGTGTCAGGAAATGTTATTCATACTTTTGAGAGCTCTCTCTGCAATTTGTATGATGAGGAGAAAAAAAATTAAATATTTGCCAACCTCCGTATAGTTAACTTTGTAACTCAACACTTACACCATGTTTGGTTTGCTAAAATTTTTCATACAATGCAGTGTTTATGCAATTTTCTGGAGCTAGAACACTTAAAAAAGAAATCTCAATAGTTCTTAATAACTACATGAATACTTATATCATGTCATTATATATCTGCATGTCACTTATATCTGCATTTAGCTAGAATCGACTAATAATAACAGGTCTACTTTGGTTATTTTCCTACTAAATTGACATCATCTTAATTGTATGGACAGCAGTTTACTGTTTTGGTGGAAAGACAGTATTCCAAGCACTTTGAGGGTTAGGACCTTAAGTGCCTCATGATGGGAGGGGGAGGGATCTCAGATACTCTGATTAAATCACTGACAAATGTTTAAGAGAATATCTTTCTCCACACCACCCAGATTTAAACACAAAACCTGTGGTCATGCAACAGTCTGATGAAATCATTTAGACAGCTGGTCCGCAGGTCGGCAATTTTCTCTTTTATATGTCTGGTCAACCATTACAGCTATCACACAGTCACTTTAAAATTGGTCTTGAACACTTCTAACAGCAGAGCTGATGTAGCAAAGAGATTGGCCTTGCTTCTCCACCAAATATTTTCTCAGTTTTTAAAGTTTTGAAGCCCATGGTGAGTTCTGTGGTGCCATGGCTATGTTACTGGCCTTTTTATTGTCCTGGCTGTCCTTGATTTACTCAGATACTAAATGTCAGAATTAATGAATATAAAATGATGTTGATGTTTCTAAAATAGAAGAAGTGGCAGTAATTGTACTTGAAGGTGTTCTTTATAGGCATTCACTAATAGTAAAAATAAGGGAGAGGAAAAGATAAACTCATTAAAGAAATTCAATGTAATCAAAGTTTAATAGCTGCTAGAAAGAATTATACAATTTCTTTCTCCAAAGACTGTATAAGTTGTCTTAGCTACTTAATTACATATAAACCTATTGTTGCTGAGAGGCCTGAATGGAAACTTGAATTTCATGTACCCTACTCAGTTCCTCTCCCCTATAAGTTGTGGATGCCCCTTCCCTGGAAGTGTTCAGGACCAGGCTGGATGAGGCTTTGAGCAGCCTGGTCTAGTGGTTGGTGTCCCTCCCCATGGCAGGGGGGTGGAACTAGATGATCTTTAAGATCCCTTCCAACCTGTACCATTCCATGATTCTATGATTATGATACTATAACTCAAGATTCCTCACAAAGACCTACAGTGGTCCAAACGTGGATGACATTCTTTGTCAGAGGTGACATAGAGGTGAAATGTGAAAATCTGAAAAGTAAAAAGTTAAGCTGGTAATTCTCTCTAGTAAATTAAATTCCCAAATTTTGTGTTTGTGTCATAAATAGCATTCCATCACATTTCAGTGAATATGGATAATTTTGAGCTACCTTAAATAAATACATGAAAAATGAAGAACATCGTAATTGGAAAAAATAATTTGGGGAAAGTATGTGTCTACTAAAAAAGAGAATCATCATTCCTTGAATAAGATGTAATGGAATAGGTGACATTGACTCAAATATTAGAGCTAAGAACAAAAGCATTTATTAAAAGCAGAGCCTCTGTAGAAAAAAAATTAAAATCAGCAGATATAACAGTGAAAAGTTCTGCTCAAATGGAAAGGAATAAGAATTGAGAAGATGTGCCTTTTACACTTTCCTTGAAGGTGGTCATTAGGGAATGTTATAATTATGATTTTGACAAAATACCACAGACTGGTGTATAACAGGGCTCCTGAATCTATTTCGTGGGTCTTTTGATCCTTTCAGTTACATATTTTTTAACCTCTGTATTTTTCATGTAAAATGTTATTATTAGGACTCATTTTTTTTTCTTGCCTTTTCCTTTTGGACAAAAGTTCATTTTTCTCATGTGATGTTGCAGCCTGTGCTATGAATTCTAACAAAGCAGACACAGATGAGCACTAACTGCAACACATTGTCACAGGAGCATTCCTCATGCCTTTGCAGAACAGGTTTAATTGAAAAACAGTAAGAGATAGTGTATCATTCAACTTCCAGTTGGAAGCAAAGGTGACATCAAAGAAAATTCATCCTCTGTTACTCAGATCAGATGGAAGATCTGGTGGATTATAGCAAAAATTAGAACAATTGTGGTTAATGTTACTGTACTAGAAATATGTTTTCTGAAGCAATCCATTATAGGTAATATTGAAGAACTGTGCTTCTAATATTTTTGTCTTAGGCCTTCAAAGCTGATTGACTTGTGCTGCTCAAAGGTAAATAAAAAAAATCCACCAAACAAGCAAACCTAATGGATTAGTAATGCCTATGAATTTCAAAATGCTCATACAGGGTTTGTTTTTCAATTTCTTTGATACTAAATCAGTAAGCTTCATTAATACTTTCAGTTTCACCATAATAAAGCACATACAGGGTAAATACCGAATTATTTATTTAGAACAGAAGCCTCTGAAACATTTTTGTTTTCTCCAAACACTTTGTTATGTGCTCAAAATGACACACATAATTCCCTATGTCCTTCTTCAATCTCTAAATGGCTGTGATCTTCTCATCTTACTAACAAATGGAAAGAGCAGCTTACATTAAATCTAGCCCTCAGTGAAAAGATTATTTTTTAAGATTTAGGTTAAGAAAATACTGTTTTTGAAAGTGTAGGGTAGTATTTTGTTAAGGCAAGGGAATGGTTTTAGTGCTTCCTAGGTTCAGCTGAAGGATATAGTTCAACAAAATACTAATAAAAAAGAAAGAAATCTAAGAAATATGAAGTTTTCATATTGAACGACTTCTCTGTGGGTTCTGTTCTAGTCATGTTTCAATACCAAAATATCTATACCAAACACAGTAACAGAACTATCACCACTGCCCACAAATAGTTTTACTTGATGTGTGTAACAAACACTGCCATTTAGAAAGCACAAAAAGCTCTTGCTAATTAAGTGTAAACATGAAGAGCACGATGCAGAACTTTAGGCTCTTTTTTGGTAGAGGATCACCCTTGCTTGCCTTTGAGAGATGTGTTATGCTAATCACTCAGTTTTGCCACAGGACATTTTTTGTAATTAATTATTATTCCTGTTCTCTGTTTAACCCAGAAGAGTTTAATCTCTTCCATTTCAAGATGACATACATTTATCTGTTTTCACTGTATTATGATACAGATCTGTTTACAATGTAACCTTATGTCCTGCTATGATAGTCCAAAGGTCTTATCAGAACCTCAGATTATCTTGTTTAAAAACATAGGAATGTTAATGCAGAATAAATTGTGGCCAGTAAATTAATATCCTAGCTTATTGTGTAGTAATTGCCATAGGTAGACAAGCTCTCAGTGTGGACTGATTTACTTGGTATTAAAGGGTTTTTGATAAAAATATTAGTCCAAATGTGTTGGGTTTGTTTTTCATTGTTTTTTTGTTTGTTTGTTTTAAGTTAGGGTTTTTTTTTCCTTTAACTTCACACAAAATACAATAAGCCTAGAGATTTTTTACTGTGTTTGATACCAGTCCTATGGCATAGTAAGAGTTAACTTGATCAAATCTGTCATAACAAACCATTTCTACTACTCTCAGGGAAACTCAACACAAATTATATAAGTCCCCCTATGGCACTAAACAGCATTTTACATGGTTGAAATACTGCAGATGGTGCTCAAGAAGGGAAAAAAAAACCTAAATAAACTGTATAATTTTGCAAATTAAGAAGAATGCATGTTGATGATGTTTGTTTGGTTGGCTGATCTTTTCTTTTTGCATGTTTGGACCAACAGCAACAAAGCTGTACTAAGCGACCTCTTTCTGTAAAATCTTTAAAAATGTGATTTATAAACTGAGTATGGAAAAGGAAAATAAGATTATGCACCAACATTATAGAAAAAAAATTGAAACAGAACTGTAATATAAATTTCAGTATATGCTTATAATGTATTCAGATTTTTTCATATCAGGATTCAGAAGCATAAGGAGATTGGAATGCATAGCTTGCAAAGAGAAAATTGTCAAGTATTTGGAAAGTTAAATCTTGGAAAATGAGTTTTGAAGAATGACTGTTGTAATTACTGGTGGGTTCATGCTCTTTCTGAATTCCATCATGCACTTCGCTAAATATATTTTATTTTTAGTAGTTTTATTATGTTATGCTCTTTGCTTTTTTCACACATCACAGCACTGTCATGCCATCAATTTTCCTTCTGACTATATCTGCAGAATTCCCCCTTTCCCTTAGCAGGCAAAATGTACCATCTACTCCAAGGACACTGATAACACCACTCCTGTTAATCGACTACTGGGGAATTCCCATGGGATCAGCATCCAGTCCAAAAAGCTGTAACTAAAAGTCACCTCCAGGACGCCTGGCCACCCTGAAGTGGTTGTTACAATATGTTAACCTCCTGCTTCTGCTCTTCCATCAGGCTAAGCCTCAGCTAGGTCATTTCTGTTTGGTGGCTTCTTTAACTTAAGAGATATAAGTTGCTGTGGTTGATATGACTTGCATTGTCCCCTGCCCACCCTACTTATCGTTATTTTTCTAGCTGTATGCATGCTGGTGTATAGCTATGCTATTTTTATTGTCTCAGCTTCTCTACAGGTTAAGTAGTGAAAGTGCCCTTCACATTCTGCTTACTTGATTATTAATAGATAGATGACAAAAAATGTTTTAACTACACGCATCTCATATATAGAACTGTCAAAAATATAGTCTTTTGTTTATGAATTCTCAGATCCTAATTTAATCATACAGTTTTGCCTTCATACTGGAAATAATTTTAATTTCTTCTGAGCTTGTTGATGCTTCAGAATGTTTTCTTGTAATCTAACGTTAGGTTGTTCAACACTTCATGGTAACAGCTGATTCAGCTGTTTAAAATAGTGCAATGCTAATTACCATTGTCTCCACTTGCATGTAATTGTATCTTAAAAGTAACAATAATACCTAGGCATTTACAACCTACCTTGTTGGATCTTCCAGGCTTTTTTTCTAGTTTTCCCTTTCAGATGAATTCTGTTCTTTCTTACGATGAATATTAATCTTGGTTGGTACCGTCCTACTTCTAATATGTCTATCGTGTATACCTGGTATATTTATGCTTTACCATACTATAACATAGCTGTTTGTTCAGGATTTTTTAAAAATATTAACATAATATATAATAATATAATTAATAATGTAATATAATATAACGTAATATAACGTAATATAATGTAATATAATATAACGTAATATAACGTAATATAATATAACGTAATATAACGTAATATAACGTAATATAACGTAATATAACGTAATATAACGTAATATAATATAATATAATATAATATAATATAATATAATATAATATAATATAATATAATATAATATAATATAATATAATATAATATAATATAATATAATATAATATATAAAATAATATAAATTTTATACCATTGCAGACCAAGACCTCTAAACTTTTTAGACATTAGCTGAAAATGCTAGAAACCTCTTTATCCTTTCAGTTGTCTAAGTTGTCTTCTCTGACCGGGACATAAGTATTCTACAAACAGAAGTTTCTATTCTGTTTCTTAGATACTCAATGTGGAATGATTAATTTATATCAGCATTCCAAATCTTCACCCAATAATGATTATCCGAAAAAAAAAAAAAAAGAAGTCCTTATAAAATAGTTACTGCTGTATTACACTGTGGAATTTCTGAAGCAATGCTATTGCTGTAGCAGATAAACACACAGAATAATCTATTTATCTATATTTATCCACATAAACTTGCCAGTTAACACACCCAATGTATAAATCTACTGATCAGTACAACCAATGGATGGCTTTTATCTTGCATTTGGTGTAGTTTGCTTTTGCTGTTGTTACCACCTGAAATTACAGTTGAAGAGCTGGTCTGATCCGTGCTTCTAGAATCACTGATCAGATCCTTATCACTGAGTCATGGTGTTGTTTTTGTTGGTTCAGGCATCAGTGAAAGCCAGATTTCTTAGGTCGCTAAAGCTGGGTTTACCATTGCAATGTCACATTGAACAGCAAGCTGTCCCCATGAACATTCACCAATTTTTCTCTTTAAAATCCTTTCCCTGTGTTTAAATTCTGCATGGCATCACTCTCTCAAGTAAACCTTCCACATATTCTTCCCGGCCCCATCCTGTCAATGGCTCCATCCTGCCAATGCTTGTAAATCATTACTAAAACATGTTAATAAAAATCCAGCTCCATAAATACCCACTATGCATCTCCACAAGACACTAAATAAATCTTCAAACACAAATGTAGGCTTTGTGAAAGGCTTATGCATTGTTCTTCAAAAAGTCTCTTTCCTTATGTGTATTGGAAATTATCTCTTTCTCATATAACAAAATGTTGCCACTTTTTTTCTCTCTCGTATTAGCTTTGCTTTGCTGATAGGAATTAGAACATTCAAAGGCTTTTGCATGAGGAACAACAATATTGTATAATTTCTCCCTGAAGACTTTTTTCTGGATGATATGTGGAGAGGACTCCTGCTTTCCTGTCCTTTTGCATTTAAACATCTTTCTAGGAGAGGAAAACAGAAAAAAAAAAAAAATTAAAAGATTGTTCTAAGCTGTAGTCCTAATTACAGGTGAGAGAATTCTCACCCATAATCTTAATTTCTTTTTTTTTCCCCCCAACATACCTACCTATGTCAAAGAGCTAGTAAATTTTGTAAAAATCTATAATCTGCTAGAGGTGACATAAATCTATTGGAATCTATATGTGTCAATTAGTTGATATGGCTTGATTATGTTACTGTCCTGTAAGTATTTATTTATGTCAATGTAGTGTGATTTTGAAGGGTTGCATTTTAACCTTATTCTACTACTGAAATACTTTTAAAGAAATAATTACCATAAAAATTAAAACCAGATTACTGTATGCATTCTGTAAGAGAGATAGAAAAGCAAAACATGCTATAAAATAAATAAAAGGGGTAATATTTTAGGTCTTATCAAAATACAGGAAGTAAATTCAGAGATTTTTGGTTTTCCAATTACCTATACGGTAATTGCTACCTTGAAAACTCTTTAGCCCTTATGAATTTCATGTAACTAATGGACTAAGAGTTAAGTAATTCTGTGTAATTTAGTAGGGTATTAACTGTGAGACATAGTTATAACGAATGTGAAGCATTATTCCAGGTTCTTTCTCCCAAAAATGTAAAAATATGTATTTTTAAAATTTGGTTTATAAACAAGCTTTTGAGTTTACCCTTTGAGAACATCATATGATTCTGTATTAAATCCACTGGGGAGAGCTGCATTTCACAGCAGTCCCAGATAAGCCTGTGGCTTTGTAAATCATTCACATAGTTTATTATAAATGCTTAATAGCCTCTGGATAAGTCCTGACTTAACTTATTTGGCCGCATGTCTTTGTTTACTACAAATTTATATGAAGAGATCAGTAAGATTTATTGGTTTTGTACTGTAAATGAACATTATAATCAGGTAAAATCACCAGAAACAAAATGTTACTAATTTTTGTTTTATTGAGAGATATGTTCTAGGAATGAGTTTGCCTAAAACTCTTTTTCATAATGTTGTTTTAGTTTTTTTTCTTTTGCCTCAGTAGAAAATTTGAATATGTGTGAGTTTTTATAAACTTCAGCAATTTATTTATTTTTAAAACTTTCCAGAAGGATAGAATATTTCCAAATATTCTTAAAAGAACTGGTGTGAAAATTATTAAAAAGAAGAGGTAAACATTGGTGACTGTATTTCATTGCATTAAATACTGAAATAACTATGACATTTGTCAAAAAATGACACTGTACTACAAACATCCTGTAGCAGACGAACAAGAATTTCCATTTCACGCACAAATCTGTATATGCAGTGCAAATTTGTTTGGGGGAGATTGCTGTAATTGCAGTACTTTAAGTGCAACTGCAAACTATTTATTTGTTGATAGTTGACTTCAAAGAAGGATCAAAGTATAAATTCAGAGTACAAATTGGTGTTTGCCCCTTTGCACTACTACTTCTCTGAAAAAGCAAGAATTACAATGCAAGCCCAGTGACCAGGATCAGCATGTCCTCACAGAAAATACAGTTCTAGTGAAGCTATACCTCATGAAGTTTGGCTGAAGAGAAGTGTGAAAGTGGAGATTGCTTCAAGCTTTGCCAAACAATTTCTGTCTTTCTGCACCCCTTCCAACTTGCTTTCCACTTATGCTGTGGTCTTTAAATTAATTACTCACTCTCAGACCTATAATTTTTAGGTTATCTGTATCTCAGCCAAACACTCTTCCCACACTTATAAGCGGTTGGCCTTTTGGTAAAGAAGGTTCAGTATGCCTGGAAGCTGAGTAATGGCTGTGGATTCAGGAGTTTTCTGGTATGTCCTTAACAAGTTTGCAATCTTGAAGCATCTGATACATCCTGATTAGCACAGTAATCATCATATTGCTAATACCTTGACCAGTGCTGGAATATTAACTTCTGTACGAGGAACCAAAATAAATAAATTACATGGGTTTTGGTTGTATTGTTTTGTTTTGTTTTGTTCTGTTTTGTTCTGTTTTTTTCCTGGAAAATGACAATACCCACTGTCATACAGATTAGGAATATAAAGGTTGTCATATTAAAAGAACTCACATTATGAATGTAAATTTAAACATCTGCTATATAATTAAAATAAACTTGTTCCTTTGGACTACTTTAACTCTTTCTTATGTATATTCTTTAGTTATCTTTTAAAATATGTCAGTGACCAGTTCATTACAATTATAGATATCAACATGATAAGCTTATGGTATTTCTGTTCATACTAAGTTTATTCTTTTATACATTTTTTTTTTCTTATTTTTTTTTTCCCAAACAGGTCATGGGGTGACACGGATAAGAAAAAAATAACATGTGAATAATGTAACTTTTGCATTATTGTATAAAGTTAGACTTTTATAAGCTTGTACTTGGTGAAAATGCAATGCTTTTTTTTTATCCTGGAGGTTATCTGAATTGTAGACAAAACATGACAGTACGGTGGTAATTAAGAGTGCACAAACTCCTCCTTTTAATGACCTGCCTTAGGTCTCTGTGCAGTGCAGTATTTCTCTACATGGACATAAGAGCTTAATAGGTGCTAATGGCAGTGTCTTCTCTCTGCTCTCCTTTGCACTCTGTAGACGTGCTCAAAAGGGCATAATGTAAGCAGGTGCATTTACACTTTCTTTCTGGGCAGTATTAGGTAAAATATACTTAGCAGAACCTTTTAAGAGTTACTGAGGATACACTTTTAGCCACTAAGGGCATCTCTGAGAGAGTTTCGTTTGAGGAACTGACCAAGGTTACTTCTCATAGTTGACATCGTGTAGAGTGTACAAACATAAATCACAGAGGAGTTTTTATCTGCCTCAGATTCATGATGAAAGCCTTTACAGTTTGACCTTCGCTAAGCACATGTGTTCTAACCAAATTTTACAGTGTAAAAGTCACCTTTCAAGAAAGAACAGGGACAAACAAGGTAACAAGAATCTGTTTAATCATGTTACCACACAGGGAGGTCACTCATCATGTTGTTCATTTGTATAAACACTGTGCTTTAACTGTAAAAGTTTATTTTCATATTAGTACAAACATGGAACATGAACTTTGAAATAAATTAACTGTTTATTTATGCATTTTTTCTATTGTAGAACTAGTCTGCAGGCTAACTAAATGTTATCTTGCCTAAAGGACGTTCATTTAAATTAGTAGTGAAATTTTTTCTGACAGCTGGTAATTTGCTTATTTACAGCTTCCATATTAAATCTTCAAATACAGTAGATACAAATTAATAACCTTCAGTTGAAGGGCCCTTTTTCCATTTTGATTGTTCCATTTGCAGAGAAGTGAAACTTCCTTTTGCTTTTTCTAATTATCATCTTGTGACACCCCATCCTATTTTCTTTCTTCCACATAAGTTCATATATGTTGCTGTAAAGTAGAAATAGTTAAGAAACCAGTTGTATAACTCTCAATTACTTAGTTGTGGCATCAAAACTATTATATGCTAGATTTCCCTTTTTTTATCCAAGAGTGATCTCCCTCATGCAATTTTCAATTCATACTACAGGCAGAAGCAAAAATAAGGTAATTGGGTTATTGCAAACACTTAAAAGTACACATAGACATAAAAAACAGTTAAGAAGTCCTGTTATAAAGAAAGCCTTGATTTTTGATGTCACTTAGTTTTTTTCACCATCCAAACCACAACACCTTTTTAATGTAATCTTTTTTCTGCTACCCATGCTTTTTATAATTTTCTACATTAGATTACTGCATTCCTTATATCTGTTATATTTGTTCAAGAAACTGCCTGCACACATACAACCTTTCTCAGAGGAAACATGAAATCAGTCCTCTTGTAGTCTTCACTGACTCGTGGTTCATTTTCATGTGCAACTGATCTATTAAAACCCTACCCCTTAACAATTTTAAAACTCCCACCAACAGCTGAAATAATTTAGTTGGATGCAAACAAAAGATAGTAAAAGGGTACAATTGTAACATATGCATGTTAAACTGAATAAGAGATGTAGCAGTAGTAAGAGTGGAAAGGTAACAGGATGTGCCAGAAGCCTGAGGATTCAAGGAAGGAATTGCTGCATTTGGTGACACTTCCTTTTCACTACTATTTTCACTTGTACTACTGAGATGAGGTTTACACAAATACATTCATTCATCCAAATGCCATGACATTTTAAAAAATGCAGAGGCACTTGTAATGAATCTGCAGTAACTCTTAGATTTTACCCACCCACTGAGTAGGTCTTTGAATTTATTGTCCATATGTATCTATAGGACAGTTCATCTGTTTGTCTAGCAAGTAATTTAGAGAAATTATATTACTGAATCTTTTTTCCATGGCTGGAGGAGTACTTTAGACCAAACCCATAAAACAGATATGAGATGAAGTAATAATTTTTTTTGTGTGTGTGTGCTTGTTTATTAATGTGGTATGTATTAATTGAGAAATTTGTTAGATCCTTTTAAAAAAGTAGTAAAATAAAAGGAACCTAAAAGAATCCAATAAATGGTGGATTAATTGGTTTGGTGAAGGCAATGGAGTTAGTAAAACTTAGAACAGTGGTGAATGCAACCAAACTGAGAAAGGCAAGATTGTTACAAACAAGGAAATGTGATCTTTGGTATTTATTTTCGTAAAAAATATTAAATTTTTCTGTGTGTATGTGTGTTTGGTTTGGCTTGGTTTCGTTTTCTTCTGAAGTCATGCTTTGCTTGACAGTTTAGCTATTGGGAAAGTTATCCTTTTAAGTATTGAGGAAATGTGATCTATTAATAATTGACAATAGAAGCATCGAATTGTTTAATAACATTTTTCTAGGCTACTTCTCAGAATAGAGTTCCACCTTGAAAGTATATATTTATTGGGTCAAAATCAAAAAACTAGGTTATCGAAGACTTTAGTGGGAAGTAGGGGTTTTTTTTGCCACATGTTCCAATGTGCTGTAGGGAAGTTAGACCACAATTTTCTCAGGTCCTGCTCAAGTTAAATCCATGCAAGAACACATACTTCACTGGTGGTTTAAACTTCCTTATTAGTCAGTTCATTGTACATGCTCTTTACTCTTGAGATTTATATTTATAAGGGGAAAGCTGACTACGTTATTTATGAACTGTGTATATATAATTTATACACCATAATAGTGAAATGATACTTGGTTTTGCTGTGTTAGTGAGGATGTGTAGTACATTTCAGTTGTTTTCTGTGTACCCGACCTGAAAGTCCTGGTGTGTGATTTGAAGAATAGTTGGATCTTCACATGGCAAATAGAAAAGTCCTGCCCCTTTTCATTTTTTTATTCTGTCTTAACATCTGTATTGGTACACTAAAGACCTAGAGGTGTTTTACTGCGAGGGAAATTATGGATGCATTTCTACATACACTTAAAAAAATTATGGTCTCCATCTTTTATGTTGAATTTCCTAAAATATTATATATTCTTGCATTGAAATCTCTGTGCTTTTTTTCACCATTTCCGAAGTATGAAGGGCAGTAGTAGTAGTAGTTAACCATATTGCAGTATGAGAAACATAAATTAGTTTTTATTGAGAAGCTAACATGATAAGAGATCATCAGAGTAAATTAATGAGATCATCAGGTAAATTAATAATTTTCACCTTACTCTAAGAACTGAATGGGACACTCAGAAAATTACAGAGGTCTGCATACCGAACACTAAGTCCAAATGAAATAATTAATACACGTTTGTGCAAAGTATACAGTACTTTGGGTTCTCAAAGTGAGCAAGTTTTATACAAAACAACAAACTATGCTGTATAATCACACAGCAAGATACATTTTGGGTCTTGGAGAACAACTGCAAATAGTAATTATGGTATTTGGAGGTAAGTTTGCATAGTCCGTCAAAAAGGAGATGAGTTTGCTTGGAGCACAAATATACGATGTTCAGTTTTATCATGGAATGTTCTCCACCAATTCTTCTTTTGAGATTTAGTTCATTAACTGAGTTTTCTTCCGGTTATACAAATGCAATCTGGTGTGTCATAAATATGTGAAAATCAAAATAAACACTCAAATTATCTCTTCAATGGAACTCAGCAAAAAAAGGGACAGTTTGATTAATTTCATTGCCTTTTCTTTAGAATTAAGTAGTTGTGTTACTTGTTGTTTCTAATATTATGCAAACAAAGCAATAATACTCCTTATCTTCGGAATATAAACGCAATAGATTACTCATTGCTACTAAAGGATTATGCTTTGCACACAGTTTAGACAAGCCTATGGTAGGAAATACACTCATAATTCCCTTTTAGAAAAAAACCCATATGATTTAAGCATTCCAAACATAATCCATGTGAGTAGATTTTATACTTCTATACAACCGGTTTAAAGTAGGTCCTCTCATCTGGGCTCCATCAGTTGTATCAATCAGATTGGGGGGGGGCAAAAGAGTCATCCTGTTGACAGGGATGTTTTCTGTCACAGAGCTGTATTCATACTGTTTTGACTAGTACAGATTTGCTTGCAGGATATTTTCTCTTTGTTTTCTCCTTTAGTAGTATTTTGAACTGACTTTCTTCATAAAGAATTGCATCTTTTATTTTCATATCATACTCAACAGCTGGTTTATCTTTTTTTTTTTTTTTAAATAATCATCAGGGAAAAAGACTGTGCTACTGGCATTTTTCTGCGTGCTCGTACACTTTTGACTACCTCTGGGTGAATGCTGAAGGAAAAAGGAAAAAACAAAACAAAACAAAACAAACTACCTCATTATCTCAAGTCTATTAAAAAATCCTTTTGAATTTTCTTCCATAGTATTTCAGCAAATTCACTTACTGGCACGGATGCTGCCAAGACAATACAAGTTAAGTAAATGTTGGAGAATATTGACTGACAGTGAATCTCAGATGAGTAATTGGGAAAAATCACGTAAGATGCCTGATACCAGGTTTACAGTCACATAAACAGTAGGATGAAGTAATTCAGTTCAATTATAATGATTTAATGATCTAGCATGCTTTTGATACTCTTTGAAACTAAGGATTACTATTTTTTTTTCTTAAAAAAAATAACTGTAGTACCGCAGTGCATGGAAGCCACTTACATCATCTTGGATTCTATTTTCATAGGCTCTTAAGAACAAAAATTTTCGACATAATAACACCAACTACAAAAGAAGTTAAATACATAGGCAGCCCTCAGGTGGTTTTTTTATCAAACATTTTATTTGCTGCAAAATATTTCTTATTAATAATCACCATGTTCACTGCCTGCTTCTGCCATTTGTCAATTCTTGCTCTTTCAGAAGAGATCTTTTTATTCCTGATAATTTATTTGCAAGAATTTTGTCTGGGAGATTTAAAGAACAAAAAGATTGGATAATTTGGGTGAGATTATTATTATTTTACTTAGGAATAATCTGATATGATTCTTAATACATTTGATAAAGGTAAATTTACATCCAGTTTTAACTTTGTCAGGGACTGTGTCATTTTTAATTGTTTTAGTGAGGAGAGTGATGCATAATTTTACTTGAGATTTCGCAGACATTTGAGAAATCTGAATGTGTTTGGAACCACACATTCTACTACAAAGTACATTGAATCACCTTTATCTTTGAATTTAATTTAATCAAATAATTTTCCATTATGCATATGCAATTCTTAAGTGTGTGCTACAGTTTCATTTCTCACTGCTACATAGATGCACTGGGAAGAAAAAAATGACATGTTCAGTGGCTTTGGGTTCCATTTAGTTTTTCTCATCGTCCACATAATATATACTATATAGACTTGAAACACATAAGGAAAGCATATGTTGATCAAAGACTTTAAACAGTTTCACATCATTGTAAGAATTAGATTAGATGGTGCCCGCCCAATGCTAAGGCCCCAGCGTGCATTGACTTGTACTGTGTTCATACAATTTGAGAGACAAAACCAGTGAGGTAAAGGTGTTTCTGTTTAAACTGAATGTCAAGTTGCATCTCAGGAGGAGTTAAAGTTTAATTCTTTACTTACATCGTGGAAATCACGAAATGCCGAAGTAACAAAACACAGGCTCCGTGAGAGACATGTTTTTACTTTTAAAACCTGTATAAGCCATAAGGTGGCAGTGTGGCAACTATTTTTGACTGAAGTGGGAAGAAAAGGAAACTAACTCCTAGGCTGATTTCCAAGGTGCAAGAAAAGTAACACAGCAACAGTTTCAGTGTTTAGGGGATTTTTTTTCTCTTTAAATGTATCTACCTAAAACAACTTAGGTTACTGAAAGACAGAAATCCCTAGGAGTAAAATGTCCTTTGCTAGTACCTGACTTCAAGCGAAGAAAGATTCTGGCAAGCTACAGAGGAAATATGTAAAAATATGTTAATTGCAGTCTACAAAATATTAATCAGAAGAAGGATGAGACGCTTAGTTATGAATGTATTCCATGGTCTATACACATTCCTTAAAGGAAGTTCATCCTTTTCTTAGAGAAAAAAGATTTCTTTAAAACATTAGGAGAGAAATTGTATGCATCTGCATATACCCACAGAGGTACACACACACATGAAAAAAATTCCAAAAATAAAACACTTTCAAACAACCTGAAGTTGTGAATTCACAAACATCCCCCCTCTTCTCCCCTTCTCCTGTATCTCCTTAACATCTTTCTTTGTTAAACACTAAAGGTTAGACAAAACAGATGTGTGAATGTTCGGTGGATTCTTCATTGGCTTCAAGTGTGCATCATCCCAAAAGACTCTCGAAAGAAAAATCCTCAAAAGATACGAAGTGAATCACCAAAATGCAGATGGAGGAGAGCTCAGTGCCTGTTATTCTCATATGTTTTCAATAGGTTTGATCTCATTTGTGCAGTAAAACTAAACATATAGAAAGCAGTTGGACATTGCTACTCAATTCTGAACATGCAGATGGATAATGAAAAATTTGGATCAATACCAAATGTGCAATTTTGATACAGACCACATTTTCATATGAAGTCTTTTCAGAGCTATTTTTTCTTCTAAAAAATATTTACTATACAGGCACATCTTGCAAAGTACAGAGAATTTCAACATAAACAAATCTGTTGGTTTGGAGTTGGAATTAGAGGGCCTTTACATCCTAGAGAATTAAAATGAGAAAAGAGAAAAAAAAAAAAAAAAAAAGAGGACAAGTTAATGTGCAGAACTGAATGCATTGTTTTCCATTCTCTACAACACATTGCTTATAATCACTGGCTTTGCTATTTTCAGTCAAACTGTCATGCTTAAAACCTAACTCCAGTCCCAGATTTACAGTGATTTTTTTGCTTTTAATCCTTTGGATTAACAGTTTTCTTGTACAAATACAAATCTCGAAGCTACAAAAAACAACCAACCTACACTCATGATGACATTAGTCTGTTTTTAAGCACTTTTCTGTGCATTTATAAAGGTCTGCAGAATAGCTGAAATAAATACTTATCTTCTTCAGAATTTCTTTTCATTTGTGTCTTTTTTCTAATTGGTAATATAAGACTATAGCTATTCGCAAACATAGTAACTGCAGTTCACTTAAAAACATGAACAAGCAAGCAAGCAAGCAAAAAATTCGGTATGCTACCAGAGAAAAAGTTACAAAAAGGGCATTTTCCCAAGGCTGTATAAATGTTTTAAACTCTTAGAAGTATCAGTGATACATCTTCATCTTTCTGACAAGTATTAGATGAAAAACGGTTAAAATGGTTAATCATGTGTTTTACGTGTAGAATATGGTGTTTTCTTAATAAATAAAGGTTATTTGTTTCATCTGCTGAGTGGTGAGTGGTAAGCACAATAGAGCAGAAGTATTTAGGTATCAGTAAAACACCCAGCAAACAAAAAAACTCTGCTAAAATCAGATTTAGAAGCCCAACCAAAGAACTAAAACCCAAAAAACCTTGCCTTTTTGGTTATTTAGGATTAGAACTGATGACAAAAAAATTCAATCAAGAAAAGAAGAGGACTATAATTCACGAGAAATGTAGCGGTGCATAAGCTACTCAGTGTTTTAGATGTTGTAATTTAATGTTTAAAAGCAGACCATACTGCTGTTACATTTGCACTGGATTTTTGTCACTTCACAAGTGAACCCTACAAATGTCAAGGAAGCTACAGCAGAGAGAAACCACTGTGTCCTGACCACATCCCCGCACATTCCTGACACGCTGAGCTTTTTTAACACCTTAATTATAAGCTCACTTTTCCCACTGAGAAACTATATTACCTCTAGAAGAAAGAAAGGGTGAGCCAACTGTCATTATGAAAAAGGAATGTATGGAAAAAGAGAAGAAGGAAAAAGAAAACTGAGTTTTCTTGAGAGTGTTCACAATAGAATTGAATTGTAGTGAACAATGCTGTTTTCTTTTGCCTGGTTTTGGGGATCTTTTGGCTCAATCTCTTGAAAATTCAACTTTAAAAGCTCAGTTCTCTAACTGTGCACTCCCAGGCACCCTTTTCACATTGTCTCCAAAGTCAGCAAAATCTAAAAGAAACCAGTATTTGGAAGTGTATTCTCTTCCCCATGCTTACACACAGGCATATGAGACTGCACAAGAATTCTTTTCTAGCACAACATTTTTTGGGAACAGGCTTGTCTGGGAAAAATAGGGATGATAATAGGTGGCAGGTGTGCTGTGACAAAAGTAATAGAGCAGAAAGGTTCCAAGGATGTGATCTTTCACCTTCTTCTGTTTTGTCTACTCAGCACATTGGTGATGAAAAAAATATGTTTTCTCAGGTAATGTCACTTGGACAAGCAGAATTCTCTTGTAGGAAGACTCTACAGCTTTTCCAGTCTGTATTTCATGCCATTGGTTGTCCTTAGATTGCATAAGAAAATGGCAAAGCACAGGGTCATGAACTAGACCACATTTCTTCCTGGTATCACAATGTCAAAGTGTTCTATTTAAAACAAAACACAAAAAAAACCCCAATCTCAGTATTTTAAAAAGATGTACAGGATAAGAAACAGTGTGAGTTTGTTTGATTAATGATCTCAGATTATTTCTGTTCTTTTCAGAAGAAGGATACTTACTTTCAGGCTCTTTGCTGTCCTTTCTTCATGCCTCCACAATTAAGAAGAAAGAAATAAACCCATACTGAATAATTTAGTAATCTGTTAACAAAGTTAATCTGTGTTCATCTACCAAAATGCAGTGTTTCAACATGGAAAGCACCATCCCTGTGGAAATCCAATAAGCTTCTTACATTATACATGTTTTTCATTCCTAAGTATCCTACCTGCCGGCTACCCATAAGACTCTTTAAACATTTGGGGTTTTACACCTGTCTTCATCGTATGACAGAGTTAAAACATTTCCAGGCTATTCCGTGATCAGTAGTTAATTTACTTTGTATTCTCTCCATCTGCTCCTAAGTAATAGTTTCTGCAAAATACATTGTTTAAGAAGTCTCAGCAATCTTTTACTTTCAAATATACATGAGGGAATTGACTCCTTCTACTGGACACTCAGATTCTTCATGACACCACCAGTCATGAAAAAATTTTTGAGATGTCTTCCAGAGAGGCCTTCACATTCCTAAGAGTTATTATACTATTTCCAGTATTGTAACAGTGGTCTGATACTGTTTTTTGCAGTGAAGCTCTTCTACTCTTCTGTCAGTCCCAGAGTGGATTCAAGAAAACAGTCTAACAGCATGCACATTTTTGTCTAAGTGAACCTTTTAGGAGCCTTCTGAGTTGCCGATAAGTAATGAGCATTCGCGAGGCCGTAGTTCAATTGCTGCGGGATGAGGCACACAAATGTACCTCTCCCCTGAGGGAGGAATTAGTCAGGATTTCTGGTGGAGTATCTGTAAGTTTGTTATTAGCATTCCAGAGAGTGAAATCCAAAGATCAAGAGTGGCACAAATTTCTCCCAGCGTCATCAATAGGGAAAAAAACGTTACTCACCTGCAAGGAAAAAGGAAAGAGAGATGCCTTGGGAAAATTAATAGCAGATCTAGAGGCTTTTGTGCAGTAAAAAATCCTTAGTGAATCTGAACCAAGTTAGTTCAAAATTTTAAGATCCTATGAGTCTTATTAACAAGGCATTCATCTAGGTCTGCAAACTACTAAAGTGTCAGAGTGACAGCTTGCAGCCTTAATAAATGAATTGCAAGTGGTGCTTCAAACTTTAGAATATTTCTATTATTTTGGTACTTTTGTATTTTCTTTAATGTGTGTTGAAAGGGTATAAAAAGTAAAAAAAACAGTGAAAAATATCTTATCTTGAATTTAATACAAGTTTTGACAAGTAGTTTACTTTCATGATCAGAACACCATACTATGCTTGAGTGGACTAAATGCCATGAGCACATTATCATCATCTAAGGTAATCACACTGAATTTTAAATTTGTTGTGGGATGTTAATTTGGAATGTTATGGCCACCAAGCACATGTTTTGCCTGAGAAGACTTAATCGGATGATACTATTTTTAGCATATTATTTCCCATGGGCAAATTTAGCCCAAGTGTATAGCTCTGGGGATCCTTGAGAATCTAATGAACTACCCTGGGATCACAGAAAAGGCAACAGTGCATACACAGTGATATACAGCAAATCACATTTTTTCAAACAAATAAATAAATTCTGATATTTTAGGGAAAAATGGTTAGATTTGCTATTTTAAGTTTGACACTGAACCAGTTAAGTGTTTATGCAGGTATACTTATACAGGGTTTAGCACTACAATAGCTTGAACTAGAAAGCAAATGGAATATATCTATCTCCTTTTGAGATTCAACAATTGCAGTTGTGCAACCTTTAGCTCTATTCTTCTGACAATTCAATGTAATTTGGGATTTCAGCTGATGCTATATTTTAAAAAATTAAAATGCTATCTTTATCTGCTTCAGCAAAAAAAAAATGTGTTTCAAAATTGTCTTTCAAATTATCTGAAAGATAAAATTTTGTGATTTTATGAAAACTTTATTTGTCAAAGAAAGGGACGTGCCTTCGAAGCCATTAGCTATGAGGTGTGGGTATGAAGACATTAAAATCTTCCGAAATATTTTTAAAACCCCAATAAAATAATTCAGCTGCTGTATTTTTTACCTGTTAGTGAGTAAGTGACTTTTGTATTTAAGTTCAGTCACCAAACCAAGAAAGATGATTTTCCAAGACTGATTCCTAATGCTATGAATTACCAAGACAGGATCTTACTGGGATGAACACACTGATCACCCACCATCTCTCATTAGTCTTTTGTTGTCAAGGACAAGGTCATTCTCTGTAACTTCTTTATTTTTACTCCTAAGATATAGGAGAAAGTACAGATATAGAAACCATATCATATCTTACTAAACCACCAAGGAAATGCAACATTAATGAATTTAGAAAAAATCAGGATCTGCCGCAGTGATAGATTTATTATTTAGAAATATTCTATGTTTATTCCTTTAAATTATTACTTGTATTTTACATTAAGAAAAATTTCTCTTACTGTCTGAAATTAGTTTTTAATAACCTTATTTACGATAAGTTTTAACAAGTTCCCTCTTCTACTTCCCAAATATCAAAACAATAAAAACTATTAAAAGAAGAAGAAAAAAAAAAGCTATTGGCTTCCATTTGTAATTTGAAATACAATTTTTTCTGCTACTCTACCAGTTTGGATGGATATTATGCAGTAAAAAACATTTTCAGGTTCCAAACTGAGGAAGCTTATTCTTGCCTGATCCATTTTCTGTTTCATCCCACTCTCTCAGTGATAAAAAACAGTATTTTTTAACCACTGTTACTAAGATATTTATTAAAACTATATTTAGCAACAGAACTAGCATGACAATTGCATGGCAAAAAAACTTAAGTTAAAAGAGTTAAAACTGAGATTAGTTTTGATGATTACATGGCAACTGTGTAAACTCTATAACTGATCATTTTTGGTACATTTTTAGTAAGTCACATAGCAAAGGGAAGATTATCAGCAATAAAAAATAATTTTAGGGATAAATTCTTTTTCCTTCCTATATCTTAAATCAAGATTATTTAAAAAATGACCCAAACATAATCTTATTCCCATTTCCTTGAGATCTAACATTTTTGTGAGCAACATTGTAACTTTACTTATGTATCTCCACAGTGAACTTTGGCAGAAAGGAGAAAAAGACTCTATTTCGTAATGGTTAAGAACACTTTATTGTATTAGAAGCCTTACTTTGTATAATTTGCTCACTGTAAGACAGCTGTAATGAAGAGAAAATGGACCACTGTAATAACCTGACAAGCACATTTATCCATAAAGAGGATTAGTTTCATCTCAGATCCCACCACAGCTCTATGAAACTGTGCTATGACAGAAAGAATTCAAACAGTAGGAGAGAAATCTCCAGAACTTTGTAACTTTTTTGTTAGATATTCATCTAACCTCTGTATTGTTTTCCAGTTACATAGTCACAAATCTAATGAAGCAGCTGGATCATTAGAATCAAGGAACATTTTATTTTATTTGATTTTTATAAACACGTAAGCAGGTCCAAGAAGAACAGTGTATCATTTTAATCAACAGTCCAAAATCATCTGTAAATGAAAACATATCTGAATAAAGATAGTGCTTACAATGATGTCAAAAGCATGCTGACCTGAATCCAATCAGCTAGTCTATCTTGAGTATTTTGTCTTTGACAAGTGCTAAATGCAAGATACTGAGAAAAGTACCAAAAAAATCCCTGCCCAAACTTCTTTGAACACCAACACCACAGCAACAGTCTTTCAGTCTGCATGTAGGATAGTTTCTTACTAGCTGAACGTTGCTTCCGCCCTTTTTTGAATGGGTTTGTATGCTTCTCAGATTTCTTTTAAAATTTACCATGGTCTGGGATGCCTTGAGTTTGCCAGGAGCCAGTCACAGCAAGGACCACTCTGGGTGCTGCCCTTCACTGACTCTCCAATGAAGTAGGCTTTCTAGAGCTTCCATCGACTTGTGAAGGGTGCTATAGTTGTTTTTTGTCAATAAAAATCTGCCTACGTGTGGTATCTAACTAAGCTAATCTACTGTGAGGCCTCAGCCCTTGATCTATATGCCTGGGCTCTTGCTGGAGTTTGATAATTTTACTTCATAACTAGGAAAAGAAGAAAGAGTCAATAACTGGACAGAGGAGTTTTCTAAATACTATTATCTTTGTGTTTTTTCTGATATTCCTGAAAGTAATTGCTTTTTAATGTGTTCTTTTTAATCAGAATAAACAAGTGATAAAAAAACATCTGAAAAACAATAATCACAGGATAAAAGATTCTGAAAAGGAGCATTTCAGCAGGGGCTTTCCTTCTCTTTTTTTGTATTTTCCAAAGGAGCATTTTTGCCTTCCTTCTCACTGTACTTCCAGAGTGTATAGCTATGTACTGGGAGGTGATGGTGAGACTTTTTCTGGAAGAAAAAAAGTAAATATATTTATTAGAAAGATGTTATGAAAATGTTGGGGAATGACTCAAAAATAAGAAGAATTTGTGATTATTATTTTTTTATATTGTATATTCACTATCTATGGTCATTAGTTAAAGTACAGCAATTCTAGTTTTACAGGAAGAGGTGAACGAGTTAAATTTAAACCATTCCTTAGTTATGTAAATGCACAAAATGTAGCGCCACTTTCTATTCTTATTACAATCGTGAGACTGTCACTATAAGTGATTAATTTTGTGCCATTCTTTCCCAGTGATCTCTTTGTCACAAGAATGAGCTATCACAGAATTTTAATGCTTAGTACACTTTAGTTTTCATAATGTATTCTGATTCTCATTCTAGTGACAAAGGTTGGCACAAAATCAGACCATATTCATAACAAAGACTGCAAAAATAAAGCAGGAAACTGTATAGAATCCATCTTCACAATCTCAGAACAGCGAGAACAGAAATATCACAAAACAAAACTCTTTGTTCTCGTGGCAGTCTTGGTATTGTAATATCACAATACTCCAAAATGCATTTCTGAACCTTTTGGACTGGATGTATTAAACTAATTTTGCAGTATGGATATCTTTCACAATATTTTAAAAAGGGGACAGTAGAAAAAAAATTAGTGCCAACATGTGATTTGTTAGAAATAGTTGTATTTTAACAGAAAATACCATTTGGCTGCTTGCTCATTCCTCAATGCACCACTGAATTACTGGGGGTGACCAAGTGGGGACAAGCAGGCAGGAAGGAAAAACCAATGATTGTTTTTCATAGAACATTTACACAACAAACTAGTTGTTTCTTTATGGACCTAGTGTTAGTACAATTATTTGACAAACTGCTAACATGGCAAAACTGTGAGTATCAAATACAAGAAACTTTCAGTATATTAGAAATAATTGCCATTTATTGAAGTTGTGGGTTGGTTGTAACATTATGAATGATGTATATTCTCCATGTTTTGCTCCTAGAAAGAGTGTGAGCCAAGAACTAATGGTGAATTTATTTTTGGTTCTCTAGGGTAAACTAGGCTATGTTCTTTAACTCCAAACTCATTGATTGTATATAATCTCTACATTTGCCTATCCTTCTGTGTAATGCTAGTTTTTCTTTTAGCATCCTAATTTTTCAAACTGGATGAATGAATGTTGGAATGAAAAATATTATTAACATGCAAACTGATAGGTAAACAAGCTTAACTATGTTGTACTTTATTGTAAACAGAAAGAAAAACAACCTGTTCAACAGCTTGGTCGACAGATAATTGGATAGTGAAAATAATATCTTGTTTAACAATAAAATGATAGTTATAAATGTTTTAATTCAAAGGTCAGTCCATATTTCTAATTTGAGCAGTTTACATATTTGGCTGTGAGGTCATGCTTGACATACAACACAAACATTTATTTTATATAATTTAAATTTCTATATTTATATAATTTTTAATATATTTCTGCAATCTATTTATACTATATTTTATATAATTTATATTTATATATTTATATTATCTATATATATGTTTCTTCAATCCAAGAGGAATAGGAAGAAATACCAAGTACGTACAGTAACATTTATTAATTTTCAGTGTACTACAATGCAACAGAGAACACTAAAATATTTATACATATATGGGACATGTCCTGTCACCTGTACTTCACTTCTGCATATAGAGGCTTGACACATGTTTAAATATTGCAGACTGGAAGCTAAGAAGGTATACTAGGGAAATACTCCATGCTTAGTTTTTATCTTCTAACCTTTATGTCTGCTGTTCCCCGCTGTTGAAATCAGAGTGTTTTGCTAGATGTGCTTTTGGTTTGATACAATAGGTCTTCTCTAATAGCATCTAGATACAAAGTATGCAGTCCTTTGGAAGGATAGTGTATATATATATATGTGTGTGTGTGTGTGTGTATATATATAGTATTTATTGTTATTTTCTGTTTCCACTGTACTACAATCAATAGGAATTACAGTAATAAACACTTTCCTAGCTCTGCCCATGTTTGTCCACTTGTGATACCATTGTTTTTCAACATTAAGAGAAGGTTAGTGAAAAATATCACTTGTTCAGACTCTGGAGAAAGAGCTCTTCTTCATGGGAAACAAGAAATGTGATCGTCTACTGCCCTGGGAGTCCATGACCACCACAGAAGGTAAGCAAAGAGGTCTTGCTTTTTTTAGACCTCAATTTCAGTATACAAAAAAGAGAAGCTAGCATCAATTATGCGGTGATATTATGCAGGATCTGTTATCAAAGGCAGGGGCTATGACAAAGAACAACAGCCCACTGTAGAAGATCAGGTTTGAGACCACCTGAGGAACCTTAAGGTGCGTAAGTCCATGGGAACTGATGAAATCCATCCACGGGTCCTGAGGGAACTGGCAGATGAAGTTGCTAAGCTGCTTTCCATTATATTTGAGAAGTCGTGGCAGTCTGGTAAAGTTCCGACTGACTGGAAAAGGGGAAACATAACCCCCATTTTCAAAAAGAGAAAGAAGGAAGACTCGGGGAACTAAAGACCAGTCAATCTCACCTCTATGCCTGGCAAGATCATGGAGCAGATCCTCCTGGAGTCTTTCCTAAGGAACATGGAAAAGGAGGAGGAGACTGGTGACCGCCAACATGGCTTCATCAAAGGCAAGTCATGCCTAACAAATTTGGTGACCTTCTACGATGCTGCCACATGACTTATGCAAAGTATTTTACATTGTCCCACGTGACATCCTGGTCTCTAAATTGGAAAGGCATGGTTTTGATGGATGGACCACTCAGCGCATAAGGAACTGGCTGGGTGGCCTCACTCAAAGGGTTGCTGTCAATGACTCAATATCCAAGTGGAAACCAGCGATGAGCGGTGTTCCTCAGGGGTCAGTACTGGGATCAGTGCTGTTTAACAACATCTTTTTCAGCGACATGGACAGTGGGATTGAGTGCAGCCTCATCAAGTTTCCCAACACCACCAAGCTGTGTGGCGCGGTTGACACGCTGGAGGGAAGGGATGCCATCCAGAGGGACCTTGACAGGCTTGAGAGATGGGTCTGTGTGAACTTCATGAAGTTCAACCAGGCCAAGTACAAGGTCCTGCACCTGGGTCAGGGTAATCCCAAGCACAAATACAAGCTGGGTGGACAAGGGATTGCGAGCAACCCTGAGGAAAAGGACTTGGGAGTGTTGGTGGACAAGAAGCTCAACATGACCTGAAAATGTGCACTTACAGCCCAGAAAGCCAACCATATCCTGGGCTGCATCAAAGGAAGTAATGGCCAGCAGGTCGAGGGAGGTGATCCTGCCCCTCTACTCCACTCTGGTGAGACCCCACCTGGAGTACTGCGTGTAGTTCTGGAGTCCTCAGCACAAGAAAGACATGGACCTGTTGGAACAGGTCCAGTGGAGGGCAATGAAGATGATGAGAGGGCTGGAGCACCTCTCCTATGAAGAGAGAGGTGGGCTTGTTCATCCTGGAGAAGAGAAGGCTCCGGGGAGACCTTATAGGAGCCTTCCAGTACCTAAAGGGGGCCTACAGAAAAGATGGGGAGGGACTCTTTATCAGGGAGTGGAGCGATAGGATGAGCAGTATTGGTTTTAAACTGAAAGAGGGCAGATGTAGATTAGATATTAGGAAGAAATTCTTCACTGTGAGGGTGGTAAGACATTGGAACAGGTTTCCCCTAGAAGTTGTGGATGCCTTATCCCTGGAAGTGTTCAAAGGCAGGTTGGATGGGCTTTGAGCAACTTGGTCTAGTGGGAAGTGTCCCTGTCCACGGCAGGGGGATTGGAACTAGATGACCTTTAAGGTCCCTTCCAACCCAAACCATTCTATGATTCTATGATTTCATGATTGCATTGACTTCATTGAAGGATAAACTATAAATTCCTGCAAGATATAAAACACTTGTTTCTATAAAAGCAACCTAGGTAAAAAGCTGTATTTCACAAAATAATTTTGTTTCTGTTAACATGCATACTCACAATTTCAACTACTCACTATGAAAGACAGTGAAATAGAGGTCAAATGCACAATTTTTCTCATAAATATCATCATTTATAAAGTACATCAAATATGTCACCTAAAATCCAGCTGTCCAAACTACAGAATGTTGCTTGTAGATGCCGTTAAAAAGTTTTATAAGCTAAATCAACAAATTCATCAGTTGATACAATAAAAGGAAGGTATGAAATCCCTGCCTAAAAATAATTATAAAAATAGAGAAATCACAGGTTTCAGTAATAGTAACTGTTGTCTCTATGAAAGGAAAACAAAATATTTTCAAGCAGAAAAGAGATTTGAGAAACTCATATATTTCTGTAGCATAATATCATATTCTTTTTCCCTGAAGGGATGAGAGAATTGGGTTTCTATGACTGTTTAGAAAATTAAGTGTCAGGAATATCAACGTTTGTATATCAAAGTGTTGCATGTGCGCAATTTCAATTTGAATATTAGCTTAGTTGTTGTTTTATGGTTCTCTCCTATGTGTGGAAATGTCTTTACCTCTCCCATGCATTTCCCAATATGTGTTTTAAAGTTTAGGTGGGTTTTGCTCTAATTTTTAAATGAAACTTATTGCTGCTGTGTAACTGTATTCTTGGCTGGTTAAAACACATGCAAAATGCAACCCCAAAGACTGATCTTTTGCATCAGCTTGACTTTTTGTGAGAAAACTTCTTCTCCTGTGAATCTTTTCAACTCCCCGCCATTGTACTGATCTTTGCATGGAGGGACTGCACACAGAAAGGAATACACGCTTTTAGACACAGTCGCTGTTGAGCACAAACTCACAACTTTTCTGTCCACTTGTGTGTGTGTCTGTGCTTGTATGCGTGTTTGTACACCTTGTGTGTCTGTAGGACATGACTTCAGGAGCTAAGGAGTTTACAAGCAACTTTTTGCCCTAAGCTAGTAAAAGTTGCACCAGATGCCAACAGGATGGATGAGGGCCTCTGTACTGGATTCAGCAGGTATAGAGTTAATTTTCTTTCTACTAGGTGTGTTTTGGATTTAGTATGCAAGTAATGTTGATAACATACTGTTTTAGTTGTTGCTAAGCGATGCTTACATTAGTCAAGGACTTCTTCAGCATCCCATAGAAGCTGAGAGGGAGCATAGACAGGACAAGCTGACCAAAGGAATATTCCATACCATAGACGACATACTCAGTATATAAAGGGAGGCTGGCCGAGGGGGAGGAATCCATGATAGCTGCTGGGGATGGGCTGAGCAAACGGATCATCAGCTGGTGAGAGCAATTTGTGTTGTATCGCTTTATTTTGTATATTCTTTTACCATTGTGACCAGCAGAAGTAGGGAGGTGATTGTCCCCCTGTACTCAACACTGGTGAGGCCACACCTTGAGTATTTTGTCCGGTTCGGGGCACTTCAACACGAGAGAGGTATCGAGGTCCTGGAGCGAGTGCAGAGGAGGGCAAAGAAGCTGGTGAAGGGCCTGGAGAATCTTTAAGAGTTGTTTAGATGTGGTGTTGGGGGATATGGTGTAAGGAAGAACTTTGTAGAGTGGGGCTGATGGTTGGACTCGATGATCCCAAGGGTCTTTTCCAACCTAAATGATTCTACGATTCTATGATTCTGTGATTACTATTATTATCATCATTTTTCTCTTCTGTTACTGTTCTATTAAGCTGTCTTTATCTCAATCCACGAGTATTTTTCCCCCCTCCTTTTCTCCCTCTTCTTCATACCCTACTTAGGATAGTTGGGGGGAGTGAGTGAGTGTCTGCATGGTGCCAGTTGCTGGCTGGAGGCAAACCACAACAGCCTCCCAGAGGAGGGCCACAAAGATAATCAGGGGGCTGGAGCAACTCACCTGTGAAGACAGTCTGAGAGAGTTGGTTCTGTTTAGCCTGGAGAAGAGAAGGCTCTGAGAAGACCTTATAGCACCTTTTTGGTACATAAAGGGGCCCTACAGGAAAGAAGGGAAGTGACTGTTAGTGTAGTGAAAGGATGAGGGATAATGCTTTTAAACTGAAAGAGGGTATATTTAGATTAGATATTAGGAGGAAATTCTTTACTGTCATCATGATAAGACACTGGAACAGGTTGCACAGAGAAGTTGTGGATACTCCCTCGCTGGAAGTTTTCAAGGTCAGGTTGGATAAGGCTTTGAGTAACCTGGTCTAGTGGAAGGTGTCCCTGGCCATGTCTGAAAGGTCAGAACTAGATGATCTTGAAGGTGCCTTCCAACACTGTCCGGTCTATGATTTTATGATTCTATGATTCTTGTGGTTTAACACTGGCCAGCAATTTAGTACCACACATCTGCTTGCTCACCCCCTGCAGTGGGATGAGGGAGTGAATTAGAAGGGTAAAAGTGAGAAAACTCATGGGTTGGGATAAAGGAAGACAGTTTAACCAATAAAGCAAAAGCTGCATGCGCAAGGAAAGCAAAATAAGGATTCATTCACTACTTCCCATCAGCAGGTGCTTAGCCACCTCCAGGAAAGCAGAGCTCCATCACGTGCAACAATTACTTGTGAATACAAATGTCATAATTCCAAACGTCCCCCCTTTCCTTGTTCTTCTCACAGCTTTTATTGCTGAATGTGATGTCGTATGGTACATGGGGTATATACCAAGGGATATCCCTTTGGTTAGTTGGGGTCCTCTGACAGAGCAGTGTCCCCTCCCAATTTCCTATGCTCCCCAGCCTACTCACTGGTAGGACAGTTTGAGATGCAGAAAAGGCCTTGAGGTTGTGTAAGCACTGCTCAGCAATAAGTAAAACTTCTTGGCATCCAAAACACAGCATCATACAAACTACTATGAAGAAATTTAACTCTACCCCAGCCAAAACCAGTACCTCAGGTGACTGGAATGAGCATCTCCTGATTCTAAAGCCCCATCTGCTTGGGCAGATTTGACAATGTTGGCTATCTATATCACTGCTTCCAGAGGTTCTGTTTCAGTTTTGTTCACGAATGATCAAAAAACAAAGCTCTGCAAGCAGTCTTTCTATTCTATTTTCCACAGAACTTGTTATGAATATAACTTTAAGGAGTACATACTCAGACCTTCAGAAAAAGGCTGTTTTGCCAGCCCTGATGGCTGGACATTTCCTTACCAGAATAGTCCAACATGGGAACACCATAATTCAGCTGAATTTGCCAGGCTTGCCCTATTTCCTTTTAACTTAGAAGCATCTGATCAGCATGTCAAATATGACTCTCCTGCTCCATTGAATAATGGAAAGAACTGTTCAGACTCAACAATTATTACAATATCTCTCTCTATAAGGCAGATTCTCAAGAACTAGATCACAGTTCATTTGTGACTGGTATTCATCAGTCCCTCTTGGGTGATGAAACTCCAGGGCTATCACGTTCCATTTCAGGAGAGAGAGGTTCATGGAACAATAAGTTCTCCTCTAGGGATTTCAGAAAGTTCTGGTGATGACTTTGCTGTGAGGTGAACTGAACAGTAAACTCAGTTTCAGGCTAATGCTGACTTAAAGGACAGTGACTATTCTTTGGACAATTGTGTTATTGTTGGGTGTCTTAAGAGGACACCAGAACCTGCTGAGCTGTCTTTGGACACTGAGGAGTCAGTCAGGGAAGAGAAAAGGGAAAACGTAAAGAAACAGCAGCGAACTCAGTTTCACAGTTATAGTGACAGCGAACCAAGCAGAAGTTCTTTGACGTACTCTTTCATATATTCAGAAAATGTAGGAAGGTGCAAAAGCTTCTCACCCCCTGCAGTCAAGAGGAAAGATGATAAAAATAAATGTAAAGTAAAAGATCTGTCTCCACAGGACTTGATCTGGAGCCCCTCTTCAGGAAAGGACACAATGTGCTCTCCTTGTAATAACAGATTGTGCAGAAAAGGAATGCCCAGGAGTCCACAATCCTATTCGCAGCACAGTTAAGGCAGTCATGACTATAGGACTAGGAAGGGGCATTGTGGCAAAGTTTAACTTAAAAGGAAATGATCAAGAAACAGAGAGAGTAGAATACACAGGAGCAAAAGAAACAAGAGAATGTTGAGAACTCATGACACCTGCACCTCTCAAGAAAGCCAGAGAGGCTCTCTAATTCATGAAAGCACTACATCCAGAGAATTAAGTAGATCATGAGCATGTAGCAAAGGCCATGGCAAAAGAAGATCAAGAAGAACAGACAGTCATCATTATTATATGACAGATAATTGCCAAAGTAGATACCAGGAGTGTTCTGGTTTATGTAGTCAAAACATGGCTGAAGATGTTTATGAATCCTCATGCAGGAGGAGGATTCAGTCCAATGTTCACTATTCAAGGCAAGCTACTAGTCCAGAATACAGTATACAGTCTTTTACTGAAATGGTAGGTCTACTTAGCTGTAGGATACTCAATGAAACACACTATTGTTACTAGGAAAACTGCAAGTCAAGGAGTCAATCAAGCAATAGGTCAAGGACACCTTCTGGAAGTACTGATGGAATTAAAAGTGAAAAGCCTGTTGGAAAAGTAAGTACAAAACTCACCACTTGGACAATGCAGTCAAGGACAGCATAAGTCTAGAAAAAGGAAATGATCACAAGAAAGCTCTATTAAAATTCACTGACTGCTACAAAAATGAAGATAGCCTTTCAGACAATCAAGCAAGTAGTGGAACAATGTGTAAGAAAATAAAAAAAAACAAACAAAAAACAAAAAACAGATTAGGAGTCCAAGTGTGGAGACAATCTATGAAGGAAAAATGATAAAATGAGGCATCATAAAAAGAAAAAGGGAAAGTGTAAGAATAAAAACCAGAAAGATCACACAAGTAACTCGGCACATTCTTTTCCAGTTGTGATTACAATTGATAGTGATAGTGACCAGGAGCTAGAAAGTATTGAATTTAACAGCAGTACTACTTGGACAGGCATAACTCAGATAAATGAGAGACAGAAAGAGCCTCTGTCTTTTCTGGGAATGACAGAATGTGAAGATATTGAGAGAGCCAGCAAGGAAACTGGAATAACCACCAAAAATTATTGTTTTGCTACCACAAGAAAGATCTTAGATGGTGACATTACAAATGCTGAAGTTGAGCTTTGAGAAACAGGAACTGATAGAGAGTCTTGTCATAATGGATACCAGTACTAACACCACTCGTACAGAAACTGTAATTAGCCATATTCAAGGCATGCAAGTAGCATCCTCCAGTCAACTGTCTTCTCACAGGACTTTATTTATAGAGCATCCAGAGGAACCACCACTGATACTAAGACTGCCAAAGAGGTTTGTCAACAGATCCTGTTGGTTTGATTGTCCAGGGGAAAGTAGTATCTTTTACACTGAACTATTCTCAAAAGTGAAGAAGATAGAGTATTGCTAGCACATAACTTCTACGGTCTCTCAGAAGTTTGAATGTTAAATTTCATAAAGCAACCTTATATTATCATAGTTTTAAAATATATGCAGAGAATATTTCAAACTTGTGTTTAAGAAAAACCCAAATTACAAAACCACAGATCTTATTTACTTGCTCTTGTTAGAACTTTGTTCTCTTCTCCCTTCACTTGTACTTGGGACAACCTTAATCAGAGAATTAAAATTGACTCACCTCCTCCCTAAACGTACAGAACTGAGCGGGCTGTAGAACGGATCCTCATTCTTGACCCTGCTTTCAGCTACACAATTGTGCTCCCCAGCACCACTTCGCTTTAGTTTACATAGGGTCAGATTTGAATGTTAACTTGTGTTGTGATTCTGTTCCATCTCAAACCAGAGCAACTTATCATGGATTTTAACAGGGCACTCACTAGGGGAATGATTTGAAGTTCTCAAACAACTAGCACATCTTGCATTCCATTACTATTCAGGGTGAGAGCACGGACACTTGAGCACAAGGAGGTGGGATCACACACACTCAAGGTCCAGAGGGGAGAGGGGCACAAACAGGAAACAACAAACTGGTCATCTTTCTGCAGTGGTCACCCAGGGGGATAACTAGTCTGATACAAACCACTTTCACTTTAGTTTGTCTAAGAGTTTCACTTCTGATTGAAGCAGAGAAGCAAAATTTGCAGAATGCAGGATACAACCAGCCTGCTATGCCAATCCCTAGGTGACCTGGAGAAAGGACCTGGACGGTTGGGGTTCCTGAAGCAGGCAGTGTGAGCATGAGAGGTGCTGCCATCAGTGCTGCGCCTCTGCCCTTGGGGAGGTCTTAGGCCACAAGACTGAGTTCCTGCTGGAAGCTCCTGGGCCGCCTGTTCAGTTCTCCCCTCTGCTTCACAAAGGTTGTAGTTGTGTAGCCTGACTCCCTCAGACTGGGTCTGTACTTCCTGCCTGGGATGTGCAAATCCCTCTTCTGGGGCTGGGGAAGGTGTGGTGGTGGTAGGTCTTTGGCCAGGTCTTGCTCATCCCTCCTCCATCACCCTGGGGATCTACAAAAATGATCTCAATTCATGCAACAGCACAGCCAGCGATGGTCTATGAGGACAGCACCTCCTCCATAGCTCTGCCTAGGTGTCCAGTCGTGGAAATTTGAGCTTGGGTACCAGAATCATTTTACTCCTCTCTGATGTTTTCAGTTTTTTGAAAACTGAAAGCTTTTCCTGCCCACCTTCAGGAATCCTTTGGTGGAGACCCAAATCAGTCACTGTCGTGGAAAGCATATGTTTAAAGCCATAGGAGAAACCTTGATGCTCTCCTTATCAATAAACAGTAACACTCAGCAGGAATAGTCCAAAACTCACGAAATGGACTCCTGGGTTGCAGTACCATGTATCACAGGAAGGTTGTGAAAGCGTGCCACAGGGAAATTTATTTTAGTGGAAGCATTTCTTTCTCTTGGTGTCTCTCCAGTGTACAAATCTAACCTGTAGGACCAGGAGGCACATCCCAGTTCATGGATCTAGGGGCACATGTTTCTTACTGAATATTGTGATGGGCCACAAATACTTGTTTTCTCTCTCCTCTCGTATCCCTGTTTTCTTTGACTGGAGAGATCCAGACACAACAAGGGAGCATGCAATATATACCAACAGGTCCTGCTGTTGTGTTAACAGCAGTATAGGCACTCCTCCTCTAGAGAAACTGTTTTTTTCTTAATGTAATGGGATAAGGTTGGCAAATACTAATAAACGACTGCATATTTTGAAAAATATAGTATGTGGACGAAACGGATTCATAGAAAATTGCACAGCTTTCTCTGAACATTTGAAGAAATGTCCCTAAGAGATTAAAAGCATGCAGACAAAAGTTGTAAAGAGTTAATTCCAGAAACTCCACATAGAGTTCATAGATCATGAAACCGCTGATCTTTGGTTTTTGTTTCTGAGACCATTTCAACTGGGATAGTAACAGAGGTTTTCCATTAATTTAAATCAAATATCATTGTGTATTTGTATGTTTTCAGATAAGACTATGCTGTTTTCTTTTGAAGGATGTATTCAGACTTTACTCCAGATGGATCATGAATGCTGGAAATGCCTAAATAACATCTGAATGTCTACATGTCTGATCATAGTTTGGGACCTGAGCTTTAAAATTCATTGGCTTGTGTAATTATAGAATCATAGAATGGTTCAGGTTAGAAGGGACCTTAAAGGTCATCTAGTTCTAACTCCCCTGCCACGGACAGGGACACTTCCCACTAGACCAAGTTGCTCAAAGCCCATCCAACCTGCCTTTGAACACTTCCAGGGATAAGGCATCCACAACTTCTAGGGGAAACCTGTTCCAATGTCTTACCACCCTCACAGTGAAGAATTTCTTCCTAATATCTAATCTACATCTGCCCTCTTTCAGTTTAAAACCAATACTGCTCATCCTATCGCTCCACTCCCTGATAAAGAGTCCCTCCCCATCTTTTCTGTAGGCCCCCTTTAGGTACTGGAAGGCTCCTATAAGGTCTCCCCGGAGCCTTCTCTTCTCCAGGATGAACAAGCCCACCTCTCTCTTCATAGGAGAGGTGCTCCAGCCCTCTCATCATCTTCATTGCCCTCCACTGGACCTGTTCCAACAGGTCCATGTCTTTCTTGTGCTGAGGACTCCAGAACTACACGCAGTACTCCAGGTGGGGTCTCACCAGAGTGGAGTAGAGGGGCAGGATCACCTCCCTCGACCTGCTGGCCATTACTTCCTTTGATGCAGCCCAGGATATGGTTGGCTTTCTGGGCTGTAAGTGCACATTTTCAGGTCATGTTGAGCTTCTTGTCCACCAACACTCCCAAGTCCTTTTCCTCAGGGTTGCTCGCAATCCCTTGTCCACCCAGCTTGTATTTGTGCTTGGGATTACCCTGACCCAGGTGCAGGACCTTGTACTTGGCCTGGTTGAACTTCATGAAGTTCACACAGACCCATCTCTCAAGCCTGTCAAGGTCCCTCTGGATGGCATCCCTTCCCTCCAGCGTGTCAACCGCGCCACACAGCTTGGTGGTGTTGGGAAACTTGATGAGGCTGCACTCAATCCCACTGTCCATGTCGCTGAAAAAGATGTTGTTAAACAGCACTGATCCCAGTACTGACCCCTGAGGAACACCGCTCATCGCTGGTTTCCACTTGGATATTGAGTCATTGACAGCAACCCTTTGAGTGAGGCCACCCAGCCAGTTCCTTATGCGCTGAGTGGTCCATCCATCAAATTCACCTCTCTCCAGTTTAGAGTATCAGTCTCAATTATAACTGTTCTATTAATCCTTGGGTACAATGATTGAAGATTATTTTTTCTGATAAAATGAAGACTTCATAAAAGATACAGGTGACAAACCTGCATTTATTTAAATCTACATCTTGGGTAATATGAAGACTGTATGGAGACATGATTGCTAGGTACATAAATGTTTTCCTTTTCAAGTATAACTGCATAAGAAATGATGCATCTTTCTTCTTAAAGTTTCTTTTGACCAGAAGGAGGAGTTATTCAAATTTATCATGGAAAGTTTTTGTGTCATATGTAAAAGAAATGTTTTGTAGTAAGTGTAGAAGTAGACCATTAATGAAATTTCATGAAACTTTAAAGACGTTGCAATGTGTTAATAGCTAATAGTAAAAATTTTTCATATGGAGATTTCTGTAGAAGATATGAAATTATATGAGAATTACTAAAACCCAGTTTGCACAATGTGAACTTAAAATAGAACCAACAAGACTAAAACAAATCCAAAAATATAGTAGAAATAATTTTTTAAATTATTATGTCATCTTCAACTTTTAACCTGAATGTGTCTCTTTAGTCTAAGGTCATTGTCCCACTCAAAACCGTAAGGGTCTTTTAATTATTTTATTCTTTTTTATAATCTTCTGGTAGTCATCCTTTTGTGAAAAAAAAAGGTGTTTCTTAAAAAAAAAAAATATTATTTTATTTTTTTCAGACGGTACAAGTAACTACATGACAGAATCATTTTTTAAGTTATTATTATTATAGACAGTTTGGTTTCAGTCCCCTTATGGGTAACTTTTCACCTCTGTAACTTGGCCTTTTAAGAGCCTTTCTGATCCAATATTAATGCAAATTACATTGTCATATTTTGTGACTTTTTTACACTTATCACTTAGCTATAGCTTACATTCAAAGACTTTTTTTATTTATTTTATTTTTTGAATCACTAATGGATTCTCAGCTAACCTATGGGTCCAGACATGGTCAGTTGCCTTCAATATCACTGATGTATGCATTGTGCTGATAAGTACTGTGGTTCATTTTCCTCTTGGGTAAGCACAGTTAAAAAAATAGGAGGAGGGGGGGAGGGAGAGAGAGAGAAACTCTCAGACTAATAATTACCTTAGCCTGAGACAAGGATGGCAAAACACACTTGATTGCTTTCTAACCTTCTGTACTATATAATGAAATACGGCTGCTTCAGGACAAAAAATACGTGATAGCTTCTTGTAGTTGTAATGTTATTTCACTGAATTCCCCAAAAATGCATTTCATCCAGCGTTATCATTGAGATAATATTTTAACTAAAGGGCAAATCTTGGTCTAATTATGAATTCTTTCCCCACATCAAAAGGATTGTTCCTAATATTCTCAGTGTCATTGTTTCATATTACATTTTAATTTCTTAGTTCATCAGTGTGAACTGTGTATCCTAATATGTTAAGAATCATTGGTCATGATTCAGTGATCTAACAAAACTTGTTGAAAGGTGAAGTGATTAGTAAAAAGAAAGAAGATTTCAACCTTATGGAACGTATTATGAAATAAATTTTGTATGCAGGAGTACTTGTATCACATAGGAATACAGGGAAGACTGTTTTCCTGATACGTATTTTGCTGTATCACATACAGTTTTGTGTCTTTCCTGGTGTGAAAGGAAAAAAAAACCACACAACAAAACATTCAGCAATAGTGGGTTGGTGCTGTACAAGTAAAGATTTTGTGATTTTATTGCATACAGATTAAGACAATCCAAGGTAGTCCTGGTCAGATAAATGGATAAACTCAGAAATTATGTATATCTCAAACTGCTCCAAACTGCACAATTTATGTCATTAGTATTCCATAATTCCTTTATCTAGAGCTAAAAAGTAAAAAGGAAATGAATCAACGAAACCAGAGAAACATATTCATATGTAGCCAATTAAAACTAAGAAGCAATTTGAATACAGTCATGCTTCTTTTATCATAATTTAGTTTTAAGGAATATCGCACCTATTCTTTCCCTATCTTGCGATAAAATTCATGTATCTCTAAAAATCCATCTGTTGTTGGGGTTTTGCTGTATTATAAGCATTAGCTACATCATGTCATCTGTTGACATCATAAATAACTCAGTTACTTTTATGGTTTGCTTCATCTGCAGATGTTTTTAGAGTGTTTATAACTGAGTGTCTGAGAAACAGCAGCATTTTAGAAATATTTCCAGAGCTGTCCAAGCGACAGGATCTTGGGATGAATATCTCATCCATTTGTCTTACATTTTTATTTGCATGACCTGTAAATGTAAAGTTCTCTTTATTTACTTTAAGATTTACAAGTAAACTGGGTTACAAAATTTTACAAACACAGTGTTAACGTTATCATTAGAATTTGTACCAGGCTTTTGAAATGGATCTTCTGACTGTCTCCACTGACCAGGTTTTGGTTCACTTTGTGTCCTGGGTCTGCAAGCTGGATAGCTTCCAGATGAAACTGAAGTGGAAAATCTGCTTCGGGATTGCACACAATATGACCCAACCGTTAGTAGGCATTCATTGTTGAGTGATAGATGGGAGTTAATCTCAGTTAAAAGCCTTGAGTCACATATAGTTTGGGTGTTGTGTGCCAGAGCAGACTGGGGACTACCTCAGCCTTTTTACCACATGGCCCTTAATATGTCAGTGTTGTGACAGTTTGCAGTGATTGAATCTGAATCTTGAATGCTGAAATCTGACTCTTGAATATCTGAATGCTTGCTTTAGGTCCCCCATACGTTTGTGTGGAGAGCTAACCAATGAAATTCACAGACACCACTGAAACTACCTGTAGCTCAACTATGAGTAACGATAAGGACAAATGTATTTTTTGCACCAGGTTTTCTCTAGTGCTTCAGTATCTTTCCAACTGATGTAGACAAGTATCTTATTCATTTGTTTGCTCTCAGGTCTCTTCCAAAAATTCCTGAGACGTTTCTCCTAGATAGGGTCATTTCTTTATACCAACACATAACAATGACAATCACACCTCCCTCCCATTCCAGCTACAGCTAGGTAGAGAATATTCATGCAAAGCTGTCCCAATTCTCTATTTCTTCTGATTGAACTCAAAAGCATATCTGATTCTTTTTCAGTGGGAGAAGAAAAGTGGGAGACGTTGATGGCTGTGGACTGAGGTTACACCCAGCCTTCCCTACCCAAACTGTTTCATTTTGCACAGAATGCAACAAATAAAAAACAAAAAACAAAAAAGTTCTATACGTTCAAAGAATAACGGTGGGATGATTGTGATTCCCTAGCCTACTGATTATTTCGGTGGATAGAAACCCTGATTTTCATGTTGTCTCTGCATCTTTGTGTTATACAAGACATCTGGCTCTTTTTTAAGCTATCTGAACAACTTCTGAGAAATTCTACCTTCCCACAGCATCTAATTTTTCCCATACAGATTGCGGTTTAAAAGTCACAATGCAGCTAATTGAAAGCCCTGTTATAAGGCTCATCTCATTAAATACTAAAATGCAAGCACCTCCGGAGTGAAATGTGGCAGCTGTTAAACAGTGAACAGCAATACTGAACAAAAGCCCAGGACAGTGAAAAAGAACATTGTATCTAATTGAAACTGCGGGAGAATTGTTAGCAGACATAATGCAATTATCCAAACTGGAAAGTGTCCAAAATACTACGGTTAACATACATGCCTTTTCTTTGTTTTTTAATGTTGGGGGAGAGGGAAAATTGGACTGTTATTGTCTACATTAATACATAAATCTTTAGAATCTGAAACACCAATGTTTAAATCATTAGAATTCCACTTATTTATTTCAAAACAACAACAACAAAAAAGATCCTGTTTGGAAGAAAGTCCACTACTTTATAGAATCAGAATAAAGCTAATTCAGCAAGAAGTGTCATCAGTTATCTTTTTGGGTCTCATAAGTTTTGTTCTGCACAAACCCTGATCTTAAAGTCAGTGTGCTGGCTCAGAAACAAAATGTCTCTTAAAGAGTAGTTTTACAGAACGATGTAACATGAAAAGCAAGCGTTATTAAGAAGGTACTCTTCTACTTGTAGCATGATGCTATTATGTGGTGGTGCTGGGGTATTTTGGCAGCTCTTTTATCCTCTTGCCGTTTACTCATACCACTCATATGCTTGGTGAAGTGAGCTTTACTGTATATGCCTTCAAGTAAAAAAGTTTCTTAACAGATTTTCTTTTTTAATGCATTAACATAAAGAATTATCTTTATTTCATCTACTAAAGTCTTCTCCCTGTCCTTCATTTACTCTGTATCAAAAAATAAAAATTTCCCATCCCACTGATATTAACTGTATGTCAAGATTCATTCAGGTTGAGAAAAAGCATCCCTTGAAAGTTATCACCTTCAATCTACAATTCTGCAGGAAGGAAAGCATTTGCAGCCAAGAGGTGGGGTACAAAATTCCATTTCCTTTAGAGGACTGAGGCAACTGCCTCTGAAATGCCTCATCAGAAGGAAATAACACTAAAACCAGAAATAGAAAAGATAATTGTGCAGAGTGAAAAGTTTTTTAATGTGTTGTACATCACCACGAGAGTCACAAATAAAGAGTAAATTAGTTGACAAGATAATTACTGTCAAGTTATTTGGGGTTAGTGGGAAAAAAACCAGTAGATGTAAATAAGCCACCTTACAAAAAAAAAGGCCATGTTTTTAGTGATGAAGACATTACATAGTTACACAGCTTTTTTACTAAATTTGAGAGGCTGAAGAGAGACAGAAAACCTAAATGGTTAAGACTGTTTGGAGAGAAGGGGCAGAGAAAAGGAGGATGAAAGTAAAGCTTACAGTGAGCTTTTTTTTTTGAGAGAACAGAGTGATGTAAACACAAGGACATGCCTAACAGAAACATTTAAAGTAGTTGGAGTGTCTGTAAATGTACAGAAAATGGTAAGACTTAAGCAAAGATGAGAATATTTACACACTGGTTATTGTTATAATCTTTTAGTTTTGGTAAGTTTTAGTACATATAAACAACCTTCCTTAGGTAGGGTTGACTATTTACTAGGGACAGCTTCCATAAAAGCTAAAAGTGAGATAGACAAGCTGAGATGATAGCAGATAGTACCTGGAGATATTGATGCTAGTCCCATGCTAAAAGTTAGTGTGTTGTGCAGTTCTTGGTGATGTGATGACCTGAGATCCAGACTTGAAAACAGAGGTCTTAAAGGTCTGAAGTGATGCTGTGAAGATGGCTGAGTTGCTGTAGCGTAAGTCAGCAATGAGTTTACCATGGCGAAAGACAGAGACAAATCACACAGCTTGAATTTGTTTAGTGGATGAACAGTGCTGTCTGGGTGTATTTGTTGAGAAGACTATACAGCATGTTTACGTAAAGGAAAAACAAAATAAACCTAATAGAGAAAATAATAATAAAGCAGATGCATAGATACTAGTATTATATCTGTAGAAATATTCATTCTTTACTATTTTATGTTGCATGTCTCGCACAGAAAACATTTTCTCTGGTAAAAATTAAAAAGAAATTAAAGACAAATATTACCTCTCCACCCATGTAATGGTGTAGTGGTATGACACGGTAATGTCGGTGTTGCAGACTGATAATATGGTACAATTACCATTTTATCACTCACAGGTGCAATTCAGCTGCCGGAACTACTACAGACCACTTACATAGATTCTGACCCCTTACCCCTATCAGAGGTTCTGATATTCTTTTATGAACTAATATGAATCAGTCTGGGCATAATTCTGACACTGATGTCATTGCACATTAATATATCTACTCTCTTTGGCAGCAGAATTCTTTTGAGATTTTGAAAGAATAATGTTAAGTTGTGCTTTTAGGAGTATGATATAATATGTATATGATGAAAAGATATTGCATTTATTATGTCATTATCAGTATAATGATTAAGAATACCTCTGTATCATATGTAAAAGAGCAGAGTGTGAGTCAAGTATAGCATGATCACGCAGAAAATTCTACAATTTCTTTAAGAATAACTGTTCTGGAGTTGAAATATTCACTGTTGCTTAAATTTTCTGCCTCTCTATGATTGAGAAACTTTTCACGAACTGTAAGAAAAGTAAATCACCTCAGTGATTTGGGCCTAATCTGCATGGTCCAGTGGGTTTACTCAACTCTGGACTATCAGATTTGAGGCCTATGTGTATAAATTTATGCTGAAATAGCAAAACAGGATTAAATTTCTGGAAAATTCTGCTAATGAAGCTAGTGAATAATAACACTATTAACTTTTTTATGGACCTGATAATAATGGAAAACGTTGGAACTAGACAATGAACAATTGTTCAATGTTGCTGAGGTAGAAGACAAGGAATTAAATCACTCCTTGGAGTTAAAGTCAAGACTATCAGAAAATAAAGATACTGAATACAACTTCTGTTGCGTGTTTATTTTATGCTACAAAGCATTCTTAGAAATTCTGTCTAAATGCGTCTCAAGACTATTTTTTTTTTGTGCCTATAAACTTAAGTTGGGGTATTGCCAAGACTTCCCAACAGTTTCCTTTTTTAATAAGAGTAAAAATTGACAACAGTCAGTATTTTATCCAGCTTTCTTATTCTGATATAAAACCGAAGACGTAATACCTTTGACAAAATGTTAAATGTTTGTGTTACATAATAGGTAGTTAAGTAGGAAGAGAAAGATCATTCATCTTCTGTGCTTCTGAAGATCTGTTAATATTTAAAAATTATCATTTAGTGGCAACATATGAAGCGGATTTCAGAGATTAATATACTGTGACTAGAAGCGATTCATTTCAGTCCTAATTCTACATCCAGCTAGACAGTATTTAAGAAATCAAATTCTGCTCTCCTGTGTACCATTTTGTATAAGGAAAGTCACTTACACATATATGAAATTAGCCGTGATACGACGACTTCTGGATGGTATCCCAAGACAGTAATTTGAATATATTTTCATCTTTTTTTCATTTGCTGTGAATTAATAGTGTGTTTATGGACTCATGTCTCAGAGAATGTTTTTCTATTTATTTTCATTATGTAGCTGTTTGTAAGCTGTGCATTTTATCTTTTGGTACCACTTAATTCTCCCCTTGTAGAAAGTATTTGGTACACAAAGTAACTCTTTAGTTTACTGCCCCTATTCTGCTCTCTTGCTTTTCCAACGTGTGCATTTACCTATAATTGACAAGCTGTTGCAAGGAATTAGGTATTCCCTAGGTAGCTGGCCTTTGCAAAGAAGATCCTCAGAGGCAATCAACAAACTGAAACAACACACCTTTTCTTAGCTTGAAATTCCTAATAAATCAACATAAGGCAAATATTCATACATTAAAGGTTAAATACTTTAGGCCTTTTGACGGTAATTGAGTGTACTTTCAAGAGCTTTAATTTTGATAGAGATTCATATTTTTTTCTTTCCATTTCATCACAGTTTGCCTTAGTTAGTAAATATTTTATACTACTGACTGACACTTCACAGTTGGCACAAGTTACTATACAACAGTCAGATCTAGTTTAAAGGCCTCCAGCTGCAACTTTATTAAGAAATACCATTCCATAAATAAAGATAATATTTACTCAGTGGTTTTATATCCATGGAAGTAATATTCACACACACATCATCAGAACTGCAATATCTGAGACCATAAGTCTCCCATCAGTCCTAGTCCCAAAAGAAGGATCAGATGCTCTTGATTAAGATGCCTCCATAATAAATCTCAGAATAGCTGTTGATGTCATTAACATCTGTCTAGTCATGGCAACACCTCTTTAATTTGGAACTCTGAAATAAGGCTTGCAGACTGTATTTTCAAAGGAATTGGCATGCTTGGAAAGCACCTGAAAACCTAACCTACGCAGGTGCTTTTAGAAATCATAATGGTGAGAGTTAGATGATTAAATGTTTTTGGCAAATCTACATCTGTCTTTAAGGTACTGAAATACCTTTCAAAAATCTTAGGGTTTAGGCAACTTTAATAACTTAATCAAGAAAAGGCATAAGACAAACCCAGGCAAAACTATGCCTGGGGACAGCAATATACTGTCCAGAATAGTGTTTTACTTTTCTATGTGATATACATCATGGATGTATGATGAATAACTAACAGCCTTGGATTTCGGAGTATGACAGGTCTCCTGTTCAAAGAAAATATTTTTTCTTACTACAGATATACTGATCAACCAAAATACTGAGAGTTCTTTGAAGAACAAAGCTGCTATGCCCTTTTTTCTGGTTCCACACATCATGAAAGCAGAAGTATGAAGTAACTCAATCCCAATTTACTGCTTTATCAGAGGAAGTGGGTGGGAAGATTATTTTCTGTTCAGGTGTGAAGTGGGTGGACAGCCCCCCTCAGCTTTTATTCACGAAGCTCCCAAAAGTCAAGCAGGTGAGGTTGAAATTAATCAATCAGAGGTTACCATAAACCATTTGAAAACTTCTTAAAAGGTTAAGCCATTTTTCCCCATTGATAAACATGTTCGTCCAAATTTTTATTTCTTTGCTCAAGTATGTGTTGCATTAAAGTATCCTTTGGAATTCTGTGAGTGAACTAAGTCACTTTGCATTTCAGTGTGAAATCTTGTAATTTCTGTACTTACTTTCATCATTGTAATATATCAACATCAGTGACTTTGTTTTCCATTGATACCAATGTAAATACGGTAAGAAGGAATAAATTCACAATAACCGAATATCACACAGGTCACTCAGTTGCTGCCAAGAAACCTGTTTGTTTTCTTAAATGATCAACAAAAGCTCAAAACACATCTTTGATCTCTGTTTAGGTTCAGTGCATAGCTCTTTTTTTTTCAGTTCCTGTCACTCTTCTTGACACTGACTCTTTATTTCTGGAATTCTTGTAAACATTAGTCCTTTAAGTAAAACATAACTCAGCTTCAGGTCTAGGAAAGCTGACATGGGGGAGAGGAGGTTGGACTGTTACTGGAAGCCAATTACTAAGTTATATAAGGACTATTGTCCAACACCTCTTGTTTTAAATGATAAAGAAGCACAACTGAAAAAATGGTATTGTGAGGAATGGGTTAGGAAGGGTGGCAGAAGGGATTAACAATTTCATAAGGAAACATGTCACTTAGCTGCCAAACAGACATCACTTCAGTGAGGTGCACCCCAGGATGTGACTGGTTTGCCTACATTCAAGAATAAATGCTTGGTGCTTTATTGCATATTTATTAGTCTGAGAATGACATCCTGAAGTTAGGTATTTGCTGTGTGAAAAAATGCTTGCCACCTTCTAATTATTTTTTTTTAAATATTCTATGAATTAGACACTTTGAAATAGTCCAACGTGCTTTCACTGATCCTTACAGATTCTTAGCTTAAGAGAAGTGCATGGGTTATTGAATCTAAAGATTTCAGTAGTCTTTCCTTTCACTTCAAATATATGTCCCCCCTTCTAAACTCAGTTAAAGAATTCTTGCAGGATCTGGTGTACTCTTTCTCATGCTCTCCATATAGATATTGATCAGTAAACCCTGCTTGAAATATTTCAACAAATCTAACAAGTGACAAGATCAGTCACTACTCTTAAAGGTGAGTAGTAGAAGGTTTTTAGAGTGTCTATATTAATCCATTAGCTTCAAAAGGAGGAAAATAATAATTTACATTAAGGTCACTGCTAATTACAACTTTAACCTTGCAAAGTTTAAAAGTGTGAATAACTCACAGGAGTGCAATTCAACTTCTGAAGTAAATGAATTCAAAGCTTAACTAGCATGAACACAGACTGAAATACATTTGTGCATTCTGAGCCCTTGGTTAGATCTGGTTATCTTTTTTTGATTTATTAGCTTGCTTGATTGCTGTTGTTGGATTTTTTGTTGGTTTTTTTTTGTTTTTGTTGGAGGAACTAGAACTGTCAATAACTGTTTATGCCAACAGCTGCACGTACAGAGCAGTAACAAGTCATGTAGTCAGTCATGTCATGAACTCACATACGTTATTTCTGATGTAAATCCTGATTGCAAGTTTTACTTTTATCTGCTTTCTGCCCACGTGTCCATATACCAAATAATATCTTTGAAAAATCTTGATTCCAGGTCAGTTTTTTATGTATTCATTATTTATACAGTCGAATGGCTTAAGTTTCTTCCTCTGTCCTCATAAAGTGAAATATCCTTCCTGAAAGCAATCAGTCTTCTCCTGTTTAGACACTTAAGATTCAGCATTTCTAATTATTGCAGGGTTAAACCCAAGATCTTTATGCACTGGTATGGTACATTTCAGCCTTCTAATGATATCTGGTTTTACAATTGGACCTTGCAACCTTTAAAATCTCACACTTACAACAACCTTAAATTTTTCTGAACAAAAGCATTTGGAATACCTATGTGAACAATGCGTGTATAGGTTTTATGTTAGGGGTTCATATACAGCCGTGCCAACAGAAAAAGGGGTGAGGAAAATTGATGACTAGAGCTTTTGAACATTTTCCTCTGCAATGAAGGAAAATCTTAAGATGTGCACATTAAAAATGTTAGTATAGATATTACACATGGTCAAATCATCTGTGAATAAAGTGCCAATTCTCAAATCAATCTGATTAAACCCTTTTTATGAAATATTGCAGAATTCTGCAATGACATATCAAAATTCTACTTATGAATAGTTTTGTTGCAACAATAAGGACTCAGATGTAAGAACATTGAAGTTAATGTTGATAACCTACCATGATTATTATTATCTAATTATTATTACTTCAGTCCTACTTTTCCAAAAACAAATACAAAGGAAACAGAGATAATTTGTAATATTTAATAGAATGTTTATGCAGCCTTGCAAAGAGTGCATTTAAGTGTTTTACATTACAGCATTTTTATTTGAGTTGGTCTTTAACTGTCATTAAAATCTGTAAACTGACCCAAGCCTGAAAAAAACATTTCAAGAGTTGCAAAGGTATATATTTGGAAATGATGACCCACGGTAAAAATATTGAATTCTGCATCATTTTAGACTTTCATTTATGACATTATTGAAATGGTCAATTATGAAAATTGCAATTAAAAATGTTCTCTGACATGATTTGAAATTCATAATAAGACTCAAGAAAATTCAGAAACATCAGATACATTTAAAAAGAGGAAAGAAAGAATTGCAGAAGTGCATTTCCACTTTTATTGCTAATTGTTCTTTTCAGGTATGTATCAGGTATTGCAATATTTATGAGTCATAATTCTTTCTGATTATTTCTATCAACAAACATAAATCTGTATAGGCATAAAACCGTGGTATTTGACAATTATGGCTACTACCAGTAATATCAAATGCTTTTTTATTTTTTTTAGATCTCTATCCTGAGACATGACAACAGGATGTGCCTCGGAGAAGAGTAAGTAAAAAAATTCCTTATCCTTGATTTTTTTTTCCATTATAATAATAACTGGATACTGTATCTTGAGTTTTATAGAAATGAATTCATTAGCCATGAATTTTAAAAATAGTAAGCCACTCCCATGGAGTCCTATTTACCAGGTCCTATTCTGTGTATTCAGACTCGACCTTGATTTCAGCAGGACTTTTGTCTAAGCAATATTCTTTTGAGTACATTGAATTTAAACATTAACATTAGTAAAACGATAACACTAAACATAAACATTAGTTAATTAATATCAATTACTTAAACATCTATGTTTCTCATGATCTAAAATTTTATGAAAAGAAACTTCCTAGGTGATTTTGTTGCTTCAGGTAACACTCCTCCAGAAAAGAAACCCAAAGGAAGATGAGCTATTCTTATAAAACAAACAAAGAAATGAAGAAACAAAGAAACAAAGAAAGTGATAAAGTATACTTATTAGTGTCTTTTCATTGATGTACATCTTCCATATGTAAAGACCATATGTAAAATTATTTTTATGTGTTTAGCTATCTATTAATCACTGGGCTTTCTTCTTCCTCGGTGCCTGAAATGTCTGTCTTCTCTGTAGTGCTTGGAAAGTTGCTTTTTATTTAAAAAAAAAAAAAAAAGTACATAAGGCTAATATAAAATTTGTGTCTCTCTCATATACCATACTTGATGAATTTTAAAACTGAAGCATTTTTCAGGTCCATATTTTGTATTGTTTTGCTTTATCCCATTAACAGCAGGTTCAATTGCTATCTATACTCAATGACATAATGGTGTTTGTTAACTGCTTAGTATTGAGGGAATGACTAGCAGCAAAGTCTTTGCTATATCAAGTCTCTGCTGAGTCAAGAAGTTGTCATGCTGTTTTTCAACAGCAAAATTAGTGCTGTAAGTAATGTAAGTAATGCTGATTTCCAAGTGATATGATGTTACATTACAATGCTGGCTTCTAATCCTTATTTCTATTTGTTAAAGACACCACAAAGTGTTTTTAAGTGGAAAAAGTACTTACTATAATCCTGCAGTTAAAAAAGCGAACCTAAGCACACTTGGAATTTTGCCTTTGGTTTAGACCAAAAACTAACACCAGTCCCTAAAGAAACAGAAGTTCACTATCCGGGAAAATGAATCTTGTTTCACCGCCCAGAAAAAAAAGAATGCAGTGGGTTGAAGGTAGGAGCAATACTGGGAGTAGATCATCTGTGCGTGGCTCCTGGGAGAATCTTTCATTTTTCTTTTCCCCAAATATAAAAACAATCTCCTACAGCCACTGAAATCACTTGAGGTATATCTTCAATTCATTTCAATTGTCACAGTTCCGTTCTTTTCATCAGAGTGGTATTAATTTTCATCACCTCACAGCTTGAACATAATCTTTATTCCCTCAATTAATGTGTTTCTTTTTCCCTTCCTTTGATGTGTTTTGTGAGACTATACTTCCAGTCACATTTTCAGGGTCCTCTAAGAAGCATTTGGGATAAACTCTTCAGTTTTGGAGCTATGATGCTTTCAAGACCACTGAGAAATTGGTATCATAATCAAGTAACTAATGCCTTTTTGTTTTGAAGCTATTCTTTACTATTCACAGTTGTATCCTGATAATGCCTCAAAATATTATAACTAGACAGAGATAAATTACCAGTGGGAGGAAGCAAGCCAAGAAGGGAAAATGCAGTTTTCTCTCCTTAAAGTTATTATGTTGCAAACATGAGATCATTCATAAGCAAAGTCTGAATCACACATTTAGCTATTGGAAGGATAACCTTTTACCCTTTCCAGATATGTAACTACAGTTGTATTCACAGAATCAAAGAACAGAATCATAGACTCATTTAGGTTGGAAAAGACCCCTAAGATCATCCAGTTCAGCTGTTAACACTGCCAAACCGTTAAAATGTGTCCCTAAGCACCATGTCTACTCCTATTGGAAGGTAAAAATAGGTTCACTAATTTGCAGACTACTATTTCATGCCAGCAGAGGTGTCATCAGAATAAACATGTTTTCGCACAAAGTTCAGACTACAGAGTTAAGCTAATATGTCAACAGAAGTTATATGAGAATCTTTGCAAAATTGTAGGTCATCAGGTTAATCCTGGGCTGCAGTTAAATGCAAAACACCTCAACAAAATAAAAATGTTTTTAATTAAAGTCTTTCAAAGTCTTTAAATTTAACAAGGATGCTTAAAAAAAGAACTGAGTTCGAATATGGGAGAACAGGATGCTGAACTATCTTTCAAACCAATTTTTTTCTGAAGAAATAAAAATGGGGAAGCTGAAATTTAGTTTTTGACTGATCCTGCTCTGTCCTGTCAAATTAAAAACGTTTAACACTAACTTTGAACATTTGCTATATCAGTAAGACTAATATGAAACTCCATTAAAAAACTTGATTGATAGATAATGTATCTCTGAAAAACTTCTAAGCAATAAGAGTGTTTGGCTGCAAGGGAAAATAATTATGTTCCTTATTTGTAGTAAAGGTTAAAGTTGTTATTACAACTATTATTATTATGCAATAATGTAGTTAACATAAAATAAATTTAAACAAATATATGTAATAAAATTGTATAATGTAGGTAATAATTTGTAGATAATTCTTCTCTTTGACACAGTGCCTGTTCCAAAGAAACAGAATAAAAATAATGCTATGTAGTTGAACTTAAGATTGATACTTTTGAAAAATCTTGTATGTTAAAATAAACATTAAGGAAATTAACAAAGAAAAAGGAAAAAAGGACATAAACTAGAAATAAATCTATTACATAAAAAAATGGTTCATATGTAAAAGAACTTGGAAGTGCTTAAGTGTTCACAGTTTTCACACAATCATAAGAAAAGATGGTTTTTCAAAATGAATCATTGTAACAGAATTATTTGCATTGGTCACCAAAAAAAGTGTTGATCAGATTCTATTAGAATTGTTATTAACTAAATCATATGACAGCAGTAGTTGTGTCATCATACTTTACCATCTGTACCTTAACAAGATAAAATATTGTGCTCTAGTGCTTATATATATATAAGGTATTTTTCGTTGTCAATATGAATTAAGGCCATCATATTTATATGAGTTATAGCAAAATTCTTTCAAACCTCTACTTCAACTGATCAGTTCTGAATTGAGGTTCAGTATGTGTACTTTTTGAGCAACAAAATGGAGCAAATTTCAGTGATCTACTGTAGAGGTAAATATTTTTCAGTTTGGTCTGTATCTCTGCATATAGCAGAAAGTTTTCTAGTACTCTGTTAATAAGTTTCTGGATTCTTTTATTATTTTATATATTATGAGTTCCTTTATTAAACAAAATTTGTTAACATTTCTAATCCTTTTTATTTATTACAGACAAATAAGTAGAAAGATATTAGCGTTCATTCTAAGGGAAAACAAAAGAGATAAGAGAACTGTACAGCTTTAAATGTGCTAAAAGCTGTGACCTATTTAGTAAAACACATCTACATCCCACCTAAATATGACAGGAAGAAAAAATGGCATAAGTATAAACTGAGGAAAATTTTGCAGTCTCATAAAATGATCATGCAGCATATGGCTCAAATTAGAGTAGCCAGAAAAAACTCAGACAAAAACCCCGTCTACCTCTATGTTTTTGCCTATGAATCACTTCTTTTTCTCATTAAGTATTCAAAAGGGCCTACAAAACCCAATCCCCTAGCACATTATTTCTATTATGTCTGGGAAGGTCCTGAAAAAGTAGCAATATTTTCCTTTTACTAGTCCAATACAAAAGCTTTATGTTTATTATAATGGCTGAAGTAAGGTTTGTTAATCTTTCAAAGACATTTCCAAAGGTAATACATGACCACATCAGAAAACCTCACTCTAATTTACATCAAATAATGGAAAAAAATGAAAACAAAAATAAAAAAAAAAAATCAGGCCACTTACATTTTGTGAAAAGAAAAAGTAAACTTCCCATTAGTGAGTTCTCAACCAACAGATGTAACCCAGGTTTTTGGAATGGAAATGAATAAAATTTTCAGCTTCAGGAAGGGAACATCTCTCTCTGAAAAGCACAAACAGAGGACCTCCAGTGTACTAATGAACTGGCACAATTTCTTAAATACATTGTAATGTGTGGCAGGCAAGTCAGCACAAAATTTTAGCATTGTGGTACTTTTTAACTCCACTGTGTAGAAGCCTATAGGCTGACGTCATTACCCCAGGATATGAGATTTTATAACTGCAACAAGGACAATGTATTTCCTATATAGCTTCCTTTTATATATGATCTACTGATGTCCATGGAAAAATCCCAGTCAGCTGTCTTTTTTGGAAGTCATTCATTCACCAAGTTCTTAATTTCATCAGGAAAGTTATAGGTGAAAGAGAGGAGTGAAACTAGCTCAAGAATATCTTCTGAAACTTACATGTCAGGTGATACTAAATTCATTGTACACAATGGTGTGTTTCTGCTGTATAAAATACATTTCCCAAGTAAAATTCTAATGGTTCTTTCTCAAAGGGCTGTTTTCATTTTGCAGTCTTTACAGCACATTGACTTTGCAAAAATAATAAGAAAAGCAGTACATTTGGATTTGGGCTTTTTATGTTTTGGTACTTAAGGTGTTATAAGCTTTGCGTAGGAGACTCATCTCAGTTTTTACAATTACTATGGCTTCACAGAGCACAGAGTTTCTGTTAAGTATTTTATTATTTAATTTAACACAAAAAATGCAGAACATTTCAGAGGTTCAATAGAGTGATGGCAATAATAGTTAATTTTGTGTGGATCAACATGGTCGGTTCTGGTGGTAACTTTCTGAACTTAAACTGAAGTTATTGTCATTTAAGGTAATTTTTCATTCTTAAGGTAATTTTTCTTAAATAATTCTTAAGGTAAATTTTCATTCTTTTCTGTATGAAAACAAAGGTAAAGATGATCAGTGACAGAATATTTTTCTCCTCTTGTATGTGATTCATATCTGAGGTCAGTAAAAGAGAGCTGAAGGAGCTACCCTGAGATGGCTGCTATGCTATGTACATATACTATGAAGAAAAGTAAGGCAACAGTAGTGTTTTAAGTTGTTCTGTTATCTGAATGCATTATTATAAGTGTAGAAGTTTTGTCTTAATGTTTCTATAAAGCACCACAGCATGTATCTTTGTATAATTTACTAAAACTCTTTTAACTGTGCTTATTTTGAGGTCTGTGCTGTTTTGCTGACTTTTATTAGTTTGGGGTTTTTTTGTGTGTTCTTTAAAAAAACGGAAACACTATGAAAATCATACTTGAAATAATCATCAGGTAAAATTAATTTGATACAGTTATTTGTAGATAATTGTAGACAAACAAAATGTGGTATTTTGTCTCTGCCAAAGAGATAAACATTTTGCATTATGCAATATAAACAACACTATCATTTTCCTGCAGTGCAGAATTTTGCCTGCTCATTCTGATATTGTCGATCAGGCAGCGAAATTATTTTTTCCATTCACAGTTTTTGTGTTTCTATATGTTTACTCATAAATGACTTCTAAATAGATTGTTTTGACAGCCTTGTATTGCTAAGGAAGACATTTTTCAAACACTTAAATCTGTGTGTGATTTGAAACTTAATCCCAAGGAAAAAGAGAGGCCACTAATCAAATATTTTTTTAAAAAAAATCTGAAATAATCTTCTCTACTTTATAATCATAATAGTAGGAAGTCCAATATTTCTGCTCAAACAAAAAGGCTGGTAGACATATTTACCAAAGGCCTTATGATGTTTGCAGTCGACTTTGCAGAAGACAACATTTATAAAACCCTTACAGTGTCTGGCGGGTGCCATGCATTCTTCTGGGGATTAGTGTTATTCAGATATTGTCTTTCATTTGAACTTCAAAACCTTTTTCTTTTTTCAGACAGCTTTTTAATAGGTTTTGGAAATTAAAACCTTTTTATTTGTGTCATTATAATACCTGCTACAAATTTACTTTTGGGAGATGAACGCCAGTAAAGCTAAAGACTATTGTAAGTTTTAAGAGGGGAAAAAGAAAAGGAAGAGTTATAAATGTAGTATGAATTAGTCGAAGAACTAAAACCCATGGCCTGTGCCATGTTCTTCTTTCTTATTTTTTTACTGAATAAAGCGAAGGTATTTTCCAGTACTTCCATCTTCCAATATCTAGTCCCATAGAGACCCTATTGTGCTATAAGTAGAAAAAATATTGTTTTTAGTAAGACTTAGTCTCAGCAACAAAAATCAATTAACAATTCCATTCTGAAAGTGAAAAATAAGATCTGAAGAAGAGAGACTTAACTAATTTTGCTTCTTTAAAGCCCCACAAGTAGGTGAAAAATGTAAATTTCAGCCTTCTACAGTCTAGATTTCTAGCATATGTAAATTTCGGTTAAACACAGGAAATTTGGGAACTAAAAAAAAATGGTACTCAGAAAGAGGATCATTAGGCAGTTGCTTATATATTGCCTTTCTTTTAGTGCTTTTTGTATTTAGAGAATATGTTTAATTCCATAGTATACCTTAAAGTGAACTCAATGTAAAATTAAAATGGAAAAAAAAAATCTTTAAAATGTCAATAATAGAATTTTGGCTGCCCAAAAATACCTCATGTTTTGGGAACCAGGATGATATATTGTTTAGCTTTAGAAATGATAAGCACTATTTTTTGCAATTTCTAAAAGGAAAGCTTTGCAAGTTTCTTCCTCCCATCCTCTCTGGTTTACCACAGCCCTCTTGGGGGCTGAATGAAAAGAAGGTTAGCAAAGAGCCCTACTTTTGTTTACCTGGAACAGGTAAGAATCTCCTCAGATCTCAGCCCCTCTGACATGGAAGCGTGTCCACCTTTTTGCTTGTTTGCCTTTAACTTTAGAAATGCTTGGTAAATGGATAAAAAAAAATATTCTAGAAATAGAAATGGTAAAAGGATCCTGTCCTTTCAGCAAGGCTTTTGTCTGTTTTCTACTGAACCATATGCCTGCAGTTCAGTCCCATAAATTTCCACACTGCTAAAGTTTCCAGCTGTCTCCTGCTCAGCCAGCAGGCCACTACGACATGCCTTGTGAACTCCTCTGTGCTAGTGCAGGTTCTGAATTCTTCTGCTTTAGGGTGCTAAGAACACTGTTTTCATTGATTACAAGCATTGCTGCCAAAGAAACTCTGAGGTACATCTCCAAGAGGAAAAATAAACTGTTTGATAAAAGCTGTTTTTCACAATAGCAGTTTTAATTGCTTTCCAGGTAACACTGGTCTATAGGTTTAGTTTATTAGTATTGGTTATAGTGGAGAGAAAGGAGTGGAAAAGGCTGTGAGAAGTTACACTGAGATTTCTGAAGAAGTGGCAAAATGAGCACAGGGGTCACTGGCATATATAGACATGTTAGTAGAGAATAAGAAAAAAAAAACAAAAACAGGAGAATCTGAAAAAGGTGAAAAGTGAAATAGGAAAGACCAAGAAATGTGAGAAGGACTGCAAAAGTGTGAAGAAACTTGAACTACTAGGTTCACAGCATCCACAGGCTGGCAAAACTCCACTAATACCTGTCACATTTACATATTGTGGTCACCTGGACAGGTTTCTGGCTTTTCTTAAATTTTGTTTATGTCTTAAGCTGGTCCACAAAGGTTTCCAGCTCACTCTAAGATCTTTCCTGGAACACAGAAGTGTGTTTTTAGACTAAGAGAGGTTTAATCAACACTTAGCTATGTGTGTTTCATATCTTACTGGTTGTGAAATTTGCAAACTAGCAACATTTTTTTTTTATTGTTGTGTAAAAAAAGTTATGTGACAAAGAATTCTAAAGACTCTTGGATGAACTGCCACACAGAAAGTGAAGTTTCCCCTTGTGTTACCTTTAAAAAAAGAGAAGAAAAGAAAGGAAAGGAAAAGGAAAAGGAAAGGAAAAGGAAAGGAAAAGGAAAAGGAAAGGAAAAGGAAAAGGAAAGGAAAAGGAAAGGAAAAGGAAAGGAAAAGGGAAAGGAAAGGAAAAGGAAAGGAAAGGAAAGGAAAG